>NC_073387.1:33482035-33807785 GCF_028641065.1 Leucoraja erinaceus | reverse complement strand
TCCAGAGCTTTTTGGAGCTGGAGACTGATTGTAGTTTTCTTGGGTCCTCTCTGACCTCTTCTCTTTCTCATCCAGTTTTTTCGATAAGATCGTTTTAAATCCCAAAACCACCAGTATCGTTTGATGGAGTCAGTACCCTTGACGTTCAGCAAACCTGATAAGAATTTTTAACTCGTTCCTGGCATGGGAGTCGACTTTAAACACGATTTGTCTGGAGGAGAGCTCAGTGCAGCTGCCTTCACTGCTTCATAGCAGCCACCGGAAGTCTTGATTTGAGTATTGAATTGGCATTTAAGTCGAAGCTATTCCAGAATCAACCAGCCCTGACACTTAAGAAACATTCCGTCATGGCATATTAATGACAGACTATCCTTGGATATAGTTTATTAGCTGCTTTAGCTACTAACTTATTTAGCGGGCTCTGTCATATATCCAGATATTTACGTTGACCATCCACAACATTGTCTATCTGATATTCATTAAGACTATCAGTTATGGTAACATTTAACCACCAATCAACTACGTGGCAAAGTAATTGGGATAGTAGCAGCATTACCAGCTACTGAACATTGTACCTTTCCTACGAGCTAAGATACTAGTGTTCAAACTATCTCCATACCTGTAATATGGGAGCAAATGGACTAATCTGGAGTGTTATCATGGAATATATCTGCATAGGAAGGATTATGGTTTTACACTTCCACCTGTTTTGAGTAACGTCTTATGTGTCCTGATGTGTTACTGAGCTTGTAATACTTAGTGCCAATGCGAATTGACTTAAACGTGTTATATATTAAATTACTTACTTCTAGTGAAGCATTTGCTCAGTAATGCACCATTTTGCATGTTTGTTTATAAGTTAACAACATCACAGTGGTGGCATATACCAAACCACTTGGGCGGAGAACATCGATATTAGGTGACAATTTATTAACAATTGGTAACCGTATGTCGTCAAACATGTTTGACCATCAGTAACTTACCTATCAGGTGAGCTAAATACTGTAAACATACATTTAAACCAAAAATATTTGCTGAAATTACTAAGCAATATGGACACCAGATATCGATTTCCTTATATTCAATTAAATTGCCACGTACTAACCTACGTCGCATGAAACCAATCGCAAGCCAGCGGCGATGGATACACTCCCGCGTATTGAGGAGTGGGGGGAATCTAATCTCTATGTTCTCCCTTCCTTCTACCTCTTCAATAGGTACTACGGCTTCATCAGTCGGGTACTACGCAAATTACAGTGGACTAAGTCCACAGGCATGGTTCCCAGTGGTCCTCGACATGGTCATTAAAAGAATTGCAGAATTGGGAAGACCACTGCTGTGCTTGGAGCAGCAGCACTATCAACATGATGACAGCATTCCGTCGCATATCCTAGGGAGCATACCTGAGGAACATCAAGAAATGGGAAACTGTTCCAAAACAGGAACTACACATTCAACTACAACAAAAAACGGTACTGGAGTTCCTGGCAGGTCTTCACCACAATGAAGGAAATGTTCTGTCAGCCTACTCAACTTGGGCACCACGACAACAGGGCAAAGGGTACCACTCACTGGTGATCAGATACAGGAGAGGTATATTCAATCCATTCCCCAGAAATAGGTACACCCAAATTGGGATGTCAGTGAAATCCTGACATACTTTAGGGGATGATCACCAGCCAGGTCACTCGCCCTGGAACAGCCTACCCTGAAGATGGACATGCTGGTGGCCTTACTTCAACACAAAGAGCCTGTTCTCCCATCTACTGCGATTGGACAACATGCTTATAACACCAGATAGTGTCACATTTCCCATTCAAGGGTTGGCCAAACAGAACAGACCAGGAACATCAGGTCTAGTCATGAAATTCCGGGCATACCCACCTGAACCACGTTTTATGTGTCATGACCCACTTAGAGATCTACATCGACACAATAAGGAATACCGAGGGAGAGGAAAAAGCCTTATGGGTCAGCCACAAGAAACCTCATGGTCGGGTGACGAGCTAAACTATCTCTAGTGGCTCAAGCAGGTACTGGGAGTTGCTGGAGTAAATACTAATGTGTATAAATCTTATTCCACCAGGACAGCTTCCACGTCAGTAACTAAGAGGATGGACGAGCCTATGGACCACATCCTGGCTACAGCATGGTGGTCTAGGGAGTATACGTTCCAAACTTTTATAACAAACCACTGACAGAACCTGTATCGTTTGCAGAAAAAGACTGCAAAAAATATAGAATTTAAGCCCGGAGGAGCATTTGGTCTTGTTGTTGTTAATAACACCATTATTATTTTTACAAACAGATTCATGGTTGATTACAATAACATACTTCCTCCCTCGAATGACTTCGGCAGCGAGTGAAGTATGAACTGTTACATGGTTTGAAATCACAGAGCTTTGAAATCTTCACGTAGTCACCCACGTGACTCCGAAGTAAAATAGTAAGATTAAACGAGAACTTACCAGTTTGAAGTTTAATCTGTATTTTATGAGGGGTTACGATGAGGGATTATGTGCCCTCCGCTCCCACCCTCAATAATATGGGTCAAACTGATAAACTGATGTCTCCTTTTCTTTACTATGTTTACTTCAATAACTGTGTCTATCTGTGATTCCACACCGCTGCTTTGAAGTATGCCGCGCATGCGTGCTGAGCGGGCTCTTCACGTAATCCCTCATCGTAATTCCTCATAAAATACAGATCAAACTTCAAACTGGTAAGCTCGTTTAATCTTACTATTTGTTAGCCCTTAATAACAATGCAATGAGTTGTTTGCCAATTTGGTGGCCTGCACTCTGCATGAAATGCTGTGAAATCGAATGTGGTGGCCTGCACTCTGCTTGAAATGCTGTGAAATTGAATGTGGTGGCCTGCACTCTGCTTGAAATGGAATTTCAAGGAACAGCCGTGAGTGAACTGCCAGCCGACCAGCCCAGAATGACTGATCTGCCAGCCCACCAGCCCCGAGTAACTGAGCTGCCAACCCACCAGCCCTGAGTGTCTGAGCTGCCAGCCCACCAACCCTGGGTGACTGAGATACCAGCCCACCAACCCAGAGTGACTAAACTGCAAGCCTACCAGGCCTGAGTGACTGAGCTGCCGGCCTGAGTGACTGAGCTGCCAGCCCACCAGGCCTGAGTGACTGAGCTGCCAGCCCACCAAGCCTGAGTCGCTGAGCTGCCAGCCCAAGAATCTATTCGACTCAAAATGTCCATACTAGCCCTCTGGAAACCAGTCCCTTCAGCCCATAACACCCATACTGGCACTCCAGAAAGCCGCTCCCCCCCCCCACTGGCCACCAATATTGGAATTGGTGGAGAGGTGGATTATTGAATTGGGGACCAGCCCTCCCATGTGGACATGGGACCCAACGGGTCCCTCTTAGTCTGGTGACTGTCTATTGCCATAGAGGAGGAAACATCTGTAAGAGCGGACTTGAGGGATGCCCCCATAGGGGACTCTGACATCACATTATATGTGGACGGCACGCATCTATTGGACCACGGGATGAGAGATTGTTTGGGTATGCAATTGTTAATCAGAAAGCAGAAATTGTAGAAGCAGTTGCCTTTGCATCACCTTATTCAGCACAGCAAGCTGAATTATTTGCTTTAATTCTGGCTTGTATTATTGGGAAAAATGTTAAAGTAAATATTGACATTGATTCATGATATGCATTTGGAGTGGTGCATGATTTTGGATAATTATGGAAAAATAGGGGATTTCTAACTTTTGCACGAACCCAAATCTCAAATAAGCAATTGGTGACAGATTTATTGAAGGCCTTAATGCTACCCAGAGAAACGTCTGTTATGAAATGTAGCGCCCACACTAAAGGACAGACTCCAGTGGGTATTGGGAATCCTAATGCCGACTTAGTAGCTAAGAAATTATCATGGAGCGTAAGATGGTGGTACGCAAAATGATGAGGCAGACTAAAAGTATAACTAACAAGTTTCCCTCAGAGAGAGTGATGCCAACCATCCAAGAAATTGTTCAATTGCAGGAGGAGGCTACTGAAAGAGATAAGGAATGATGGAGACAACTTGGGTGTGTACTGGATTGTATGACTGGACTATGGAACACTCCAGCAGGGCAGACTTGCATGACAGATTCATTGGCAGGATGTGTTATGGAGTGCATGCACTACGCAACCCATTGTGGTGCAAGGGCAGTAGGGGACACTCTATTGGCTACTTGGTGGCATCCAAAATTACAAACTTTAGCTCAGAAGGTCAGCGGTAATTGCTTGGTCTGCCAGAAATACAATCCAGGGAAAGGAATAGGATGTGAAGAAGGAAAAAATACCATTGCCTATGGGTCCATTTGAGACATTACAGATGGACTATATCAAATTAGAAAGGTGCCAGGGGTATAAATACATACTTGTCATAGTCGATGTAGTCAGCCAGTGGATCGAAGCATACCCAACCATTGATAACAAAGCGGCTACTGTTGTCAAGTTGTTAATGAGAGAAATTGTCCCTTGATCCCCATTCGACTTTGTCCAGATAACGGTTGACACTTGATTGGACATACATTAAAGAATTTTGTGAACAGCAGGGGATCCATCAGCAATGGCACTTGCTTATCGACCACAGGCTGCTGGACTTGTAGAAAAGGTAAATCAGACCCGTAAAACTAGATTAGCTAAATTGAAGGCGGAGAGTGGACTTGGATGGATTAAATTACTCCCAATAGTTCTATTTCAGATGGGAGTCACGCCTGTAGGGAAATCTAGATTAAGCCCATCGGAAATTGTTTATGGTAGACCCTTGAAAACACCTTGGAACCAGATTGCGATGAAAATAATCAACTTCCACCATTTGACTGTAGAGTAAGAACAGCCTATAGCGAGATGCCTTTGTTAGCAACTCCCATTAAAGTGAAACCTGGAGACTATGGCCTTATAAAGAATTGGGTGAGGAAAGGATTGGAGGTTGGTAGGGAGGGACCTTACCAGGTTCTCCTGACGATTCCAACAGCAGTGAAAGTGGATGGAAGAAATGCATGGGTACATCTCCACCACTGTAAAAGTTTCAGTGAAAGTATGGACTATTAACTTACTTCATCCCAGGTTCTCTTAGGAATTCTATACTCTATTATGGATCAAGCACATCAAGATTGATGGATGTGATTCGTGCCCACGAAAACTCGGGAGGTGAAGACTCATCAGATGGAAATCATGAAGCTACATCCATAAAACCTCGGGAAGCTTGATGAAGATGTTGGAAAATAGATCAGCATCTTTTTGTTCGGACATTTGTTAGAGTGAAGCAGTCGTTATTGTATTTTGGTTATCATTAATGATGAGGGTTATCATAAATGAAAAAACAGGATCCATTTTATAGTGACCAAATTAAAGACACTATAAAATGGAGAATCCCAACATTTGTCAGAATTACTTAACCTTTGTCATTGGAAAATTACAGGCTGTGGATGGTGCCGGCCAGTCTGAGCCTCAGATTGATAGGCAGGATGGTGAAAGATCCAGGTGTTCTTCTCATTTCCCCCTAATTGATAATATGTATTAAAACTCTGCAAATAAACTTGAATACATTGATATGATTGGATTGCTGCAAAGGAATTGTAAAAAAAATAAATAATGTTGTAAGACAGTTACCCTGCTGTTTGTTAATTGGCCAAAGTTTTAAGCCCTGGCAGAATTGTTTTGTTTTCCAGGGTAAACGTTGCATTATTCAGTTAACTAGCTACCATCCAGAAGCTTCTGTAAGAAACATTGCTTAAGGCTTTCTGTAATTGGGTTGGGAAACTGTCAATAATGTATTTTATGTAATTGATATGTATGATTGGATTGTTTTGGGACCACCCCTATGTAGATCGGCCCCTCAAGGTTCATGGACCTATAAATGGTAGCCCCATTTTGGATCGGTGTCGATCTTCTGGAAGGGCGCTTGGGACTGCGTGATCTTTTGGGTAGTGTCTGCTTGCACGAGGCTGAAGGGCCAGGCCCTTCAGACTCGTGCTAGCAGACACTGCCCAAAAGGACACCCAGGCTTGGCCAGGCAGAGACAAGGATCAAACCCACGGTGGTTTAGGTATCGTTTAGAGGAATTTGTGTTTGTTCTAAAAATAAAGATTGGTTGGTCCAGTGCTTGAGTCGGTGTTTTTACTGAACTAGACTAGGGGGGTAAGCTTTAGGAGCGTATTTACACTACCCTTCTTGATTAGTACGGGTGCCAGAAGTTATGGGGAGAAGGCAGGAGAATGGGGTTAGGAGGGAGAGATAGTTCAGCCATGATTGAATGGAGGAGTAGATGAAGGGCTGAATGGCCTAATTCTAATCTGATCACTTATGGCCTAATGACCCTCTTGTTTTGAATGTAGATCTAAAAAAAACCTTGGCATTTTCTTTAAACCAACTCGCAAAAGCCATCTGTGACCTCTTTTGGTCCTTCTAATAGCTTCAGCTCTTTCCTCCTTCTTTATATTATTCAAAGTCCCTGTCTGATTTTATCTTCTTAAACCTTGTATATGCTTTATTTTTCTTATTGACCAGATTTACAACTGTTTTGCTCATCCACGGTCTCCTTACTTTGCCATCCTATCCGTCTTTCTTACTGGAACATGCCAGTTCTCAACTTTGATCAAATGGCTTTTAAGCAACTCCCATATGTCACATGTGGACTTCTCCAATATCAACTGCTCCCAATGTACCCTCCCAAACTCCTGCCTAACAATGTTGTAATCTGCCTTACTCGAATTTAGTATCTTCTTGCAAGGTCCACATTTATCCTTAATCAAAACAATCTTAAAAGTTGAGATCATGATCCCCAACATGCTCTTCCACTGAAACACCAGTCACCTGACCAGGCTCATTTGCCAACACAAGCTCCAGTGTGTTCCCTTCTCTGGTTGGACTATGCACATACTGCATAGGTTTCAAGGAACTGTCTTGGAAACACTTAATAGATCTGCCCCATCTAAACCTTTGGAATGGGTCAAGTTCCAAATATTGGGAAAGTTAGTCACCCACTAAGACAAACCTGCTTTGATATCTTTCAGTAAGCTGTCTACATAGCTATTCCACTATTTCTTGCTCGTTATTGGGGGGGGGGGGGGGGGGGGGTTTAATACAATTCCATGAGAGTGCTTGCACCTTTCTTACCCATACCGCTTCAGCGGACCAACCCTCCAGTTTGCTCTCTCTGAATGTTGTCATGACATTCTCTCTGATTAGTATAGAACTCCTCCACTTCTCTCTCCCTCTATATCATGTCTAAAATATTGATGCTTCATACAATATAGAAAAAGGCCCTTCGACCCAATTCGTCCATGCCGACCATATAAGCTAGTACCATATGCCTCTGTTTGGCTCGTATCCCTCTAAGCAAAGTTGCATTTGATAATGATGGTCATATTAGAGGGTTTAGAGGGTCATTTTCCTCTAAACCTTTCTTATCCATGCACCTGTTCAAGCACCATTTACATGCACTTATACTACCTATGTACACAACCTCCTCTGGCAGCTTGTTCCATACACCCACCACCCTCTGAGTGAAAAGGCTGCCCCACAGGTTCCTAATAAATCTTGTTCTTTACACCTTAAATATATGTCCTCTGGTTCTTAATTCCCCTACCTATGATAAACGACTCTATACGTTCTACCCAACTATTCCCCTCATGACTTTATCGCTGTGGTTAACTTCAAACTGCCTTCTATGGATGTCTAGCAACCAAATTAATTTGTATCAAACCACTGCAGCTTGCTTGGGGCATCTTAAACTTCCAGTGACATTACCATCTCAAGAATAAATAAACATAAATGACTAGACATCCCAACAGCTGACTGACAAATTTAGATCCTAAGATTGACTTTCAAAATTAAATACTTCTGAATTATTTACTAGTCAAATGGAGGCCATTACATGCACATCCATTTTTCTCCTCTATAAATCCTTACACTTGCTTCCACATTCAAATATAACATTGAAACCTTCAATAGGAGCTAGAAGAAGTCATTACATTCAGTCATTCTGATTCCCACTAGGCATAATTAGCATAAATGTTATTGCAATCTGAGTAAGCTCAGTGCCTGGACTCATTTGAAGAAAAGCTACACTCCACACCACACACACACATGAAAGTGGCGTCACATCTCAATACAATCAGATTATTGATAACAGAAATATGCGTCATAACCAAGTGTAGTTTTGCTTAGGACACAATTTATAAACTTTTTCAGATTTCACATTTAGTATTTTTATCCCAGGAATAATAAAATCCTCCCAAAATATCAAGGTAGCAAGCTCAGAAGTGGGGATGAACTATGTAACAACAATAAATTGGCCTACAATATACCTTGGAAATACAAGCTAATAATTCAAGTTAAGACAACGGATGATTTGGGACAAACAGTTTGTCTCCTTAGTTCATATACTATAATGACAGAGTTTGGGACGGAGCGACTGGGGGGAAGAGGAATGTAGATCAGCAGGAGGGATGGAAGTGGGATGGCAGAAGTAAGATCAGCAGGCAATGAGTTAGAACAGGTGGGAATGGCAGTCAGGGGGGCTGCCAGTGGGTCAGCAGTTGGAGGTGCAGGATGCCACATGCAGTGCTTGGATGGACAGGTGAGGGAGTCATTCTACAGTCAAGACTTAATCTTGGCAATGCAAAGGGGGGAGGTGGGTTGAGTCGATTAAGCTTGGCATTTTCAGCCGTTGATAAAAGTATATTGGCATCCAGCCATATATTGCGTGCCACCAGATGCCACTTGTTAGTTCATTTGACAAATGGACAGCCGAGCACAAAAAGGTTCCCAGTTCTAAAAATATCTTTGTAAACCGTCAGTGCAACATGAAATGTCCTCACATCACAATTGTTGCAGCTGTTAAGAGTCCCTTCTCAGTAACAACAAGATGAGGGCTCATAACTACTTTATCATCAAAACTGAGGAAGATAATATTTTACAGAACATATTTTCTGCCACAGAATACTTGGATTGGCACAGTGGGTCAGCTGGTGGAGCCACTGCCTTATCGCTTCAGCAACTCAGATTCAAACTTAACCTCTGGCAGTGTATTATGGAGATTATGTGCTCCCCTTGTGACCAAGTGGGTTTCCCCTGGCTGATCCAATTTCCACCTACGTTCTAAGGATATATCGGTTGGTAAGTTAATTGGCTACAGTACAGTGCCTCTCATGTGAAGGTGACAGTCTGAGAGGAGTCAATGAAAATATGGAGACAATAAAATAGGATAGTGCTTGTAGCTACACAATAGTCAGCATGGGCTTAATGGGTCAAAGTGCCTATCTTTGGTTTTTATTACCCTGACTTCAATTTCCCAGCAAGGTCCTTAGAACATACTTCATGTACCAGATAGGTTTTATGCATTTAATAGCAATGTTCTGCATTAATGTTCAACAATATTACCTATATATAATTCAATTCATTTTCACGTGTTCAATATTGTATTTAGAAACCAAAATGTTTTGTGTTTAAATCTATAAGTCACATGTTCTTTTCAGCACAGAATTAAATCTCAGACTTCCTTCTGGTTAGGTATTATAATATTCACACTTCTGCGCTAGCCCACAGTGAAATAATTTCATTTTTCATCATATCTCTAAGGCAAATTTTCCACATCATATGACACAACTTAAGGGTTCAGAAGACATATATTGATTTCCGATTGCAAAGAAACAAATACTTGACTGGATACAGCTTTACTACTGTTTAATTCTAATAAAAACAGTGAAAGTCCATTTCAATTTTGAAAGAAATTAATAATCCATATTATTATCAGTTGGAGCTGCATCAATCTGGGTAACATTGGTTTCATTGAATTAATATCTCAACTGTTTACACCTTGGCACTTTTCATTTTTGGAAACCTTCAAATCCAAGGCATGTTACTTGAAGCATCTATGTTTGCGATTGAACATCATTACTGAGGTGGCATTCAATAACGTGGAAAATTAAAAATATGTTGAAGTCTTTAATGGATTATTAAATGTGAGAGCCTTATATATATCAAATGAAGAACAATTTTGATGTGGTTGTATGTGTGTACCGTTTCTTATGAGAGACAAATGTTCCTCATTATCTAGTATCCACAGTAGATGCACACTGTGAATTGTAAATTGTCTGCAGTACAGGTTAAGAAAAAACAAATAAAGCACTGAAATTTACTGAAATAATTTTGTTTTCCCCAGCTCTCTCAGATAAATGATATACCATTAATGCTCTGAGGCTTTCAAATAACATCAGAATTTCATTTTTCAACTTCATTGTAATCGGTAGATTATGTGGCTGACTAAGAGAAAAACTATTCCCATTGACAGTTATTAAGAAACTAGGGAGCAAAGAAAAATTGTTATTTAACATATTGCCCTTCTTTGATGCCATGAATAGTTTCAAGGAAGTTCATTTATTTCAACAATTGATATTGTATTTCCCATCCAGATCTGAATGGATACTCTCATTCTTCGATAAAGCATGCGGCAGAGTAGAATGGGCTTGTTGCAATAACTAAAACCTCAGATGTTCTAACTGCCTTGACCATCAGTAATATTGTTAAAAGCTGTCAAGATCAAATGAGTAGGATAGCAAATCTAGAGGAAGCACTAAGTTTTAAATTAAACACATCATAGGTACTGTATAAGGACAAATTCTATGCACTATTAACTAAAGTAGAATGTTTCATTTCTACCATTATCATGATCCTTATAATCATTTTCTAACAATAAGCTTTATAGATTTTTAAACCAGAATTGACTTTACTTACCTTGTTTCATACTAACTTATGACACTATGATTATTTAAAATGTAAAGGACACATGTAGCCATATAAATTTAGATACAGGAAAGCAAAAGATGTACGAGTAAAGAATGGCTATAAGAAACATATTATGATTTTTAAATGATTTTTAATTAGTAGTCTAGGTATGTTACAAAACCTACCTGAATCGTGTCTGAGAATCTGCCCCACCCCGTGTGCGCGATTTTGGCGCTGTTTAGAGGGGGCGGGTTTAAAACGCAATTTTTACTAGGCTGTTGCAATCGAAAATGTTCAGCCTATTAAATCATTAACGAAAAATCGCTGAAAGACCCCGTCGCAAAAGGTATTATTAGTTTTTATGGCCTTGTATAATAGTTATAGTAGTTTAAAAATCACTCTCTAAACCCGCGACCTCTCGCAGCCCCAGGGTTTTATAAAGCAAACAATTAAAGGTATGTACCTTATTTTTACATTAAAAGGGGCTTCTTAAGAACCCTGTATATAAAGTTTTCTATAGCGAATAGTTCA
This sequence comes from Leucoraja erinaceus, assembly GCF_028641065.1. NCBI lineage: Eukaryota > Metazoa > Chordata > Chondrichthyes > Rajiformes > Rajidae > Leucoraja > Leucoraja erinaceus. The sequence goes on along the minus strand of NC_073387.1, from coordinate 33,796,507 downwards.
TTTTGGGCTCTTTATATCCCGCAGTATTTTTCTGGGCATTTGAGGGCACAAATCCACTGCAATGTGAACGTTCTAAACCAGCGCGTTCACAGGAACCCACTAGAAAGCCGATTTAAATTGACTTTAATTTACAGCAATTGAACACTAAATTCCTTCCATTTGGCCTATAAATTGATGTAAATGAGATTTAAAAATCATGTTTTATTGTGAATTATTTGTGAATATTATTTGGACACTTAGGCTATTTAAAAATGTTAATCATTTATTAAGAAATGGATAGATGTTTAGATCTAGTAATTGAAGTTTGAAATTAGCTACAATTGGGTAACTAACTAATTATATGCTTTAATTTCAGGTCCTCCAAGTAAGATTATTTTATATTTGTTTCAGAATGGTTCAATCTATGATAACTGAAAATTTCATTCAGTTCTCTTAATTTTTAAGAAGGTTATGGGCTTTTGACTGTCCTCGATCACAACTTTTTTGTTATGTCCATAGAAAATCAATAGGGAACAAGATGCTAATTTCCGGGTATGAAAATGGCCATAACTTTTTTATTACTTGAGATATGAAAGTGAATTAGGTGTCAAATTAAACTTATTGTTATGCTTTATCTGATGGTGTAAATTGCAGACTTGATTTTTTAAATCTCAAAATTTTGTAACTGCTACATTTAGATTGTCTTAGTTTTTGAGAAAATTAATTAATTTGGGTTATTTACAATGAAACACGTTTATAATGCGGGCAAAAATCAAAAAGGGCCACTTTTCAACATAATTGTATAAGGGGTAAGAGTGTTGTAAAAACAAGCCTGAGGGCTTTGTGTCCTTCGGGGGATGCGACTTTTTCTTCGGTCGTGTCCCCCGTCTCCGTCTGCGCCGAGGCCTAGTGGCGGGGCTGGCGGCAGCGGAGCTGTGGCGGCGGCAGCAGCGGCAGAGACCTGGCTCAGCCCTGAGGCTGTGGCGGCGGCGGCAGCAGTGGCAGCGGAGACCTGACCAGGCTGGAGCTGTGACAGCGGCGGCAGCAGTGGCGGCGGAGACCTTACCCGGCTGGAGCTGTGGCGGCAGCAGTAGCAGCGGCGGCGGAGACCTGACCCCGGCTGGAGCTGTGGCGGCAGCAGCAGCAGCGGCGGCGGAGACCTGACCCGGCTGGAGCTGTGGTGGCGGCGGCAGTGGCAGCAGCAGCGGAGACCTGGCTCAGCACCGAGGCTTTGGCAGCGCCGGCGGCAGCGGAGACCTGGCTCGGCCCTGGAGCTGTGGCGGCGGCGGCGGTAGCAGCAGCGGAGACCTGGCTCGGCCCTGGAGCTGTGGCGGCGGCAGCGGCAGCAGCGGCAGCGGAGACCTGGCTCGGCCCTGGAGCTGTGGCGGAGGCGGCAGCGGCGGCAGCAGCAGCGGAGACCTGACTCGGCCTCTGAGCTGTGGCGAGGCAGTGACCACCCGCGGAGTTCGAACCGTCGCCTCGGCGCAGAGGGAGAACAAAGAGGGAAGAGCCAGAGACTTTAAGATTTTGCTTTCCACCACAGTGAGGAGGTGTTTGGTGAACTCACTGTGGTGGATGTTAAATTTGTGTTGACTATGTGTTTTGTCATTTTTTAAAAATTATATGTATGACTGCAGGGAAACAGAATTTCATTCAGACCGAATGGTCTGAATGACAATAAACGAATCTAATCTAATCTAATCTATTCTTGTGTCTCAATGCAAGGAGCATTCGTAATAAGGTGGATGAGTTGAATGTGCAGATAGCTATTAATAACTATGATATAGTTGGGATCACAGAGACATGGCTCCAGGGTGACCAAGGCTGGGAGCTGAACATCCAGGGATATTCAATATTCAGGAGGGATAGACAGAAGGAAAAGGAGGTGGGGTAGCGTTACTGATTAGAGAGGGGATTAATGCAATGGAAAGGAAGGACATTAGTTTGGAGGATGTGGAATCGGTATGGGTAGAGCTGCGAAACACTAAGGGGCAGAAAATGGTGGTGGGTGTTGTGTACAGGCCACGGTTGGGTCGCCTGGCTGAGAGTGTCTGATGTTGAAAGACCCGAAACACCCAATGACCTCAGGTTACATCACTGATGATGTGTTTAGGAGCATCAATAGATGTATTTATATTAATCACAGCAAGACATCCTCCATGATGTGTGTGATCTGTCAACTAGGTTAAACAGCATAGATTCAGGTGCTTTATCCTTAACCTTTTGCAGCACCACTGAAAGTTCATCATCCGAACGTTAACTGTGTTTTTTGATGCTGTCTGACCTGAGGATTTTCAGTAGTTTATTTTTGTCTATATTGCAGATTTCCTGCATTTGTATCATTTGATTTTTGTCTTGATTAACCATTTCCTGCAATGGTAGTATTTTGTTTTTTAGCTAAAGCCCCTGTCCCACGGTGCGAGTTTACCCAAGAGCTCTCCCGAGTTTAAAAAAAAAAAATCAAACTGGTGGTACTGCATCACGAGTATTTTTTTACTCTTGGAAATTTTTCACACTGTTGAAAAAACTTCACATGTTTCTGCGTTTCCTGAGTACCTGCCGTTAGCATTACGAGCCGCTACGAGACATCCACGAGCTCCGACGTACCCGCTACGCACATTCTACGTATTTACCACGAGTTTGATTTTTTTTTTTATATACTCGGGAGAGCTCGTGGGTAAACTCATATCGTGGGATAGGGCCTAAAGTATTAATTTCTGACAATCAATCTTTTAGGTCAGATTTAGGTTTGGGTTTAGGTTTATTATTGCCTTGTGTACCAAGGTACAGTGGAAAGCTTTGCATGTTATCATAAAGTTGAAGAGATACTTACACTATAAATTGGAGGGCGAGCCTGATGATAGGCAGCAGTATCAGGGCATTACTCCTTACAAGGTGAAACCAAGCGGCAGCTTAAGTGGTCAGGGCATCATTTCTTTATGAGTTCATTGCATTCTTTGCATGCTTCGAATTGGAGAACACCAATGTGCTTTCTTCGGCCCACATAACTCCTGATGCCCTGGCCAATGTCAGAAGGTCCTTTATGAGGGTGAAGCCTCGGAAAGCATCTGATGATGTATGAGGCCGCATTCTTAAAACCTGCATGGACCAACTAGCTGGAGTTTTTGCAGGCATCTTCAACCTTTCATTACCACCTGCTTTAAAAGGCCATCAATAATACCAGTGCCCAAGAAGAGCAAGGTGACATGCCTCAATGACTACGGACTGGTGGAACTAACGTCCGTGATGATGAAGTGCCTTGAGAGGTTGGTTATAGTGTACATCAACTCCTATCTTATCAAGAACCTGGACTCACTATGGCACAATAAATTAATGAGAGATATGATCTCACTGGCTCTCCACTTTGCACTGGACCACATAAACAATAAGAACACATAAGTCAGGCTGTTGTTCATCGACTGATTTTCAGAAGGCCTTTGATAAGGTGCCACGTCACTTTGCCAGGGAAGATGAGAGCCCATGGTATTGATGGGAAGATACTAGCATGGATTGCGAGTTGGGTGGATGGCAGAAGGTAAAGAGTTGCAATAAATGGGGCTTTTTCAGGTTGGCTTCCAGTGACAAATGGAGTTCTGCAAGGGTTAGTGCTGCGGCCGCTTCTCTGCACATTGTATATTAATAATTTGCATAAGGGGATTGAAGGCTTTGTGGCCAGGTTTGCAGATAGGTGGAGGGGCAGGCAGTGTAGAAGAAGCAAGGACTCTGCAGAAGGACTTGGACAGATTAGTAGAGTGGGCAAAGAAGTGGCAGACGAAATTCAGTATAGCAAAGTGTGAAGTCATGCATTTTGGTAATAAGAATAAAGGTGTAGATTATATTCTAAATGGAGAGAGAATCTAGAAATCATAATTTGCAAGTTAAGGAAGGCAAATTCAAACCTAGCATTCATATCAAGAGATGTATTGCTGAAGCTCTATAAGGTGCTGGTCAGGCCGCATTTGGAGTACTGTGAGCAGATTTGGGCCCAATATCTGAGAACGGATGTTCCCTGGAGAATCCAGAGGAGGTTTACAAGAATGAGAGTAAATAACATAAAGAAATCAGAGGTCTCCAAATCTGAGGGGACATTATTGCCATAGGGAGTGCAGAGACGTTTCACCAGACTGGTGCACTGGGACTCCTCAAAAAGATTAGGGGATCTTTGCAACTTCAAATTCTTAAGGGTGGAAGGCTAATGCAGGAAATTGTTCAAAGTCCCTAGCATTAAGGATAAGGGGGAAATCCTTTAAAAAGAGACTTTTTAGTGGTGCTGAACTCTCTATAAGGCGTTCATTGGTCAGTGGCCCCGCAGGGGGTTGGAGAGAAGGCAGTACTGTTGATGATCAGCCAATCCATTGAATGGCGGTGCGTAGGGCCGAATTCTGCTCCTATTTCTATGTTTCTATGTTTGATGAACTTACCCCTGACTTTCTCTTCAACAGACCAAATATCAGCACAAATTTGCCACCACTTCATCCTCGATAACTATCAGCACTAGAGCACCACAGGACTGTGTGCTCATTTCCCTATTATACTCACTCCATACTCATGACTTTGCAGCCAGACACAGTCCAATGTTATCTTTAAATTTGTCGATGACACCACCATTGTTGGACAAAATATCAGTAATGATGAGTCGGGGTATAGGGGGGGGGAGATTTATAATCTGAATGAAAAGTGCCAGAACAGCAACCTTGCTCTCTACATCAGCAAGGCCAAGAAGTTGATTGTTGACTTTAGAAAAGGAGGAGACAGCATCTTTGCAAGAGGCAAGTGGAAAGAAGTGTAATCCAGATAACTGTGGGAGTGGGTAGGTTTGTGGTCTGAGAGGTTGTTGTCCTGATACCTTGTTGCTAAGTTCTATATCTCCTTCCTGTGTTCCTTGTCATTGTTTGTAATCTGCCCACCACAGTGGTGTCATCTGACATTAAAGATTACCTAGTGCAAGTTACACTCTGCTTTTTATTCCTTCACTAACTATTTCACGCTCTTTTAAATTGGTCGGCGAAAGAGAAACAGTAGAATTCTTGCCCTGTACACCCAGTCCCAGATCCTTTGTTCTCTTCCCATTGTCAACTCACACTTTCTTTAAGTAGGCAGGCTAAAAACAAGTAGAGATGTGAAGCACTGATTTATGTTTTTGCTTTCCTTGCGTCCTTTCTTTAGAACAGTGATAGAATTGAGTTATTGTTATTTGGTGATATTTGTAGATTAAGTCAGTAATCCACCCAACATAAATAAGTACTGGCAATTGTGCCTCAGCATTTGTAGATTTGCAGGAGAATGAAATTATTTTCTCATCTGTGTAATAATCCCATGAAAGAAGCCCTAAGCAGTAATTAAATAAATAATAGATGGCTGCAATGTGCAAATAATGCAATATCTGTCCACTCAACCACATCAGTCAGAATCAGGGTCATTAGAAAGTTACCGCCTGGTTGGAGTGAGTGATAATTTTATATAGATTTTCTACTTCCTCAATTTGCACTTAAATTAACCAGCTTTACAAGCCCACAAAGGGCATGAAAGTGATTTGATCGGAGATGGATTAATATGCTTCACCTGACGTATGTATCAAAGTCCAATCTTCAGGCAATTAAATATCTTACACGGGCAGAGCCATGATTTTCCATTGTAAATACAGACTGAAAATTGAATACACTGGTTCATTTCCATATTCTCCCTTCCATCAAGGAACAGTATTACTTTAATAATATGTAATGAAAACAATGGGATCATCAAATAATGTAAAATTAGTGATAAAACTGAGATGCTAGTGTGTCTCATCATTAATCCTTCAATAAGATTGCACTGGTGTATAAATATGTCAACACCTTAGTATTCCAAAGCTCGATCATATATTTATCCATGCCCTCACACAATAGTTTTGAGAGTTCATCTCATTTCCTTGGAGGTGAGGCTTATATTGATCTCATATTACAAAAGCTCTTAGTTAGCCACTTTTGAAATCCACCTAAATATGGGTATTCAGAATTTGACATTGGCTTCCCTCTAAAGCTTCGATGCACTGGTTTTCTAGTGAATAACTCAAGCATGGAAATCAAAATTAGGATGTGTTGTACTTATCCACTAAGCACCCTCGAAGCATATCAAAACCAAAAACTGCTGCATTTTAGTTATTTTTAAGTGAGAATAATGTCAAATAGCCTGTCCTTGCACTGAAAATGTAATTGAAAAACCTGGAATTTGTTTTCTTCTGAAATTAGTTATTTATAGGAAATGTCAAATGTTTATTGCTTCTGTTTTTTTATCCATCCGATTAATGTGATCATGCTGACCCACTGCTCCTGACCGGGATTGCAGTCCATAGCTCACCCCACATTTACCTGATGCTGACTAAAACTGTGCTCTGCAATTCTCGGACTCACAGATTCTGTACCAGGTCCAATCTGGTGCTGGACCCAAGTGTGTATTCCTCAACACAGTGCTGGAAAATCCCAGCAATGCAGGATCCCATCACTGAACTCCACGTAGGGTTAATTAGTGGAATCAGTTGTTAGATTTGCCCCATTTACCCACCACTCTCGGTATAAAAAACTTGCACCGCACATCTCCTTTATACTTTATCCCTCTCACCTAAGAGCTTTATCCTCTTGTCCTTGACATTTGCGCCCTGGGAAAAAGGTTCTGACAGTCCGACCTATTTATGCCTCTCATTAATTTGTCTTTAGCCATCAAAGGTATCTCCTCAGCTTCTTAATTTCAGACTTACTTCTATTTAATTAGCTGCATGGCAACAATTCCATTCAGAATTGTTGACCACAGCTAACATGATTCCACACTTTACTTTATGTCATTCTGTGTGTGATTGCATTTTGAATTAAGTAATTTAAAATATATGTTCCGATTTAGACCAGTGCCTCAGTGAGGATTTATCACTCAGATTAGTTGAAGAGACAAGCCGTTGTTTTATGAGCCCACAATGAAGCAGTCCCTTCCTAATGGACCAGACTACATTTAAGCATGGACTGTTAAGTGGCAAATAACATCTGCAGTGTAACAGTGATAGACATGGCGTTCTCCAAAAAGAGAGAGTCTTTATCTTTTATCATTTATCTTTTATATTCAATGACTTTACCATCACTATGTCCCCATTATCATTACTCGGGGATCATCGCGGAACAGAAGCTAAATTAGAAGTATAAAGTTTCCTTTATTGTCATTCAAACTTTTAGTTTGAACAAAATTGCGTACCTTGCAGTCAAGACAGAAAATAATATAACAAAACACACAATGAACCCAGTTTAACATCCACCACAGTGAGTCTACCAGGCACCTCCTCACTGTGATGGAAGGCAAAAGTCTTAAAGTCCTTATCTCTTCTCTGAGGCGATCCAGGCTTTGGATGTTGGGCCCCCCGCCGGGTGATGGTAAGTACTGTGGCCGAATCCGAGCTCCGCAAACGGGACGGTTCAAACTCCGCAGCCTGGGGCAGACGAAGCTGCCACCATCCAGTCCAGCGGACTAAGCTGTTGTTGCGGGAGCTCTGGAGAATCGGTCACCAACCTGTGACCTGTGTGCTCCCGATGTTATCGTCCACTGGGCCCGTGGCCGAAGCCTCCGAGGCTCCGAAGTCGGGCCGCCGCCACAGCGCCACCACAGCCCCGAAGTTGGCCAGCTTCGCGGTGGTGAGTCCTGGCACTGCCTCCAGAGCCTCAAAGTCGGTCCCAGTTGGACGCCGCCAGGTCCACGATTAGGCCTCAGCGCAGACAGAGGCGGAGACAGAGATACCACAAAGAAAAGGTCGCATCCCCCCTGAAGGAAGAGACTAAAACAAGTTTCCCAAACCCCCACACATACACAACTAAAAATAAACTAAAACATACGTCCAACAAGACAAAGAAAAAAAAAAGGAAAAGACAGACGGACTGCAGGCGAGCAGCAGCTGCATAGCAGCGCCGCCACTTCCTCATAAATATACCTTGGCTTCATAAGCAAGTTAATAGCTGGGTGCCCTGTGCCTATTGACACACTTGTAAACGCCCACGATCTTTCCACCACCTACAAAGCACAAGTCTGGTCACAAGTAAGTGTTCAACACTTGCTTGGATGAGTGCAGCACCAACCACAGCAAGGAAACCCACTGACCTGCATCCCATCAATCACTCTAAATATCTATTTACTCCACTATTAGAATTTAGTGAATGCCATGTGTGCCATGTATAAAATGCACTGCAGTTACTTGTCCAAACTGTTCTAACGTAAAAGGCATAGCATACTGACTAATGCAGTATCCTATGTGGGATAAGACTAGATTGGAAAAAAAGATAGACATGGACATCGTAAAGCTGAAAGGCTAATTTCTATGCTTCATGACTCCATGCCTCTCTGATCACCTTCCGAATCCGTGATTCCTTCTTTGAAGAAGGGTAAAAGCAGGGTAAAACATCAGATGCAGCAGACGTTAGCACTCCAAACCTCACGCCAAGGTGACTGGGAAATATTTTTCACCATCGTTAGATCTAAATCTTGGAACTTCTTTTCCAACAGCACTGTGGAACTATCTTCACCAGAAAGGCTGCTGTCGTACACAAATGCAGCTCACCGCCTTCTCAAGGGCAATGAATACTGGCCTTGTTAACAATACCCCAATCGTGCAACTGAATGATAAAGAAATACACTTTTGGAAATGAGCTGTAGAAATTGTAAATCTCTGTTCAAAAATTGACAAGTAAGGCCATTATAAATACGACAATTGGTGAAATCTTGTTCCACAGTGTGAAACTTAATCTCTTTGTGTTTACCTCCAAGATGAAAGGATAATCATTTGAGAGTTGTGTGTCCAAATATATTAATATAGCAGTCTATGCATTACTAACCATAAAGATACACACACATTCGATATAGGACAAAGTTAAAATGTTACAATTCGACTTAACATGCCTGAGTGAAGGAAACACAATAAGAGACATGCATTGCTTCTAATAGATTTTCCAAATAAATAGTCAGATATGGACAATGGAGGATTACAGAGCTAAACTCAATTTGCAAACATTAAAACAGTCACAAATCTGCCTAACACTCAGAGCTTGTAAAAGGGGGTGGAAGATTGCAACCTTCACGTGGTCCGCCTTGTTTCGACGAATGCAATCAACCCAGCGTGCACAATCAAATAAGATCAAATAGAACAAGTTGTCCTACAACTTTGGGCTGTGCACACCATACGCAAGAAGAAGAGCTTGTAAATACAAATGTTGGAAGATGACACAAAGACTGGGAAGGACCTATTCATTGTTACTGCTACAACATCTTCACTGCAGACCTAATATACTTTGCCAAAAAACAAAAACTTGATTTCACATCAGGCTAATTTCCACACTATTAGGAATGCAGTTCCAAATCAGTTCCAGATTATTTACAATATTTGGGATTTGCAATCTATACTTTTCCTCACATTACACAACCCCATGTGCAGTTTCATATATTGAAGACAAATGGTAGGATTGGGCATTAGATGTATACTGAAATTAGTTTGATGTGTATAGGTGTCTATTTCACATGACTGGTTTTCACCATGTTAAACTTTAATTTACATCAACCTGCATGCCACGTTTTCAACAGATTTAACTGATCCTGTTTACTAAAGGATTAAGTAATTTTAAGTTGTAATTGAGTGAGTTTAGGGGTCAAAGTATGGGCCACGGAGCTGTGGCAGCTGCAGCCCCTCCACTTTTTTGGCGAGACATGCTTTATAACCCGAAATTATCCGTCCCGCAGGCATATTTTTCTATTCTTCTGAGGACCTCCGGCATCCAGACTCTCAGAACAGGGAGGGAGAGAGAGGAGAGAGAGGGAGGGAGGGAGAGAGAGGGAGAGAGGGAGAGAGGGAGAGAGGGAGAGAGAGAGAGAGGGAGAGGGAGAGAGGGAGAGAGGGAGAGAGGGAGAGAGGGAGAGAGAGAGAGCGAGATTGGGGACTGATCCCTTCGCCCATAGAAGAGGCGTCCAGCGAGGCTGGAATCTGAGCCTGACACTGTTTAATGCATATATCAACGATTTGGCAGTAAAGTTGGACCAGAGTGCAGCACCGGGCCTCTGTCTTCTGGACGGAGAGTTAAATTCACTGTTTTATGAGGATGACTTGGTTCTGTTGTCCCCCACAGAACAGGGACTGCAGCAACAGTTGGACCTACTTGATGAGTACTGCCAAATTTGGGCCCTGGCAGTAAATCTAAAGAAAACCAACATCATGATTTTTCAGAAAAGACCCAGATGTCAGGAAGATAAATATAAATTTACTCTCAATGGTATTATTATCGAACACACTATGAGCTATACTTACCTTGACGACAGTCAGCTTTATGTGCCTCTTGGAAAGGGGGGTGTACGCTCTGTCGGGCTCTTGCTTGATTGTCTTAGTGACATAAAGGCCTGGATGTCACTGAACTTTTTAAAATTTAATGATGACAAGACGGAGGTGATGATCTTTGGTGGCACCTCTGGGCTCCCCCCCCCCCCCTGTTGATCTAGGCTCTTTGTCTGCATATCTCAAACCTAACATCACGAACCTGGGGATTAAAGTGGACCCTGAGCTTAGATTTGACTGTCAGGTAAGGGCTATTGTTAAATCTGGTTTTTTCCATCTGAGGCAGCTGGCAAAAATAAAGCCGATTTTGTCGAGGCAGCACTTTGAGACGGTAATCCACGCCTTTGTTACCACTCGGCTGGATTACTGCAATGCACTGTATCTGGGGGTTAGTCGGTCCTCCATCGCCCGTCTCCAGATGGTACAGAATGCAGCTGTTCGTCTCTTGACTGGCACACGAAAGCATGATCATGTTTCACACCTTTTGGCCTCTCTCCACTGGCTGCCTGTTCAGTATAGGATTTGTTTTAAAATTATTTTATTTACTTTTAAATCCCTAAATGGTCTTGCCCCGTCCTACCTATCTGAGCTTCTTCACCCTTATACACCCTCCCGCTCTCTCAGGTCAGATGATCAGCTGCTCCTGATTGAGCCAAAAACTAAGCGGAAGCTCAGAGGGGACCGTGCCTTTGCTGTGTCGGCTCCGAGATTGTGGAATGAATTGCCTCTGCACGTTAAACAGGCCCCTTCTCTAGCTGTTTTTAAGTCACTCCTGAAGACATATCTATTCTCCGTGGCCTTTGTAGTCCAGTAAGGTGTTGAATTATTTATTTACTTTATTTGCTTGGTTTTGCTGCGTGGTTCGTACTCGTGTTTTATGTCTTTTAATTTATTGTTTGGATTTTCGTATGTAATTTATGCGCCTCGTGTTAGCTGTATGTTCTGTTGTTCTGCCTGTTTTATGATTCCTTGCTTATTTTCTTTTTCTGTACAGCACTTTGGTCAGCTTTGGTTGTTTTTTAAGGTGCTTAACAAATAAAGTTATTATTATTATTATTATTATTATTATTATTATTATTATTATTAACTCTTTCAGCATCAGGGAGCTTCAATATGGCAGTGAATGCACTGAAAGAGAAAGCTCGAAGAGTTCTGTATGCAATAAAAAGATTCTACAATATCCAAATTCCAATTAAAATCAGTTTCTTTGTAATATTTGACAGTGTAATCCAGCCTATTGCGCTTTATGGTAGTGAAGTATGGGGTCTGCTCAGTCACCATAGTTATAGTTAATGGGAAAAACATACAATGGAGGCCCTGCATGCGGAATTTTGTCAGAACATCCTCCTTATCCAAAGGAAAACACCAACAAACCCACTGATAATAAATATCCAGAAAAGAGCACTAATCTTTTTGGAATCACCTTAAATCTAGCCCCCCAGATACCCTCCAGTTTAAAGCCCTTAAAACACAAGAGGGGAGCCCAGAAAAGAGTTCCCTGTGTCAGTTGGTACTGAGACTAACTACCCCTGTTCAGTTAAACCCTATCCAGCTAAACCCTGACCAGCCTCAGATCAATACTGATCCCCAATCATCAGTTAGAGTGAACCAAATTATCAAACAATGTAAAGAAACGTATTTGGAACATTGGGATAAAAAAAACAAAAGCCAAAGCAGATTAGAATGTTACCAAGCCCAAAAAAGAGATTATAAATTGGCAGACTATCTCTCAACTGTTAGAGACATAAAGCATAGACAGACCCTCGTCATATACAGGTTAAGTGACTACTATTTGGCAGTTGAAAAGAGAAGACAGAAGAGATTCTGGCAACCAAGAGAAAATAGAATAAGCGGCCACTGTTTGACAGATGAGGTTGAAACAGAGGTGCACTTATTTCTCCTAAAATGCAAAAAATTTGACAAAACAAGAAAAACATACTTTGACAAACTCAGTCTGGCAACCCCTGATTTTAAAAACTAGATGATACATCAAAACTAAGATTAATCCTCGGTGAAGGAAATACGGCACATCTTGGTGCACCACACGTAACAGCATGCCATAACCTGAGAGACGGTGAATGACCAATATGCACAAATGCACGCACACACTAATTGACATTAACTGACACTAATAAATTAATATTGAATTGCTAAACTTGCTATTCTGTTGTACTGATTACACTGCAAGAACGTGTTGCAATCAATAAAGGGCTATAGGTTTATTGCGAGTTTATGTACAGGGACATATCTATCCATGCACTGTATACTTGTATTTATACTTACGCATTTTAAGTATGTATGTCATGTTTAAACTTTGGCAATATAACAATGTATTTTATCATGCCAATAAAGTTTTTTAAATTAAAAAATAGTGAATTGAGAGAGAGAGAGAGAGAGAGAGAGAGAGAGAGTCGGCCCCAAGAGAGAGAGAGTCGGCTCAGAGAGGAGGAGGGATAGAGAGAGAGGGAGTCAGCCCCGAGAGAAGGAGTTGGCCTGGAGTCGAGAGTCGGGGGGGGGGGGGGGGGCAGAGGGGGCAGAGGGGGCAGAGGGGGACGGAGGGGAGAGAGGGGGAGAGGGGGCAAATGAGATCGGGGGAGAGAGAGAAAGAGAGTCGGCCCGAGAGGGAGAGAGAGAAAGAGAGTCAGGAGGGGGGGGGGGGGGGGGGGGGGGGGGGGGAGGGGGGGGGGAGGGAGGAGAGGGAGCGAGAGAGAGAGAGCGGATGGGGATATATCTCAGTGTGTTTTAATGTACGTTTTAATGTTTCTTTGTGTGTCTTGTGGGGGGTGCTGTGGAGGGTAATGGGGTAAGGGGGAAACTGTTTTGGTCGCCTCCTCCATGTAAGAACATATGTAATATTTGTTTCATCCTGCTCTAATGTTCTACCTAAACTCTAATCTCACAGCAGCCTTCTCTGCCAGATATAAGGCTTTAATACAAAACTAGACTAAGTGGGGCCCATTGGGTCCCATGTTCACACAGGTCCCCAATGCAATTTCCACCTCTCCACCAATTCCACTATTGGTGGCCTGTGGGGGGAGGGGAGGGGAGGGGGGGGGGGGGGGGAGGGGAGGGGGGGGGGGAGGGGGGGGGGGGGGGGGGGGGGGTTTCTGGAGTGCTACCACTTCATGCAAGGTGTAAGGCCACCAAATACAAGTGCAGATTCATAGCACTTCAAGCAGGTTGCAAGGCCACCAAATTCAAGTGCAGTTTCATACCACTTTAAGCAGGGTGCAAGGCCACCAAATTCAAATGCAATTTCATACCACTTTAAGCAGGGTGCAAGGCCACCGAATACAAGTGCAGTTTCATGCCATCAAGCAGGGTGCAAGGCCACCAAATTCAAGTGCAGTTTCATACCATTTCATGTAAAGTGCAAGGCCACCAAATTCAAATGAAATTTCATACCATTTAATGCAGGGTGCAAGGCCACAACATTCAAATGCAGTTTCATTCCATTTCAAGCAGGGTGAAACCACCATAAAACCACCATAAAATTACATAAAACACCACACTCACAGTTCAGTAGACATTCAGTGTGTTCAGTTAATTCACAGCTCAGAGTCGTGACCTCTCCCTCCCCCATCTTGTATTGTATTGTATTGTATTGTATTCAATTTATTGTCATTGTCTCAATTTGAGACAACGAAATGAATTTTCCTTACAGGCAGTATCATTAAAAAAAATCACAAAGAAATTATAAAAATAAATAATAAATAAATAATAAAACATATTAAAAATAAAATTGAAAATGAATTAAAAATTTTTAAAAAGCACAAATACAGAAGTCCACGACACAACATAACATAAATAGCACCCAGGTGAGGACGGCACCATAGTCCAGCCAGCCTCCCCTCCGTGTTCATCCGTGGACGGGGCCTTCCAAGCACCCGCAGTCGCCGCCCCGGGTGGCCCGATGTTCAGGCCCTCACGCCAGGCTGGTGGAACGCCGACGCCGAACCCCGACGGTGAGCAGCCTCCTCCTCAGCGGCCCGGACCTCCTGATCAGCCGCCTCCCGCTGGCGGAGTCTGCAGCTCCCGAGTCCGCAGGTCGAGCCGGGCAGAGTCACAGGACCCCGCGTTGATTAGTCAGAGACTGAGCCACACCCACACTTCTGGGTTTTATAATTCCTCCCCCTCCCACCGGAAGGGGCGTGGCCTCCATGGCGTAATTGACAGGAGAGAGATTCTTAACATTTTTAAAACACTAATAACACTTTTATCTTTCATTTATGGGAAGAATCCGCTACACCTGATGAGCAGATGGGGACTGAGTAAGATGGCCAACAATCACGACCGTAAGTGGTATCGTTTTATCTAAAATCATTATACAGTGCAAACAGGAAGTTGTCAAATTTAGACTTTTAATCGTTTGCGTGGTTTCAAACCAACCACCACCAACCATTTGCTGTGCTTTGTTTCAAACCAACCGCATTTTCATTTTCAAACCATATTAAGGGCACTCAAGATCAGTAAAACCACACTCACAGTTTAGTAGACATGTGTTCAGTGTTATTCACAGCTCAGACAGTGTCCATCTCGCTCCCCCATCTTGCAGAGACTGATTGAGGCACTCAACACTTCCGGGTTTTATAGTCCCTCCGGAAGGGGGGTGGCCTTCAGGAGAGAGTATCTCAACATTTTTTAAACACTAATAACTTTAATTTTTCATCGATTGGAAAAATCCTCTTGTCCTGCGCAGCGGAGGAGGACTCTGAGTAAGATGGCTAAAAATCACAGCTGTTCGTGGCAGCATTTTTTTCTAAAATCAATATACAGAACAACAGGAAGTGTTGATCAGACAAGACTTTTAGCAATATAGATACACAAACAATCAGTAATCTGGCTGAATTAATGGCCTACTAATGCCTACTTGCACAGACTAGAATCTGGGTTCATACAGAACACATCATCCACATGCTGTTTACGAGAACTTATCGAAAAGTTTGTTGCCCATATCCTAATTCACCTAAGGTGTTGATCACTCATTTGCACGATACCCACAAATCCGTATTGGATCTGAATCTTGATGAATACTTTAAATTCTTTATTCAAAACAAATCAGCCAATTTAAATCCTCCCATGACCTCACAGTTATATGCCACCAGTCATCATCTTTGGCAGTCACTCGAGTATGACTATCCTCTATGGAGGATGCCTGTGCGCAACTTTGTTTAACGTGGGGAGACTGGTGCACAGACAGCCATCACATGTTCCTTGACAGATCTGGGTCTGGATCCAGTGGCATGTAGTCGAAGATGACCGGGAACCCTTTTCTGCTGGAGACCCCGGGATGACCCCCAGAGCTGACGGGCTGAATCTTCCAGGAACAACAAAGCTGCAGCTGGCGACTTTCGTTCGTTACGGAGCTGGAGCTGCCGTCTGCGAGGGAATCCCCGTTCCAGCGCAGGTCCACAGAACCAGCAGGTACAGCAAGCACAGTACCTGGAAACAAAGGGGAAGCCTCCATTGTGTCCGGAAACGTGGCTGACGGGCAGGACTTCAGGTCAGAATGAAGCGCAGGGGACTTCAGCCCCCTCTCCCTACTATCCTACTGGCCAACGTACAGTCCCTTGAAAACAAAGTGGAGGACTTAAGGGCAAGGCTGCTTTATCAAAGGGAGCTGAGGGAATGCTCTGTGTTCTGTTTCACAGAGACATGGCTCACCCCCAGCTCCCCAGACTCAGCG
This sequence comes from Leucoraja erinaceus, assembly GCF_028641065.1. Lineage (NCBI taxonomy): Eukaryota > Metazoa > Chordata > Chondrichthyes > Rajiformes > Rajidae > Leucoraja > Leucoraja erinaceus. Next base: position 33,780,518 of record NC_073387.1, on the reverse strand, counting down.
GTCCAGCCTGAAGGGTTCTCCATCCACCATATGGACCGTACCCTGGCATCTGGGAAAGGGAGAGGAGGAGGCGTCTGCCTCATGGTCAACTCTGCGTGGTGCTCAGACGTGGCAGTCCTGTCCAACTCCTGCTCTCCACACCTCGAACATCTGGTGGTGAAGTGCCGTCCCTTCTACCTCCCAAGGGAATTCACCTCCATTATCCTGACCGCAGTCTACATCCCACCCCAGGCAGACATCCGTCTGGCACTGGAGGAGCTGCACGCCGTGGTCAACAAACACCAGACGTCTTACCCCGAGGCATTTACCACCATTGCTGGGGACTTCAATAAGGCAAACCTAAAGAAATCACTCCCTAACTTCCACCAACATGTCTCCTGCTGCACCAGAGGACCTAACACCCTCGACCACTGCTACACCACCATCAAGAATGCCTTTCGTTCTATCCCTCGCCCTCACTTCGGTAAATCCGACCATACCGCGGTGCTGCTTCTTCCTGCCTACAGGCAGCAATTGAAGAGCACACCCCCAGAAGTGAGGACAGTACAGAGCTGGTCGGAGTGGGGGGGGGGGGGGGGGGGCAGAGGAACAACTCCAGGACTAATTGGAGTCTGTAGACTGGGCAATGTTCAAGGACTCGGCAACGGACTTGAACGAATACGCCACAGTTGTTACAGACTTTATAAAGAAATGTGTGGAGGACTGCATCCCTACAAAAACCTTCAGAGTGTTTCCCATTCAGAAACTTTGGATGAACTTTGAGATACGCACAGTTCTGAAGTCCAGACACCGGGCATTCACTTCCGATGATACAGTGGCCTACGTGAAGTCCAGATTCGACCTTGGTAAGGCCATCAAAAAGGCCAAAAGGGACTTCTGCTCCAAACTGGAGGATGAGATAGATGTTCGGCAGCTGTGGCGGGGCCTGAATGCAATCACCTCCTACAAGGCGAAACCAGGAGGCAGCTCGAATGTCGGCAAAACATCACTCCCTGATGAGCTCAATGCGTTTTACGCACGCTTTGATAGGGAGAATACTGATATGCCTTCCCGATCCCCCATTCGCTGTGATGGCATTTCAGTCTCAGTCACAGAGGCCGACGTCAGGAAATCTTTCAGAGGGGTGAACCCCCGAAAAGCACCTGGACCTGATTGTATGCCCGGTTGTGTTCTAAAAACCTGTGCGGACCAACTGGCTGGAGTTTTTACGGACATTTTCAACCTCTCACTTCTGAGGGCTGAGGTCCCCACCTGCTTTAAAAGGGCATCAATTATACCAGTGCCCAAGAAGAGTAAGGTGGTGTACCTCAATGACTATCGACCAGTGGCACTAACGCCGGTGGTGATGAAGTGCTTTGAGAGGTTGATCATGGAGCAAATCAACTCCTACCTCGACAAAAACCTGAACCCACTGCAGTTTGCTTACCGCCACAACAGAGCAACAGTGGATGCGATCTCGCTGGCCCTCCACTCTGCTTTGGACCACTTGAACAACAAAAACTCATATGTCAGGCAGTTATTCATCGATTACAACTTGGCATTTAACACAATCATCCCCTCCAAGCTGGTTACCAAACTCTCAGAACTGAAGGTAGCAGGGAGATGAGTGTGTGGCCAGGTGTCTGTGCATCCCTTTGCAAATGGATCCTCGACTTCCTCATTCACAGACCACAGTCTGTTCGTATTGGTGGAAATGTGTCAGCCTCGATAACAATCAGCACGGGAGCACCTCAAGGCTGCGTGCTCAGCCCCCTGCTGTACTCACTCTATACCCATGACTGCGTAGCCAGTCACAGTGCGAACTCCATCATCAAGTTCGCTGACGACACCACTGTTGTGGGGCGTATCACTGATGGGGATGTCAGAGTATAGAAGAGAGATCGAGCAACTGTTCATATGGTGCCAGCGCAATAACCTGGCCCTCAACACCAGCAAAACCAAGGAACTGATTGTGGACTTTGGAAGGAGTAGGAGGGGGACCCACAGCCCCATTTATATCAACGGGTCGATGGTTGAAAGGGTCAAGAGCTTCAAATTCCTGGGCGTACACATCTCTGAAGATCTTTCCTGGTCCGAGAACACTAATGCAATTATCAAGAAAGCTCATCAGCGCCTCTACTTCCTGAGAAGATTACGGAGAGTCGGTTTGTCAAGGAAGACTCTAACTTCTACAGGTGCACAGTAGAGCATGCTGACCAGTTGCATCGTGGCTTGGTTTGGCAATTTGAGTGCCCTGGAGAGGAAAAGACTGCAAAAAGTAGTAAACACTGCCCAGTCCATCATCGGCTCTGACCTTCCTTCCATCGAGGGGATTTATCGCAGTCGCTGCCTCAAAAAGGCTGGCAGTATCATCAAAGACCCACACCATCCTGGCCACACACTCATCTCCCTGCTACCTTCAGGTAGAAGGTACAGGAGCCTGAAGACTGCAACAACCAGGTTCAGGAATAGCTACTTCACCACAGCCATCAGGCTATTAAACCTGGCTCGGACAAAACCCACTTTCTGTTATTTGCACTTTATTTTATTCATATGTGTATATATTTATATAATGGTATATGGACACACTTATCTGTTTTGTAGTAAATGCCTACTATGTTCTGTGTGCTGAAGCAAAGCAAGAATTTCATTGTCCTATACAGGGACACATGACAATAAACTCACTTGAACTTGAACTTGAACTTGAACTTGCCTTCATCCGCTTTCCCAGCCGTTTTGATGTTCTACTAAATCCAGCCATCATTCTCCGCCTGTTCCACCGTTGAGGTCTTGGTTGGATTGCTCTTTGTCAGGGACCTCCACCTTGACCTTACTGCCATGCCACCAGTATTTAGTGCTCAACCCTCCAGGTGCTCTGATTCTTGCTTCTTACGCATTCTTGACTCTTGACGCTTCTTACGCATTCTTACACATTGTGACTCCACACGTTCATGTGGAGTCACAAATAAGCCAGGCTGGGAAAGATAATCAGAAAAATCAGAAGTGTTTAACAAGATCTCATTAGTATTGCAGTCATCATCACTGAGAATAATCTTTTCTTTAAACGAGCATATTTTAAAGATTATGTAATTAACTGAAAGTGATTTTTTGTTAAACTGGCATAATGTAACTTGAACTTGCATGTCTTCATTGATAGTCTTTATTTACTGGACCAGCTGCCAAAGCGTGATTTGAACTTACATTTCTCCATTGATGATTTACGTTTATCGTTCCACTGATCTGCTAAGGTAATCATTGAATAATTCATTCCTGACAGCTGTGCAAAGCTATTGACAAAGACATCACTTTGAATGCTGCATATTGGCACGAGATGAGAACATTTCCGAAAGGTTTCAAACATCATGGATCCTTGACGGCAGCAATATAGATAGAGTGTGGCTTGGACCTATGGGATATTGGTCTTCATGAGTCAGGGCATCAAATACAAAGTAGGGAGCATATGCTTCAAATTTATGAAACCGTGGTCATACCTCTGCTTGGAGTACTACTGTAAGCATTTCTGATCACCAGGCTAAGTAGGGTGAAGATAGACAAAAATGCTGGAGTAACTCAGTGGGACAGACAGCATCTCTGTAGAGAAGGAATGGATGACGTTTTGGGTCAAGACCCTTCTTCAAGACTGTAAGTAGGGTGAGATGGTGCTGGAGAGGGCAGAGAAGATTCAGAGTGATGTTGCATGGGATGTAGCATTATAGTTATGAGGATAAGTCTTTTATCACTGGAAAGTTTAAAAAAGGCAAATAAACATATGAGGGGTACAGATAGGGCAGACACCAAATAGTCAGGGGGAAGAAATTAGGAGGGGAAATAAAGAGGAGCTTTTTCACCCAGATTGTGGTAAGTACCTTAAAAGCACTGCCTGAGAGAGTGGTTGAAGCTGGATTGCTGACACCATTTAAGAAGTGTCCAGGTTAGCATTTAAATTGTCGGGATTAAAGGCCATGACCATGTGTTGGAACACGTTTAATACAGAAGAGTGTCCACCAGTTGTCATAATCGTTGGGCCGAATGGCTGTAAAATTCTATGACACTGATTTTCAGAGAGTGAATAGCATGATCAATATGATGATGGTAATTAAAGAAAACCATTCAATTGGACACTGTGTTAAGCAGGAAGTTAATCTGATGTGGTTGAACAGACAATTTAGAGGAACAAGACCGACATCTCAAATATTGCTGCCATTTCTTCACACACCTGTTCACATTGTCATTGTTCATTCAAAATCAATAAAAAAAAGGAGAGATAACTGAAATTAGAAAATGATTTTCCAAGATATCAATATATAAAATCATATGACAAAATCCAAGATTTACAAATTATATGAAATGATATCGGCATATTTTTATTGTATTCGTAAGCTATTTTGCATAATTAAAGGGAGTATTTTTATTAGACATATTCATACATGTAATCACATAGATTTCTGTGGTGGAGAATTGTAAACATCTCATGGCTAGGTGGAAGAGTTAAAACATCTTTCACCCTCTGGCCCCAAATTTGAACCAAGTCCTGAACACTGGAGTGAACATTTCCTTATTTTAAATAAAATGATTTGAATGTTGTCATAACTTTCTACATAAAGAACAAAATACAATCTGTGAAACTGTTCATCAATTAGCAGTAGTTGGGAAAGAAAATATATATCCTTGTGCACTATGTATGTTTTTTAGACTTGAGTACAGGCAGCATGAGAGGCTACAGGTATAAAGGCCTTATATTTGGACCTGAAAAAATAAATGCTGATACCAGGCACTAAAAGCGGAATCAAATTCCATCATGCATCCCCAACGTTAGATGTATTGAAAATAAAAACAAAAAGGTTATTTACCAAATCTTTTTATTAAAAAACAAACAAATGTGGGTGACTAGAAAGCTTTCTCCAATTATAATGCTCTCAAGTTCAGTCCAAGATACAGTTGATTAGAATCTTTCACCATACAACACAATCATTATTATCCTTCAAAATCAAACAAAACAGGATGAATTTATAAATGTGTTGTACACTGAAGCAAGAATTATCTTCCAACATATCCTTCAAATATCAACACGATATGTTACGTGATTACCTGAAAAATAAATGATTAAACTAATGTTTGCCAAAGCATGTGTAAGATTATTCTTAATTCATTTTATAAGCAAGAAAAATATTAAAAACATATAGATCAAACTTACCACTCACTTTAAAATGCTGGACATGGATCTGTAAATATGCAGTGGACAATTTTGTGATGGTATGTGTTGTGAGTTGTTACTAAGTAATGGACAAGTTGTAAAGTAGGACTGATGCATGTTTCATAGTCAGCTACAAAGTTGTGGCCTGTGGCATTACTCTCATCTTATGCTTTCTTGAAGACAGTTTCTTTTTTACCATTTTGTGTCATTCCAAATTCACATGATTGTTGTTAATTATTTAAATGATTTTACTAACTTTCATAAAGCCTGTGGGCCGAACATCAAAAATATGTCTAGAAGATTCAAGAGTTTATTGTCATGTGTCCCAGATAGGACAATGAAATTCTTGCTTTGCTTCAACAGAATATAGAAGGCATAAATACAGAACAGTGTGTCCATATGCCATTATATAAATATATACACACATGAATAAATAAAACAGATAAAGTGCAAATAAACAGATAATGGGCTATTAATGATCAGAGTTTTGTTTGAGTTGAGTTCAATAGCCTGATGGCTGTGGGGAAGTAGCTGTTTCTGAACCTGGACGTTGCAGTCTTCAGGCTCCTGTACCTTCTACCTGAAGGTAACGGGAAAATGAGTGTGTGGCCAGGATGGTGTGACTCCTTGATGACGCTGCCAGCCTTTTTGAGGCAGTGACTGTGATAGATCCTCTCGATGGTAGGGAGCCGATGATGGACTGGGCAGTGTTTACTACCTTTTGTAGTCTTTTCCGTTCCTGGGTGTTCAAGTTGCCGAACCAAGCCATGATGCAACCGGTCAGCATGCTCTCTACTGTGCACCTGTGGAAGTTAGAGAGAGTCCTCCTTGACATACCGACTCTCTGTAATCTTCTCAGGAAGTAGAGGCGCTGATGTGCTATCTTTATTTATTTTACTCCGATTATATGTTTTTTACTCTTGTTAAATTCTGTAAGGTGTCCTTGAGACTTTTGAAAGGCGCCCATAAATAAAATTGATTATTATTATTATTATTATCAGTGTTCTCGGACCAGGAGACATCTTCAAAGATGTGCATGCCCAGGAATTTGAAGCTCTTGACCCTTTCCACCATCGACCCGTTGATATAAACATGACTGTTGGTCCCTATCCTACCTCTTCCAAAGTCCACAATCAGTTCCTTGGTTCTACTGGTGTTGAGGGCCAGGTCATTGTGCTGGCACCATTAGGTCAGTCGGTCGATCTCTCTTCTATAATTATATTATATTAAAATATTATATAAAAATAATATAATTAATATAATTGTGTGTGTTTTTGAAAGAGACTGCCACAGAGGTCCTGCTCCTGAACCAGCCTAATTAATGGGTGAGGGCAGTTCTTCTAGGTTCACCCGTTTACTGACTGCTAGTGTGCAGAATGGGGGTCACAGCCATAGTGGGCAGTGCCAGGCTGGGGGAAGGCAAAGGCATCTTCCACTGAGGAAAATGCCTAACCCTATACTAACCCTAACCTGCTCCCTTCGAGAGCTGCCCACGGCTGGAGCTGGAGCCGCTTTGGAACCGGCTGCGGGCTCCGTATGTGTGGCCGCTCAGTAAGTCCACCTCGGCCAGCATGCCCTTCTGGATCATCGTGGTAATGATGGTGGGGAGCAACACTGCCTTGTACGCTGCCTGGGCTGCCTTCAGCACCCCCATAGCGCCGGCGCTGTCAGTCCGCCCGCTCGCTCGCTGCAACACCAGCTGTCTGAATGTCCGACCGACCCCTCACAGCACCCACCGGCTGTCCGACTACCCGCCACACCCACCGCCCCACCCACTTCCCTACCGAACCCTTCCAGCCACCGCCGGCCAACCAACTGCCCCGACCGACCCCTCGCAGCACCCACCGGCTGTGTGACTACTCGCAGCACCCACCGACCTACCAACTTCCCGACCGAACTCTTGCAGCATCCACCGGCCTACCAACTGCCCAACCGACCCCTCGCAGCATCCACCGGCCTAGCAACTGCCCAACCGACCCCTCGCAGCACTCACCGGCCTACCAACTGCCCAACTGACCATTCTCAGCAGTCACCGGCCTAGCAACTGCCCGACCGACCCTACCAACTCGCAGCACTCACTGGCCTACCAACTGCCCAACCGACCCCTCGCAGCACTCACCGGCCTACCAACTGCCCAACTGAACTGCACCGGCCTACCAACTGCCCGACCAACCTCTTGCAGCAATCACCGGCCTACCAACTGCCCAAGCCACCCTTCACAGCACTCACAGGCCTACCAATTGCCCGATCGACCCTTCACAGCACTCACCAGTCTACCAACTGCCCAACCGACCTCTCACAGCACTCACCGGCCGTCCGACCACTCTCATCATCCACCGGCGGACCGACAGCCTGACCGATCCTCCACAGCATCCATCGGCCTACCGACAAGCCCGACCGACCGACTGACCCTGACCCTAACCCTAACCCTAGCTGTACATTTGTTATTTATTATTTTTATTTAACAGTTCACATCATAAATTTATAAAGATAAATCAATTGAAAAACAAAATGATCAACAAGGTTAGCATTACCTTTATCCTTGGAAACCTTGCTATTGCTATTGATGTAATGAGGCAGCCATGAGCCCAGAGTCCTCATTGCCTAGCGACCATAAAACAAAGCGCGGGATTGGTCAATTTGCGCCCAATCTCAATGTCAAACGTGCATTGAGTGGACAAATACTATTCGAAAAATTTGAAGTTTTTGTCATGTTGAAACAAAATGTGCAGGTTTTGGGCGTGACGAGTTTCAGGTATGATTTATATAATATTTCTACACAATATGTAAAAATTCAGGTAGTTCCGTGAGTTGGGTCACAAACCTGAACAAATAAGCTCCTCGGCCCACAGCCTACAAGCCTCCACCTATTTACGACTTTTCAGGTTAATGAACATTTGACATTATAATCTTGGAGCTCGGCACTCAACATTTGCTCTTAAAATAGACATGACTAAAAACATTCACCAGTAGGAAGGACACTCTACCAGAGCTATTTAAAGAGGTCAACAATTTCTGACTATTTTTACATTTTGATTTTTTTTTTCTTCTTCCTGTGGCTGTAATTTTAAATGTTTTGGTGCCTTCATGAGTTCGTTCAAGTCACATGCAGGAAGTGAAAGGACATTTTGCTGACTTTATGTTTTGGTTTAGTTATTAGTTTAGAGAAACAGCGTTCAAACAGACCCTTCGGCCCACCATGTTCACGCCGAACAATCACCCCCCCACGTACACTAATCCTAACTTATACTCTGGGGATAATTTACAGAAGCTAATTAACCTACAAACCCACACGTCTTTGGAATATGTGAGGAAATGTGGGAGGAAGCACCCAGAGCAAACCCACGTGGTCATAGGGATAATGCGTAAACTTTGTACAGACAGCACCTGAAGTCAGGATGGAACCTGGGTATCTGTCGCTGTAAGGCAGCAACTCTACCGCTGCGGCACTGTGTTGGCTCAGTGAAATTTAGCTGTTTCCAAGAATGGATGTGTTTAGGTCCTGTCCCACTTACGGGTCCTTGGCACGCAAATTACGCGACCTCGTCGTCGCGTTGAGGCACACAGGCATCGAGTGGCTGCGCGGGGCCGGTCCCACTGAGAAACGTGGAGGGGTATGTAGTTGTGCGCGATATCGCGCGACTATCCGAAATTTTGAGGCAAACAAAATCTTCGTGCACCACCGGCCTGTCGCGTAACTGACGGCCAAAGTGGGACAGGCCGAAGACCCTGGCGCGACACAACGTCTCACCTCCAACAGCAGCAGAAGTAGGCAAACGACCGTCGAACTCGGCCTGGGGCTCACGGCCGTTGCTGTCCGGATTCGCCCCCACTTCTACTACCAGAGTGGGGCCAAGAAAATTGAAGATAGACACAAAATGCAGGAGTAACTCAGCGGGACCGGCAGCATCTCTGGAAAGAAGGAATGGATGATGTTTCGGGTTAAGACCCTTCTTTCAGACTGAAGAAGGGTCTCGACCCGAAACATCACCCATTGCTTCCCTCCACAGATGCTGCCGGGCCCGCTGAGTTACTTCTGCATTTTGTGTCTATCTTCAAATGACGTCCCGCACTCCAGACGGCTGTGTGGACGCATGAAGTCACGCGCGACCTTCGCGGGGCCATCGCAACTCAACTCGACCACGCGACAACGCGTAATTAGCGTGCCAAGGACACGTAAGTGGGACAGGGGCTTCCTTGCCGTCAGATATTCTGTGAACAGTTGAGGAGAGGAGGAGAAGGAAGGAAAGGAATAAAGAGAGAGGTATTAGGAAAGGCAGTTCAGACCATTCTCTTCCTCCCAATCTGTCAATGAAGATTTCATTGGTGCAAACTCGTGCTTTTCTCACAATTACACTTCTCCAATGAGATGTACAGGTTATCCACTGGTATTAATCACTGTCTTGTTTCTGATGAATGCAGCCAATTAAGAACAAAATAGCTTTGCATAGATCTTCCAACCTGAAAATTCATTAGTGCCCACTGGGTCCATTTAATCTGCTGTTGCACAGTGCATCAACAAACCTTTTGATCATGTGACCACCTGAACATTTAGTGGTGCCTCAAACCAAAACCCTCTGATGCTTCTGAATGGCATTTGTATACTTTCATGCTTGCAGTATGCCATTCAAGGGAAAAAAAGGTACATGACAAGAAAAAAAGAGAGAAAAAAGTGCATGTGCATGAAGGAAAAACAAACTTATGCAGATAGATACAAGAGGCGGTTAGTTGCACGGGTTTGCAGGGGAAAAGGGAAGACATTCAGCTATCATTTGATCATGGTCTGGGGATATATTAGGTCTGTGATTCATGAACAGGGAATTGGGGTGGAGATTGAGGTAAGGTGATGGAGGGGAATGGGGGCTAAGGCTGAGTTGATGGTTGATCAGAGCCATGGATCGAAGCCATTAATTGAGGCTGAGAGACTGCGAATTATGTAGCAGTTTTTACCTGTGGGTTCGGAGCTTGGAGTAGTACTTGTGGTGGTTGTGGGGATTGATAGGAGGGGGGATATAGGTGGGGAGGAGGGACAGTTGTAATCTGGAGAACATTTTGAGTTGGGAATTTGGGGAGGATAATTTTGAGCTTCTAAAGCATAGAGTGTATGGTCACACTGCGCAGAGCAAGTAAGTAAATAAATTAGAAGGGACCAACTGAATCAAATCCAGTGGTAGGGTTGAATTTGTTTGGTGTGTTCATCTTTAATGTACATCTCTACAAAGATACCAGAGCTATCAAAACATTGTTCCCAAAGACCAGTGCACCTCAGGGCCATGTTAAACAATATATGTAGGAAGAAACTGCAGATGCTGATTTAAACCAAAGATTGACACAAAGTGCTGGGGTAACTCAACGGGACCGGCAGCATCTCTGGAGAGAAGGAATGAATGACATTCTGGGTTTGAAGAAGGGTCTCAACCCGAAACGTCGCCAATTCCTTCTCTCCAGAGATGCTGCCTGTCCCGATGAGTTACTCAAGCACTTTGTGTCTATCTTCGCCATGTTAAACAATTTCCCAGTGACATTGGATGACATTCGCACAAGAAATGATATAATTAGGAGCATGTTTTAGGCATGTCATTGGTAGATGCACAGTTTGTGACCAGAAATACCCAGTCATATTTTTCAGAACGATAGGATTCCACCCAGAAATGGTCAAAATCTTAAACCTCTCATTAAAAAAAAAGTGTATATTAAGTGTTAAAACTTTCTGGGTTGCAAAACTTTTGGTACTGCTAAATACCCCTGGTACTGCTAAATACGTCATAGAGCACAGTTAATATTACCAGCCAGGAATTAATTTCCTGTGCCTAGGCAATAATACTTTTATAACATCTATTTTATGTAATTGCCCAGAGTGTTGGTTCTTGGACAAACAATAGAGTTACTCGGCTGGCAAAGGAGATCTTCTCATCCACTTGCCAAGTATCAGTGATCTCCCCGCATGAATTCAGAGATATAAAAAGATTATAAAGCTTACTGTACACATTAAGTTGGAGGTCATGTTACGCTTTGAAAAAAGAGCACATGATCCAAAACAATTCATACAGTATAAGCACAAAAACAAAAACACAAACGATAAAGATATTTGTCTGTTGTTGCCATCACATCAAACTACGATGGTTTACCTTTGGTGAACACAAGGAACTGTAGATGCCGGTTTACAAAAAAATACATAAAGTGCTGGAATAACCCAATGAGTCAGGCAGCATCCCTTACGATGTATTGTGTTGGGACCCTTCCTCAACTTTGATATTTAAATCTACATCCAGCTCAGGCTCTTGGAATAAAAGCATTCACTCCAATTTAACTCCAGTGGATAGTATCACTCAAACAAGTCTATAGACATTGTGTATAGATAACATCACATTGGGAGATGTTGTTGTGACAGAGAAAGAGCTTTAGTCTTCATCCAGTGATTGTAAAAGATTTGGGAGTGATTCTTATTCTTACCTCTATTGATGCAAAAAATTGCTTAGCAAACAGGGGTAAAAATCAAGGGGGTATTTATGTGAGTACATTTATGGGAGTGAGAACAGGTACAAATGGATGAAATGTTAGATATATATGCCATTTATTGTCACTATACATGTACAGTGAAACTGAAAGCTGCTCATACTCAGTGCATACATACAATTTTACACAAAAAACAAGAAACAGAAAAACAAAACAGAAGGGAGATGGGGGGGGGGGGGGATAGGTGCACAAATTCTACGGCGCTACATACATATATACATATATACAGATGGAAGTCCGTGTTGGGCGGTGTAGTCAGTGCATGTGTGGATTTGAATTTATGTTGATAATAATACTAAAGAGCCTGAGGCAAGAGGCCATAGCCTCAGAATAAAGGGAAGTTAGAAAGGAGATGAGGAAGAATTTCTTTAGTCAGAGGGTAATGAATTCATTGTCGTAGACAGCTGTAGAGGCCATGTCAATGGATATCTTTAAGGCGGAGATTGACAGATTCCTGATTGGTAAAGGTGTCAGGAGTTATGGGGAGAAGGCAGGAGAATGGTGTTGAGATGGAAAGATAGATCAGCCATGATTGAATGGCAGAGTAGAGTTGATGGGTTAAATGCCCTAATTCTGCTCCTATAACTGATGAACTTACAAATACATATCTGTTTGAATATCTGGGTTTGTCATGAAATATTAAACCTGATAATGGTTGGTATCATTAGATGTAGCTTTGAGCTTCAAAAATGGTTTATAATTTGAGTGCATATGCATGTGGGCTTCTGAAATCAGCATTCACTGAAACTGTGGAAGGCATTGACAGAAAACAGTGGCAAGTTTCAGTGATTGTGTAGGCTTATGTGAGAAAGAGATTGACAGAGCAAGGACAGCAGAGTGAGAGTGAGGGAGAGAAAGGAAGGGACGGAAAGAGGGAGAGAGTGTGTGGGGAAGGGACACATAAGATCTCACGTTTTGCATGATGGGCTTGGCACAGCAAGGGTGGAATGCACCTTACTTTTCGAAACAACCTCTGTTCCTTTACCTTCTTTATATTTTTCTGATGCTATTGTTCCTATTGTCCCTGATGATCAGCAAGGACCCCTGGAAAGATTTCAAATGCCTAGACTTCTCTTTTCACTGATCATTATATTAAAGATTTCCCAAAGCTAAGCCAAATTATTCCTTTGGAGTAACGTGTTCAGAAAACTTTTGTAATAAACATTGATGAAGTGTTCAATCTTGACAAACATACTCAGAAGTTTACTGTGGTGTGTTTCAAAAGTCTTCCTCAATCTTTTATCACTAAGTGAATGGTTAATGTGATAGCCTAGAAAGCATATGTAAGAAGGAACTGCAGATGCTGGTTTAAACCGAAGATAGACACAAAAAGCTGCAGTAACTCAGTGGGTTAGGCAGCATCTCTGGAGAGAAGGAATGGGTGACGTTTCGGGTCGAAGAAGCGTCTCGACCCGAAACGTCACACATTCCTTCTCTCCAGAGATGCTGCTTGTCCCGCTGAGTTACTCCAGCTTTTTGTGTCTATCTTCAGCCTAGAAAGCACGCCCATTTGAGCAGGCCTACACCAGTAGACCCTTCAACACAAGATACATTTCCTCTGAAATGTGTTCCAATAAAATTAATAGAATAAATTTGAAAGCAAACGTGACATGATGACATACACATTTAGTACTACTGTTCAGGGATGAATATCACATATCCCAAAACAATGCACCAATACTTTTGGCTGGTCACCATTAGAAGAGGATTCTAAGCTAAGCATTATCTATCCTAACGTGCCATCTATCCATCTATCAGCCAATGGATCAGATCTCCCTAAGTGGAGCGCAATGATTTAATGCTACTATTTTCCATATTTAACGAAAACAATCAAGGATGTCTACCTTGTTACTGTTTTCATCCTCTTTTTAAAGCAGAACACTTTTTTTAGTATAAATTGTTACCCCTGTTGATATAATAAAAATCATCACCGTGCAAAAATCATATTTTTCTCACTCTTAGCAGCATTCTGCATCAAGGGGAAATAATCAATTGTGTGACCTTTTAGTCAGATCCAGTCCAAAACCCATAAAATTAAATACTTAGAGTAAATGAGCCTTTCATCAGTGTTACTGAATTGCACTAAGCATTAAAACTGCATCTATTCTTCTGCCTGAAGCCATATGGCACTTACCTCTACAGCGTAATGTGATCTTTAACAATTGTGAGTCCCTAGTCATTGATATTGCCACTTCATTAACTGCAGGCACAATGAGTACTATTATTGGAAGATGTAGGAAATTTACTTCCAGACTGGTTGCAGAAGGTGCTTTGTTTATGCCACTCTGGTGAACAAGGCTTTGACCAAAGTAGAAACATTAAACACTTAGCACATTAATTCACAAAAATGAATTAAATTATGGAATCATCAGATTTGTTTATAATTTGTAGAATAGAGGAAAAAACCATGTGCAGATGCTCTTTGCAACTATCTTGATTGCTGTGGGTGACAGTGAGTCCCTCAAAAGCTGCTGGTAGTGTTTGCAAATGGGAGCTGTGTTTCAAGAGAAAGCTGCCAACTACAAAGACATGAATGTCATCAATATGTTGCAATATTAAATAGACATCCAATTCTAGGATAGCATTGCTTGTAAATAATAAAAGGCAAAGACAACCCTTGTTCGATAGATTCATCCTGAGTTGGCAGTATTAAATGCAGAACATTCGTAGGTCAGTGTATTGCATTCTGCTTTAAAAATTCAGTCCCATTTAATTAATTGTAACGTGTTAATGTTAATAAATCGTATGGTTCATCCTATCGACTGTGAAATACCGAGAAGTCCCAGTCCGATGAAGGATCTCAACGCGGTACGTCACCTGTTCCTTTTCCCAAGAGATGCTGCCTGACCCGCTGAGTTACTCCAGCATTTTGTATCTATTTTCCCACAGTGCCTGGGCCGAACATTGTGCCAGGATAAACTAATCGCATCTTAGATAGATTCTTAAACACCACTATGCTGCCTCCACCATCACCCCTGGCAGCATGTTCCAGGTACCTACGATCCTCTGTGTTAAAAAAACTTGCCACACACATTTATTTTAAATCTTTCCACTTTCACCTTAAAGCTATGCCCTCTGGTCTTAGACATTTGCACACTAGGAAAAGGGTTCATTTTTTATGTTTCTTTCAACCTCTGAAAATTATTAGTTATTCTTAAGACTGCCTAGTTCAAGTATCCAGTCTTCAGCAGTACAGACAGGCTGTTGTTGGAATCCATAAACTGTGTTGTGAGCAGTGTGCACAGACTTTCCTAGATGACATATTGAGAGAATTGAATTTGCTGAATGCTTACATTCTTCATCAGTATCACAGAAGGAAGCCAATTTGAACCACCAATCTTGAACAGTTTGCTTAATATGATCATTGAAAGGATTTCAGTAAATTGTGAACATGATTACATAGGATTAGCATGGAATGACCCACACTCACAAACAGAGGCAGCATTGATCACTGAGACACTCGCAGTCACAGGCTTTCAACCTGAAAATAAATCTTCCACCACCCTCTGCTTCCTACTATGAAGCCAAATCTGTATCCAATTAGATACATTTGTGATCTAAATTTTCAGAGCAGCCTACCATGCAGAACCTTATCAAAGTCTTTGCTGGAGACTATATTAACTACAATGGCTTTTCCCTCATCTCCCTTCCAGATTACTCCATCAAAAAAACCCAATCAATTTCATGAGGCACGATCTCCCATGCACAAAACCATGCCGACTATCCCCAATTAACCCCTTTCTTTCCAAATCCATGTCTCTCTTTTCATTGTATGTGTCTCATCAACTTGGCACAATAGGCTTGGCTTGAGTTGAAGTTTTACCCATGTCAAGTCCAACCTTTGTTGACATATGCTACTTGAAGTTAAATCAGATTCATATATTGGTTTTAAATTTTACGTTGGCCATTTTTCTGTAGATATCCATTATAAATTAACTACTTCACAAATATATTGACAACTATTCTAAATCTCTGTCATGGCCTTTGATTCTACTTTTAAGGCCATCAACGGTAAATTGTCATACTCATTCACCAAAAAGGTTGTGGAGCTGTAATTGATTGAGGCAAAAAAAAGCACTCACAATTGGGAATAGATTGGGTAGAAACTTCAAGAAAAGAATAACAAAGTGAAATGAGACCAGGGTGTGGTATGACATAAGGGTCATGGCTTGCACTGAAAATAAAAACCCTTATCTGTGGGCCTAGTTTCATGTGTCCATGAAGTAATAGCCAATTCAGGGTACTCTGAAAATAAAATTCCTGCTCTTAGTATGGCTGTGAGTATTTTAGTGTAATTGTAAATTTACTAACCATGTACTACATTCTCATCCAAATCACTAATAATTGTAACACTGCACGGTAAATTAATTTCACAAATAAGTTTGAACCTTGAACCTAATGAACAACAGTGGACTCAACACAAATCTCTATGGCACACCATTCATTACAGGCCTCCAGTCTGAAAAGCAGCCCTCTACATCCATACTCTGTCTCCTGCTTTCAAGGAATTTTTATATCCAATTGGCCAGCTTGCCCTGAATCCCATGTGATCTATACCTCTAGACTACCCTAGCTTGTGGTATCTTGCTAAAGTCTGTGTGGACTACTACAACTTATTTCACACTGAGAAAGGGACATCAATATGGAGAATCTCAATTAGTACATGAGGCAGTAAAGAATATAACTGAGTTTATTAATGGGATGAATATTGCAGACTTTTACAACCAAGACTTCCTTTCTTAATCTTTCAATAATATGAAGATCGGTGGTGTTGTGGATTGTGTTGATTGTCTAACGCCGCAGCAGGATAAAGATCCGATGGAAAATTGTGCAAATGCACGGTGATGGATTTTGGGAAGTCAGATTGGAGTAGAACAAATACAGTCAATGCTAAGACTAAATGATGATGGACAGAGGAACCTGGGGTTCAAGTCGAGAACAGTTAATCCCTGGAACGTACTGCCAGAAGACAAAGTGGAATCAGGTACAATCGCTACGCTTATTTGATATTTTTACAAGCACTTGGCATACGCAAGATGTGGATGAATACAGACTTAATGTGGGCAAATGGGATCAGTGAAGATGAGTGAAAAAGTCAACTTGAAAGGCCCGTTTCTGTACTGTGCTACTCTATTGCTCTATGAATCAGTGAACTAATCGAAAATAAATTCTTCATCCTCATTAAATCCCAAACAGAGTCAGAAGCAAAAGTTGGGTCAGATTTATTTGACCCCATAGTTCAATGACAGATCCTGGGAGAACAGTAACTGTTTAGGACTGCATCTGGAAGAGTAGTCCTTCGACTTAAATATGCAAAGAAATGTGTTCCAAATTAAAGCTCAAAGTGATTAGGCAGTCATTTTGAAATATTTGTGTGTCTTTTTCATTATGTAGATGGTGTAATGTTCAATGTGGATCCCTTTAAAAATTACGTCATGTGACCAATTGTTCTCCATGGAACAATGCATTCTTCATTTTCAACAGGCTGGAACAGGTTGTCTCTCAGGGAGAGGTCAGACAGAAAAATAAATGTTTTTTCTCTCTTTATAAATTATTTTTTTAATGAAGCAAATTGATTTTTTGATGTTAGCTTTTCTTTGGTATTATACAGATGGTTATCAGTAGGTTTGTGTTTCATCCTACTTCATTAAAAACCATAGGAACAAAAAATATGTCCAAAATATTGAATAACACTCCTTGAGATCTAATGAAATTCTGCTCAAGACTCTTATGACTTGATTCCAAAATAAGAAAAAAGTTTTCATTTTAGGTGCAAAAAGTAGCGCTGTTACAATCCCTGCCATCAGTGGCGCTCCAGACCTGGCGACTGCTGTGCGCGGGCCTCGAGAGATTGAAGAGGGGGGTGAGTAAACTGCAGGTTTTTCATTGTTGTCAGGGAGGGATTTTCTCTTACAACAAGCTTATGATTTAGAGGAAATTTTGTTCTGTCATCCGTTAGCGGTTTTTTTCTCAACACGTTGCTGGTCTCTTGAACGCTGGATTTGAAAGTCGGGGCTCAAATTCAAGACCTTCAAAATCACGGATCATAAATTCACGCTAAAACAAAAGGTAAGTAGGACTTTTACTTAACATCTTATCTAGTATTAGGTGTCATTTAATTTTAATCTGATGATGTGAAATAAGTTAATTATGCCCCGATATCAGTAACATGATCATTATCCGTATTGTGTAATTGTCTATTCGTAATCACTATTTTCATGCTAAATATCTGACTAAAAACTTCCACAGTACATACAGATCGGATTGTGGCCGCCGCCATGTTAAACATGACGGCCCCCATGTTGAACATGGTGGCAGCCATGTCCGATCTGTATGTATGTCTATGTAAAACGGCCCGTCCTCGATCACAGCTTTTGAGTTAAGTCAATACAAAGCAATAGGGAACAAGATGCTAATTTCCTAGTATGAAAATGATCATAACTTTTTTAATACTGAAGATATGAAAGTGAATTGGGTAAATATTAAAGGGTTTTTTATGCTTTATCTGATGGGATAAATTACAGGCTTGATTTTTTAAATCTCAAAAGTTTGTAGCATTCCTACAATAAGAAAATATTGCCTAGAATGAACTTCAAATTACTATCACTAAGTTGACATTCAAGTTCCGTCAAAATTAATTTTCAGAAACACAATAGTAAAATCACCTATAATTCAGCACAGTTGAACAGTTTACATAATTGTTTATCTTTCAATTATAAAGAATTCCATGATTTTATTAAGTTGGTGCAGTTATTTAATAAAGCTCAAAATGAGTTTACCACCTAAAAATAAATATTCTTAATATGGCTCACCAGTCCTCTGGGGCGGGAGATTGCAACCTTCACGTAGTCCACCCTGTTTCGACTAATGCAATCAACCTGACATGCACAAACAAGATCAAATAGAACAAATTGACCTACAACTTTAGGCTGTGCACGCCATACGCAAGAAGACTAGTCCTCAGCCTTTTCGTAACAAATTGATGTTTGTAGGAACCTTCACTGAACAGTTATTTGTTCACTGGTGTACATTTGTCAGTTTATCAACATTGTAAATACTTTGAGTTCAAAAGGTCTTAGAAAAATGCTTATCTACTATGCCTGTGCCTAAGATAATAGGCCAAATTGAATGTCATACCAAATCAGCATTTTGGAATAAATGTTGCAATGTGTGGTGCAGAATTAGTGACAGCACATAGGGAGTGGTTATCTGATCATTCAATTTATTGCCACTTGAATTAATACTCCTTTATTCCTCCCACTTTAAGCAATTTATATTTCTAATTGCCTTCTAAACACTAAAGAGCCTCCTCCATTGTCAGAGTGTGGCTATGCACAAATTAGAGCAAACTGCACCTCATATTTCGTTTGGGCAGCTTACACCCCAGCTGTATGAACATTGACATCTCTAACCAAGTGACCCTTGCTTTCCCTCTCTCCCCATCCAACCCCCTTCCCAGTTCTCCAACTAGTCTGTCTCCGATTACATTTTATCTCTGTTTACTTTGTTGTTACCTTCTCCCATATAACAATGATCTATTCTACATTTTCCTTGATCTCCATTCCCTTCGTCCTGTTTTCACAACTTACACTTCCTCATCTATGTATCTCCCTCTTCCTTGACATCAGTCTGAAGAAGTGTCTCGACCCAAAATGTCACCCATTCCTCTTCAGAGATGCTGCCTGTCCCGCTGTGTTACTCCAGTATTATGTGTCTATCTTCGGTTTGAACCAGCATCTGTAGTTTCTTGCTACACACAGGATATGGAGCTGATTACTAACCTCCACAAAACCTCTACCATTTAAGTGTGGGCTGTAGCTTAAACCACACAGCTTCTCAGTCATTGCTATGATATCACAGTAACCTGACGTGTCACACTTTAATTAGTTATCAGACAAAAGAGGAGAAGAAAGAAAATAAAACACTTCCTTAATTACTGAAATTACTTAAAATGAAGAAAGAAGAAAGGAAAAAAACATTATTCTACACCCCAGCGGTATGAACATTGACCTCCAATTTCAGGTAGTCTTTGCTTTCTCCCTCCTTCCCCTCCCCTTCCCAGCTCTCCCACAGCCTACTGTCTCCGCCTCTTCCTTTCTTCTTCCCACCCCCCACATCAGTCTGAAGAGGGGTCTCGACCCGAAACGTCACCTATCCCTTCGCTCTATAGATGCTGCCTCACTCGCTTTGTTTCTACAGCATTTTTGTCTACCTATAATCAAGTGGGAATCAAAAACATCATGGAAAATTGAAGAATATTTGATTTGAAATTAATAAAAATGAGACTCAAAAATTTTGTATCTACATAGTTACATTTCAGGAGCATGGATGATCTTTACAATTGCATACACACATTGGGAAACCATGCTGCTAAAAGCTTGTTTATGAAGCTTGTTCTAGAAGCAGAGTTTTAACGAATAGTTATTTGGCATCTTTAGTGAATTCACCTTCTTTTATTTCAAACCGCCACTTAGGCATCTTCCCAAACACTACCAGTGTATTTCATTAACCATTAAGCTCATTATTTGACTGACTAAAGAACCAAATGATATGGGAAGAGGAAATAAAACAACGCAGACATATAAGTTAATCAAGAGTGAGCATAAAAATCCTTAAAAGTGAGTGAAGGTCCCATAACTGCATACGATACGATTTGATACAATAGAACTTTATTTATCCCAGGAGGAAAATTGATCTGCCAACAATCATAAAAAACACAAAATACATGAAACGTGAAATTAAATTGGCGCGAGCGGAAAGGCTTGGAGGATGTGCAAAGACTGGGGGGGGGGGGGGGGGGGGGGGGGGGGGGGGGGGGGGAGGGGGGAGGGGGGGGGGGGGGGGGAGGAGTCAGGGGAGTCAGTCTCAGTTTATCCCACAATAGAAGGGGGAGGAGTTGTCGAGTTTGATAGCCACAGGGAAGAATCTCCTGTGGTGTTCTGTCCCGCATCTTGGTGGAACCAGTCTGTTGCTGAAGGTACTCCTCAGGATGACCAGTGTATCATGGAGGGGGTGAGCTGTATTGACCAGGATGCTCCACAGTTTGTGAAGCATCCTCCCCTCCAAGACCACCTCCTATAAATCCAAATCTGCCGCCAGGATGGAGCCAGCCTTCCTGATGAGTTTGTTGAACCTATTGGCATCCACAGCCTTCGCTCTGCTGCCCCAGCACACGTCAGTGAAGAAGATGGCACTGGCTACCACCGATTGGTAGAACACCTGCAACATCTTACTGCAGACGTTGAAAGGGCGGAGCCATCTCAAAAAGTACAGCTGGCTCTGTCCCATCTTGTACAGGACCTCAGCCTTCCTGGACCAGTCCAGTTTACTGTCCAGGTACACTCCAGGGTATTTGTACTCCCTGGTAAACTGCACATCCACACCATTGATGAAGACAGGGGACAGGGGAGTTTCTCTCCTCCTAAAGTTCACCACCAACTCTTTAGTCTTTGTCGGTGTTGAGGTGCAGGTGATTCAGCCCACACCATTCAACAAAGCCGTTGACTACACCTCTGTAATCAGCTTCCCTCCCCTCACTGATGCAGCCCACAATTGCAGAGTCATCTGAAAACTTCTGCAGGTGGCAGGCGACGGAGTTATATCTGAAGTCCAAGGTGTATATAGTAAACAAGAAGGGAGAGAGGACCGTCCCCTGTGGGGCCCCTGTGTTGCTCACCATCATGTCCGAGACACAGTTCTGTCGCCTGACATATTGTGGTCATCCTGGTAGTTGGTGATCCAGGACACCTCATCTTTGTCAGTTTGCTCCCTAGCAGTGCAGGATCATGTTAAAAGCACTGGAGAAGTCAAAAAAACATGACTCTCACAATGCTTCCCAACTTTTCTAGGTGAGCATAGGGACAATGGAGCACGTGGTTGATGGCGTCCTCGACCCCCATCTTTGTTTGGTAAGCGATCTGCAGGGAGTCCAGGTAGGGTTTAACCAAGGGTCGCAGGTGAGTGAGCACCAGCCTCTCCAGGGTCTTCATGATGTGTGGTCAGCGCCACTGGTCTGTAGTCATTGGAAGAGATGGGACGCGTCCTCTTTGGTATAGGAACCAGGCAGGATGTCTTCCACATCACAGGAACCCTCTTCATGCTCAGGCTCAGGTTAAAGGTACAGTATGCTGGAGTACTCCGCACAATAGGCTGGCACACGTTTTGAGTACCCTAGGGTTGACACCCTAGGTTGATAGCTGGTGGCCAGAAGTCATATGTAGGAAAGCATATTCAGTGATAGATAATGCTATGTTAGTACTATCTGTCCCTTCCCCTTTTTTCTCATGAGACAGGGCGAAAAAGGATGAATACAGTTAAATGAAGCAGAAAGCATGCAGAAGTTAACAGTCAGATTGCTATATCAGCAGCAGTGAATGTCATGGATATTACAGCCAGATGCATAGCAATCAACAAACAAAAAACGTTTTAAAAGATTGTCTGTAGCAGGCATTGGTATGAATAGAGGAATGAGAAGAAATGATCCTTGGTGAGTGAATTAGCATTTTACAGCTGATTTCCCATTGAAGGGAAGAAACAGTATAACCTTATTATAAAGTAGAACATAGAGCATCGAACAGTGCAACACAGAAACAAGCCCTGTGGCCCACAACGATTGTGTCAAACATAAAGCCAAGACCATCTTGTACATTCCTCCATTCCCTGCATGTTCAAGTGCCTGTCAAAAATCCACTTCAATGCAACTCTCGTGTTGAATAATGGATGGTGCCATATTGGATTAAACTATTGGAAAAAAATGATAACAGGAATTTCAAAGGATTTTTGAGAATTAATTCATAGGCAATCACATATTGTTTCATATTAAAAGTACTAAAAACAAAGCTTAGATGGATAAACTGGCTGCAAAAGACAAAACTGTGGAAAATCAGTAAGCAGTTCAGCTCAGTTCAGTTTAATTTATTGTCATGTGTACCGAGTAACAGTGAAATGCTTTTTGTTGCATGCTAACCAGACAGCAGAAAGACAATACATGATGATAATCAATCCATTTAGAGTGTATAGATGTGCTGTAAACTGTAATCAATCCATTTACAGTGTATGGATATGCTGGAAACATTTGCTGTAATGCCTGATGTAAAATTTGAATGTTACTAGAATCAGAGGAAAGTTGAAAAACAGGAGGCAATTTTGCACGTCTCGATGTATATCCGAGAAAGATCCACACATACTACTCCCAACTTCCTGCACAAAGTCTATAACTCTACCGATCACAATGTTTCAAGTAAATATCCAAGTAGAGTTCAGATATTTCAACAACGTGCATTCCCGGGGAAATTGCTTTCCCTCTTATCCTCTCCAATACTATCAATTAGTTTCAATCTTTGCCCCTTGAATTTTGAACCCTCTGCCATCAAAGCGAAGTTGTATCTATGTACACCAGGTAGGTCCCTTGCAATTTTATACACCGGTCACCTTCTCATGTTGTAACTGGATTTTCAAGTTATGTGGTAAGGGCCCAAAATAGCCCAAGTTCATATTTTGCATAAGATGAAAATAGCACACAACCAAAAACTGTTGCCCTTTAATGAAATTTGAATACAAAGTAAAATTAGAGACACATTTCCCTAAAAGGGAAAAATATTTAAATGAATCAATTAATAAAAATATATAAAAGGAACTGTGAAATTAAATTAGAGCATCATAACACTGTAAAGACTACATTATTTTAAAGATTTCTATTTGGTAACTAAACACTTTTTAAAATTTGTGTATCAATAAATAAAGACAAACTTCTTGGAAGGCCTGATAAAATAGATGCAGGAGGGATGTTTCCTGAGTCTAAAACTCAGTAAGGGTCTAGAAAAGGAGGTAGGCTATTTAGTACTGAAATTGGGAGAAACTTCTCAGAGGGAGGGGATTTGTGCCTGGGGGATTATGGACCTCTGCTATTGGGTTCATTCAAAACAGGTTGAGACATTTCTGGTAGTGAAAGCAATCAAGAAATACAGGCATGAGGCAAAAACGTTGTATTTAAAGTAAACACTCAGACAAGATTTTGCTGCCAAAATGTGGCGACATTTGTGTACTGCCTGGGTGATGTCTGCTACATTATTTTACCGGGTTGTATGCAAAACAAAGCATTTCACTGTATCTAGGTACATGTGACAATAAAGTATAATTGAATCATTGAATAGTGGAGCAAGCATAAGGGGAAGCTGCTTATTTTTCTTAAATTCATTATAAGGGGGATTTCAAGACCCTACCAGGCACAAAAACTTCCAACAGGTCCAAAAGCATCAAACCGATTCAGTGCCAGAGTTTGTACATTTGCATCGGTGCTATGAATTTCTGTATTTGCATTATTAGGGCTGTTCCTCCAGGAACATAGGCAAACAGGCAAGGACATATTTCCATGCTCTTGTCAGTATTTTCATTGTACCTGGTGGCATAAGAAAATTAAATTAGTAATCCCAAAGTAATATTCACATTCAATGATTTCCATTTCCTTAAAATGTTGGGATCAAATTTAGGTTTAGGTTTATATTATCATGTGTTCCAAGGTACAGTGAAACGCTTTACTTTGCATACTATTCAATCAAATCAGATAATACTATATGCAACCAAATAGATAGAGCAAAGGGGAAAATACAGAGTGGGGAATCTACTTCTCAGCATTCCACTGCACCAGTTCCATACATAGACAAAGTCAAATGTTCGCAATGGCGTAGAGGCGAATTAAACAGTACCCTGACTTATGGAAAGACTGTTCAGAAGCCTGACGATAACTCATTCATCCTGAATTAGCTGTGTGACCTAGATATCTGTGTAAGGTGGAAAACTAGCTTATCACTTTATTTCCAGTTGAGAATAATGAAGATGCTATTCACCATTCAGGGCTCTCACTTAACCGGGCAACCTAGGCAGCTGCCAGCCAGGCAACCTAGGCAGCTTTTTAGGTTGCCAAATGGCTGTTTTGGTGGTCATTTAAGACGGCTTGCATGACACGTGCAATAATGTGCTCGGACGAAGTGCATAGTTACCTGTCAGAATTATGCTCAATGAAGCATTCACATATTATTTCTGCTTCAAATAAAGTCCCAAACTAAATCAAGACATGCTATATACCACAATGACATGCAGCAAAATTATAATACAGTATCTCAACTCTTTTTAATGAAATTAATGCAATTTCTATTATTTCTTTCCACTTCCAAACAAATATGTGGTTGGATTATTCAGCGTATGATCAACCTGTGTCAATAAATCCTGGACCATGGTGGAGCTGCTGCTGCTGTGCGGGGCCCGTCATTCGCTCCGACCCTCCATCGCCCCACCCCTAGTATCTTTGCCCCGCACTACAGTCGCCGCCAAGATATGTTTCTCCAGATATGCTGCCTGACCCGCTGAGTTACTCCAGTTTTTTTGTATATATCTTTGGTATAAACCAGTATCTGCAGTGCCAAGCTGGGCAAAATGACTCGGCATTTAGGTTGCCCAGTGGCATTTTAGGTGGCCATTGGCACCCAGGCAACAGCTAATTTTTAAGCCCTGTTATATTGTGGCAATCACCCGAAGCATCGTTTATTTCATCAGTAGATTTTAAATGGATCAAATCCATTGGGTATTCCTATATATGATTCTGAAGAAAGGAAGTAGAAACATGCTTTATGTAGTCTTCACTGAAATGGCCATCTATTTGTGTGGTTGCATCAAGCTGTGCATAGAGGAGGGGTATGTAAACATGGTGTCAGTCTGTGTTGAGTTTCTACCCATTCCCAGTGCTGGGAAGAATGTTGCACTGCCTCATGATCTGTCCTTCATAGAAAAGTTCCTCGGAAAAGCACCTTTGATCATGTCCATCAGGCAATAGTCAGCACAGGGTCCGAAGAAGGATTTCAGCCCGAAACATTGCCTATTTCCTTCACTCCATAGATGCTGCTGCACCTGTTCAGTTTCTCCAGTACTTTTGGCCTACCTAATAGTCAGAATGTCCTTGAGGTGCCATGGGAGAAAGGCATAATAGACTTTGTGAGATGGTTTCCTGCACAGATATTAAAGTTATTTGGTAGAATACCTAACCAGCAGACCACACAAATAAGCACCAAGACTTTTCTAGGCTGGCAGTAGGAAGAACTCTCCCTACCAGGACACAGTTGGAGTCTCCATTCCACCACAAGCTGTTCTTGAAATGGCTACAATGGTGATGAGACATTTGACTACCTCCTTAAGGACTGTATATTTGTCAAGAAGGTCTGGGTAGGAATGATAATGTGCTTGTTAAGGTTTGTCATAAACAGCTGTCCTCCTTTCAAATTAGATAAGCACCTGCATGCACAGGGTATTGACAGTTTATGGAGCTAAAGGAGGCAGACGGGATTAGGTCAAATAGGCATCACGATTGGCACCTATATCGTGAGCTGCATGGCCTGTTTTGTGTTAAAATACCATTAGACTTATCTGCTATATGTTTTATCTTTACAAGACCCCAGTTATTGATAATTGAAGTAAATTCCACTTCCACGGCAATGTACAATAATCACAAAGTCTGGTGATTGGACTGGCTTTGTGTGGGGTGAAGCAGAGCCACATCTATTCAATGATGCAATGATATTTTATTGTCACATGTACCTGGGTGCAATGAAATGCTTTGTTTTTCATACAACCTCGTAAAATCATACAGCAGACCTGACCTAGGCAGTACACAAGAGTCATCACATTTCAGGCACCGAGCGCATTTGGATTTGGTGTTCCTGTCCCAAAGTATATTGTAGGACATTGTAAGTATATTCCTGTAGGATGTTGTTAGTTGTCCATGAGTATACTATGCAATAAACAAACTTAACATATTGTTGCAGTATTTTACAAATGAATAACAATTCCAAGATAAATGGACATACCATTAAAGCATTGGCATATTAGAGGAGCCTGCAGGTTTAGCAGGTAGTGTATTTCTTGTTTGGAAAAAGTTCTTGGAGTTTGGATTCATAAGTTCAAGAGTAAATCCAAGATAACGTAAATTGGGTTTCAAATTTGATAAGCTGACCATTCATTCGGAAACTGAGTTCACATTTATGGGGCATATCCTGCAGCTGTAAAGCACATGAGAAAATGTTTGATTTAGTTTGAAGTGACATATTAAGGAGTAGTCTGATGTCAGCTCCATGCTGCCTTCAAGTGAGAGTGCCATATTTGAAAAGCCTTGATTTTGAGCAACAACTGCACTACCATCAATATAAACAAGTTTTTTTATAAACAGGTTATTTATGCACAAATGTTAAAGAAATGTCTCCATATTGAACTGAGGAAAGGTTTCTGATTGATGTCAACAAGAAATAGATCAGTTAGCTAATGGTTTCTGAACCAGCTGTAGTTTAATAAAACTTGTGGGATTGTGAAAGAATTGCTGATATTCTCACCAGAAAATCACCAGTAACACATGCTGCTATTAAATCAAGGATGACAAGACCAGTTTGTTTTTCTGAAACCCATTTTTAGTGAAGGTAATTAACTTGATGAAAGGCTTTCCAACTGTTGGAATCCAGCTTGCCATAGGGTAGAATCAATTACTAGTGAAATATGCTGTAATTCTAGTTTCTCAATTGTCTTAGTAGCAAACATTCAAGAGGGAGTTTGGTCGGTAGTTTACTGCCATCTGTGTGCAAGGGCCATTGGGTAATAATGTTGGGGTATGAATCATATGCAGGCGGAGAATGTCAGTTTAACTTGGCATCGCAATAGGCACAAACATTGTGTGGGGGAAAGGGCCTGTTCCTGTGTTGTACTGTTCTATGCTTTAAATTGTATGCTTCTGCTTTCAGAATGAATTAGTCACATGGAACCTCGACATTCCTGAGGAACGGTTCCCAAAAATATATATTTCTAATATTATGAGAAAAAGGGCCAGGAAACTGTGTTCTCCTAATGCCACCAACCTAGCTCAATGTAGGAACTTACAGAGAGAATGCAGACAAAATGTGTAGGATGGAACTGCAGATGCTGTTTAAGCTGAAATACACACAAAAAGCTCGAGTAACTCAGTGGGATAGGCAGCATCTCTGGAGAGAAGGGTCTGAAGAAGGGCCTTGACCTGAAAAGTCACCCATTCCTTCTCCCCAGAGAAGCTGCCTGTCCCGTTGAGTTACTCCAGCTTTTTGTGTCTATCTTCGAGAGAATGCAGAGGTTGTTCTTCTTATTAAAACTGCAAAAACGACAATAGGAATTGGATCAGCCCTCAGCACTTTAACGGAGCTGAGAAACAAGGAGGATAAATAGAATGATTTCAATATACCAACCACTCTACGGATCATTCATTGGTTAGGAATATTTGTGTTAATCCATTGTACATTCCCTCCACTAAAATATTATTTTAATGTAATGGCTGAAGAAAGAGCAGGACAAAAACAAAAATAAACTAAAGGTCCCAATGACTTTTCAATCCAGATTCTTTAGAAAATTATCCTCTTAATGCAGATAGATATTTTTAGTCGTTTATGTTAACATTATATCTGAGGTGACCGTGAATGTGTTTACATGTTTACATGTCCATTGTGCTACTGTAAGTATGACTTTCATGGTTCCATTTTGGAACATAAGTCAATAAAACACTCTTGACACACTTAATTTCATTAAAAAATAAACAGAATAGAGTCTTAAATAGAAGAAGAAGAAGAAGAAGAAGAAGAAGAAGAAGAAGAAGAAGAAGAAGAAGAAGAAGAAGAAGAAGAAGAAGAAGAAGAAGAAGAAGAAGAAGAAGAACTATTATCATCATTTTTTTGTTTTTAATTGTTTTTTTTTAATTATTATTATTAAGCTAATTATTTGAATATGAATTGTCCAGCCAATTCCCATGTGAAAGTAATGATTAAATTTGCTTTCACCATCCATTTGAGCAAAACATTCCACATCATAATGGCATGAAAAAGCTTTTCCCGACGTTATCCCTTTTGCTAATTATATGTGTCTTCTCGATCTCAATCCACCCATCAAGGTGAACAGTTTCTGGTCCAACCTAGAGCCTTACTTAGTTTCAATGCCGGCATCAAATCAACTCTCAACCTTCTCTGCTCCAAGGAATGTCCTATTATCTCCAGTCTACCCATATTATTGAAGGTTAACAGTCCTGGAAGCAAACTGCAGATGATCAGCGGGTAAAGGACAGTCTAGAGAGAGATAAATGGCATTAACATGCAGATAAATTTATTGAAGACTCTATTGGAATGCTGTGGAATGCATGGCTGTTTTAATTATGTCATAATTGATATATGTCATACATAATTAATAATTGGTCGATGGGGGCGCTGCAATGGCGGCAGCCCTGTCAGCAGCGCGTTAGTTTTTTCAACTTTTTCAATTTTTTTTAGTATGTTTTAAAGTATGTGTTTAATGGTTCTTTGTGTGTTTTGTGTGGGGGGTGGTGTGGGGGGGTGAGGGGGAAACCGTTTTGGCCGCCTCCTCCATGGAGAGGCGACTTTTTCCAGGTCGCATCCCCCGTGGCCTAACAGCAAGGATTGGGCGGCCTTTCCAGGAGACGCGCCCGGGGCTTCAGCGGCGGGCGCAGCGTGGACTTTCGGCGTGGAGCGGGTGAGCCCTCGCTGGGGCTGGAGGGGAGCACTCCGTTTCGCTGGCCCGGGGCAGCCGGCAGCCTGAAGCCGCGGTCTGCACAGTTCCCTCGTGGGGGACCCGGTGGAAGAAGAAGCCATCACTGCCGGCCCGCGGCCAACTTCTATCGCGGGCGCGGTGGCGACTTACCATCACCCCTGGAGGGGAGCTTCGACCGCCTGCCCTGCGGTCTGCGGTGCTTCTGGCTGCGGCGCGACGGGAACTTTAAACTTTAAATCTTCGAACGCCGGCCTGCGGCCTACACCAACTTAAAGCCGTGGTCTCCGGTGGGGAATTGCCGACTCTGGACTTACCTGGACTTGTACCTTGTCCTTTTACCATCTGGACGCCCGCAGCAACGGCTGTGGAGGGTTGAGGTCCCGACCACGGGGGGAAATGGAGGAGGACTGGCCAAATAGTGTGCCTTCCACCACAGTGATGAATGCTGTGGTGGATGTTTATGTTAAATTTTTATTGTGTTTTTGTGTGTGTTCTTTATAATTGTACCGCTGCTGACATATTCATTTCACTTGCACTTATGTGCAATGTGACAAATAAACCGTATTGTATTGTATTATATGCTTGTAGTAAACTGCAGAAGAGGAACGATCAGACTGTAAAGTTTATTTTAAGTATTATTTCAAATCCTTATTTAAATTGGTAATAATGTGTACTATTTTATGTGTACTAATAGAAAACACAGATTACTAAAGATAACCAAAAGATTACTAAAGAATTTAACTTTCATTATTTATCAATTAACTTCAACACCTAAGACATATCAAATAAGCACAATCAGGAAAAGATGAAATAAATTATTTGCAATTATATGAACAAAATACACACCCTGCTCTGATCTTCGGATGTCTAGTATTTTCTGTTTATATTACAAATAAGTGAAATGTTCAGCCTTTAATCATTAGAATATTTAGAAAAAGTCAAGTTTATGTAAACAGCAGAGGTGAAAGGCTGTTGACCTTTGGAAGCTGTGCCTGATCTTTGAAAGCTGCTTCCCACCCCCCCACTTAATTTGCATAATCGTCCCTAACAACATATCCATGAGAAAATCCCTGTGGAATCTGCTTCTGTCATTCTCACATTGTATATACAACTCGCAGGGTTAAATGAATAAATGCCATTTCTACTCTAGTTGCTTTGGGATGTTTTCCAATTTGAAAAGAGCATAAAGTTAATTACTGGGATTAGGGAACTATTTACCATAACTCAGCCCTTTCTATAGTATCAACTCTTTACTGAAATGTATACAGTCCAGTCTCAAGAGCACTCTTGACTGACAACAAGTCAAAAGAACTGTATGCCAATTATAAAGCTACAAGGCCTTCGGAGCAAATAGAATCATTGCTGATGTTCTAAAGGGTGCCATTGAGGAACTTCATAGACATAGTGGATGGTGGAAGCAGATTCAATCATTGCCTCCACAAGCGAATTGGCCGGACATTTCATGCTCAAATAATTACCTGGTTTTGGGGAAAGAGTAGAGTATGGGCTGACTCTTCCAAAGAGGCAGTAGAGCCAAATATACAAACAGATCTCCCATGATCAGATAAAGGAAGAAATTACAGGATACTTCAGATAAATCATAACCTCCTTCCCGAAAGGAACTAGATCCAACAGCAGTAAATCCAGTGTGGTCTTCCTGCTGTCTGCCATAGAGCATAGTCAGGATCTTCCTTAATTGCATCTGCAAGTTGCAATGTGGATTCCTTCCGTTCGTAGGCAGAGTGCACACAATCTTTATATGTGACAACTTCTGGGTAAAATTCAGGATCAACACCAACTTCCTCCTCATATTTGGCTGCCAAGAGAAAATTGGCACCATCCTACATATGGTTTATGACAGTGTGCAAGACACAATCCAAATCAATGGGTCTCCAATACTTGAGTTCTCAGTGCTTTGTTGAGCAAGGCTGCATCAAAGCATTGACATTTGTTTTCAATCTTTCCTGCTGCAGTGCTTCAGTTCATTTCCAACAGCCTTCCAACAGGAAGAAAACCAATCTACATGTCTGAAGTGAAGCACTTCAAGTGCATTGTCTCAACTCCTGGACCAAGATCATCCCAACCTCAGTAATCCAGTCCTAGTGAACAGAATATGCTTGCATATGCCTGTGTTCAGAAGTCAAGCTTCAAGTCATCATTGACATATTTACTGCATCTCCTTAAACTTAATATTTCACAAATAGATCCTCCAACAGTTTGCTTCACTGCACAACAGTGCCCTCTGAAAATACTCATCCTCAATAAGATTCTGGAAAACAGGTCACATTTCTCACAAACCATCCGCATGAAGGCAAACACTGATGATGAGATTCACCCTTATCTTCAGTTCGTCAGCAGGGCCTTTGGCAGTTTGAAGAAAAGTGCTCAAAGATTAAGATCTTCGAAGTTCAAGCTCTACTGAGCAGCCATGATTTGTGCCCATTTCTATTCCTTGAGAGACAAAAATTATTTACCTGATTTGGCACTTCAAAGCACTAGAGATATATCACAAGTTATTAGAATTGTTTTATTAATGCCACGTATACCAAGAAAACCTTTGATTGGGCGTTACCTGTTAAATAATCAATATGTGATTAGAATCAAACCAAGACACATACAACAGCAGTGCAAAGAGAAAAATAAACAGGGGGTATAATATGGTGTTACCATTACAGATAAAGTGCAGATAAAAAATTACAAAGACTGCCATAACGTAGATTGGAAGATCAGGCATGTTTCTGTAGCTCATGAGAGGTACAGTCAAAAGTATGATAATAAAAACATAGAAACATAGAAATTAGGTGCAGGAGTAGGCCATTCGGCCCTTCGAGCCTGTGCCGCCAGTCAATATGATCATGGCTGATCATCCAACTCAGTATCCTGTACCTGCCTTCTCTCCATACCCCCTGATCCCTTTAGCCACAAGGGCCACATCTAACTCCCCCTTAAATATAGCCAATGAACTGGCCTCAACTACCTTCTGTGGCAGAGAATTCCAGAGATTCACCACTCTCTGTGTGAAAAATGTTTTCCTCATCTCGGTCCTAAAAGATTATCCTTAAACTGTGACCCCTTGTTCTGGACTTCCCCAACATCGGGAAAAATCTTCCTGCATCTAGCCTGTCCAACCCTTTAAGAATTTTGTACGTTTCTATAAGATCCCCCCTCAATCTTCTAAATTCTAGCGAGTACAAGCCGAGTCTATCCAGTCTTTCTTCATATGAAAGTCCTGACATCCCAGGAATCAGTCTGGTGAACCTTCTCTGTACTCCCTCTATGGCAAGAATGTCTTTCCTCAGATTAGGAGACCAAAACTGTACGCAATACTCCAGGTGTGGTCTCACCAAGACCCTGTACAACTGCAGTAGAACCTCCCTGCTCCTATACTCAAATCCTTTTGCTATGAATAGTGAGGAAGAAGCTGGCTGAGTGATTCTTGATTATGTTGGGTGCTTTCGCAAGGCAGCATGTGGATGGAAACAGTGGTGGGAATGCCGTTTAGTGTAATGTACTGCGCTCCCTCCTCCGGCTCCACTGATAAGATTTGTAAATCAATGTCAGCATTCTCCTGTAGGCCAAGATTCACCACAGTATGACCCTAATTGTACACAGTCGGGACAGGTCACATTGCTCACTTGCCCAATACTACATGGCCAAAACCGACGCTCCATTCCAACCATTTATCCTCCAAGCCACCTTGAAAAGGGTGTAACATTCCCACTTAATTATAGTAATTAGTGGGCCATAGTCATTCAAAACAAAGATAAGGCATTTAACATGACACTGAGAAGCTCTTGGATGCAGCAGTAAGAACTGAAGGAACACACCACCTACTAAACTACACATATCCATGTTCCCCGTCTGTGACAGAGTTTGCAGAATTCTTATTTGTCATTTCAAAGTACACCAAACTGGAGTTGAAGCAATCCACCCTTGACCTTAACTTCCATGGCGAGAATTCATTTGGGAATTATATCAAAACTGTAACCTTTGGCTAGTGGAGAAAATGATATATCTATTATTTTTAAATCAAAGTCCATCATTATAATGTGTTGGAGTGAACTGCAAATGCTGGTTCACACCGAAGATAGACAGAAAAAAAATGTTTTGGGTCAAGACCCTTCTTCAGACCATCTGATGAGGCATCTCGAACTGAAACGTCACCTATTTCTTTTTTCCAGAGATGCAGCCTGTCCCGTTGAGTTACTCCAGCATTTTGTGCCTATCTTTCATCATTATTTTGATTAGATTTATTGAGTCTCCCTTTAACCATTTCTGGACCAATGAGATCAATCTCTCCACATAACTCAAACTCAGCAATGTCTTAAATTAACCTCTTCTGAAGGGTTTGAAATTCCACATTAATTCTAATACTCAAAATTATACTTGAAAATGTAGCTGTGGCCTATCCCATGAATAAGCAAGTTTGGTATTCCATAAAACGCAAGGAATCATGGGATTTGTCAAAGGTCACTGGCTATAAAGAAAAAGTGAACGAAGTGTTGCATAAACTGTATGTAAATTCTTAACTTTATTCATGATTTATGTGTAAAAATATATTTAATCTGAGGAACGTGGGTGCCAGGTAGCGGCAGAGTTGTTTTAACAGCGAGAGAGAGGGGGCAGATGCCAGTGGGAGACAGGGGAGAGGGGACACCGACCCGTGTCCCCTGTGCCGCGGGCGCTGCCGAGCCATCGCTGCCGAGCTGATTGCCAATCCCAGCTCCGACTGACTCAATGTTTGTAATGACATGCCCTCGTCTGAGGAGGCAAACCGACGCCCCTGGTCAGGGAGAGAGGTGCGGGCGGTGGTCCCCGGGAACCGGAGTGGAGCCGGGCTGGAGCCGGTGCTGAGCCCCCCACCTCCGCGCCAGCTGCGATCCCAGCCCGACACCTCCGGCCTCCTCCTGATGGGGACGGGGCACCTGCAGGGGGACAGGGTCGGCCCAGCGGCGGCTCGCCAGAGACATGCACCCATCCCCGACCATGGACCCCGACCATGGACCCAGACCTCGACCCCACGGAGCAGCACGAAGCATAAAGCACTCACTGAAACGAAGGTCTGATAACCAAAGATAACACACAGCAGATCTGCACTTTCCAATGTTTATCTCCAATGACATGGCCTGGGCACGCGCAGTCAGAATACCAAACTCACTTGTTGACTCCCTTTTTTAAAATCTGTACGCAATGACCTTACGCATAAGCAAAACATGCCAGAAATATATAACCAACCTATTAATTTGCCTGCCACTATTGAATGTTTATTTCAGTTTATTATTGTCATCAACACCAAGCTACAGTAAAAAGCTTTTTTGTTGCATGCTATCCTGTCAGCGAAAAGCCAACACGATTACAATCAAGCCATCCACAATGTACAGGTACAGGATAAAGGGTATAACATATAGTACAACATAAAGTCCACTATGAAACTCTCCTTGAATCTGGAGCTGTGCGCTTACACTCCTCAAACTTTTGTAGCTCTTGCCTGATGGGAGAAGGGAGAAAAGGAAGTGACCCGGGGTGAGATTGGTCCTTGATTATACTGGTGGCCCTTGCCCAGGCAGTGTGAAGTGGCTGAATTCCCCCCCAAAACTATTGTTCTTTTGTGACATGAGCCTTTATGTAAATGCTGGGAAGAAAATGTGCACGCAAATGAGAATGCACAACCATAAACAACATTTGATTTTTTTTCTAAAGGACTTTTCAAAAGTGTCATCGGTTACTTCGCAGGCGTCAGTCAGTTATGCTTGCCATATAAATAACCACTAATTAATCTATAAATAACTCACAGCAGTTCTGCTCCTTCGGCGAATCAGCTCGAGTAAGCTACAGTAATTCATTATTGACGAATCGGTGGATTTGGTTCATATCCATCATCAATCGTTGGGTGCATGCGTGCTGCGGGAGATAACCGTATTAAGCAAATTTACGACGTCTGGCGGCTACGCTAGAAATGTCTGCACTCTTCTTAAACACGATATGCCCGTGGATTTTAACCAGCATGTTGTTATTTTGTGATCGTAATTTCATTATTTCCGATTCCATGAATTTGACGGATTATGAACTAAAGACTTTGCGAATTGTTAATTCTCCAGAGTTAAATGCTGCCTCCATAAGAAACATACACTGAAAATATAGCGTAAAAGGAACATCCCTTTCGCAAGCTCCTTTTGCTTACGGTAAACTGGAATAAACACACGAAACAAACTGCTTGAAGAACTGTGTGGATCAAGCAGCATCTGTGGGTGTAAAAGGATGGCTGGTGATCTCGGTCGACACCATGCGTGCATTCCTGATGCAGGAAGTGTCGCCTTTCCCTTTGCTTCCACGGATGCTGCCTGACCCCTGAGTTCTTCCAGTAGTGTATTTGTTGCTTCAGATTCCAGCATCTGTAGTTTTTTTACATCACTGGAATTAATACAGCCAGTAAAGTATATTGCCAATAAAAGGAACAGTCCTATGCCACAGAATTGTGAAGATTAACACGGTGTGTTCAAACCGTTGTTTTTACAGTCTTAAAGCAGTGGGCAAACACAAAAAGGTGGAGTAACTCAACGGGTCAGACAGCATCTCTGGAGAAAATGAATTATTTGCTGACCCACCTGCCTGACCCGCTGAGTTACTCCAGCTTTGTGTGTCTGTCTTCGGTTTAAACCAGCATTACCAGTTCCTCCCTACCTACACTTGAAACAGTGGGATTGGATTTTGCAGATGCAATATGACATTGGACCATTCATGTAATTGTCATCATGATAAGACGTACTAATTCTAAAATGCATTTTATATCTTCCCTTCACAATTTGGTCAAAATGTCCTGTAGTGTGGCCTGTAATATATTCAGGGTTTAATTGTGGAGGGGACATCCATCTTTCGAATCAACTGAAGTTTACGAGAACGGTTGTGAGACGAGGAAGGGTGAGGTGGTGTTAAAATACCAACTAGCAATGCTGTGAATGTGCTCTGTTTTTTTTTTTACTGACGCTCCTTATATGACATCACCTGAATCCTGGGGTTTATCCCTACGAGTCTTATTAGTTAATGTTTGATTTAATCACACATCAGCTATTGATTCCTTTGTCAATCGAAAGAGAACGCGTGTGACACATTGCAATGTTACTTGCTCATTACAATGGACGCCGAATGCCTTGGAAACAGGCCCATCGGCCCAGCTTGCCCATACGACCAAGGTGCCTGGTTTAAAAAAAAACTATTGTTTCTAGATTATGATTTAAAAAATACAATTATTCTTTCCTGGAATCCTCCCCACTACCTGATTTTCTCTGCCGTCAAAATGATTAATTATTGGTATAATTCTGACATCTGTTTTGAAATGAGATGCCTGGCATAAGGTGGGAATGCAGAACCGTAAATTGTATGGGCAGATTCATTTCTGAATATTAAATTAGATTACTAATAATACACAACAACATAGATTGAAACTAGCAAAAAAGTGCAATGTATGGACTGATTTTGTTTGTTCTCCTGATGATTAACATACGGGAAAGAGAATGTCGACACCTACCAGGAATAAAACGAATGGAATTTTGCAACTGCAGAATTTGGATGGATTAGTATAGAAAGCGATATATCAACCACATAAAATATTGTGATTAGTTTATTTAAGAGAGTTCACGCTCGTAGAAACCCTGAACCCTTTCAGTTGCAATGGATTGATTTATAGCGCCCAGATTGATGCTAAATAAGCAATAAGATGACTGCTTAGTTAATATATTTATCCTAGTGTAAGGGAGAGTAATGTGGACCGGGTCACCTGCCCGTCTCCAGATAATGCAACAAACATAGAAACCAAACAGACCGCAGTTTATCCTGCCATCCTAATGATGCATCTCCCGCCTCCCTCAGTACGGGGTCAGTCATATATGTCCCTGATGACATTTGATATCGTGAACCACGTTTCAGGTCCAAAGCATTCTGACTCAGAGGTGGTAAAGTTACAAATTCAGACAAATTGACAGGAATATTTGGACCCGTGCTATTTTTAAAAATGTGCACCATGCCCCTTCAAACGATGAGTGATCTCGTTTTAAAATTAGTTATTGACCGTCGCATTTCTCATAAAAGTGTCACAGGATCGACTCACATTGGGAATATGTTTATCAACGAACATGACGTACGCACAACCTCAGAGAAAATATATTTTAAAACTCGGCCTCTTTGTGCATGTGGGCTGCGAACTGCGGCCAGCGCAGTGAAGCAGCTAGCAGTGCGCAAGAGAGTGCAGGTTCAATCCTGACCTCGGGTATTGTCTGTGTGGAGTTTGCATATTCCCACTGTGAGTGCATGGGTTTCCTCCGGGTACTCCGTCTTCCTCCCACACCCTAAAGAAGTGGAGGTTGGTAGGTTAACTGGCTACAATAAATTGACCCTGATGTGTAAATGCATTGTAAAGTCGGGGTGGGGGGTTGAAAGTGGGGAAATAACATTGGAAATAACGTAGAATTGATGTAAATGTGTAGCTGATGGGAAGCGTGGACTCGGTGGGTCGAAGGGCATGTTTCCATGTTGTATGCTTCTGTGACTATAAGTAATTGTCCGATTCGCTTCTTGCAAATCAAAACATGAGGTGAGAAACCGGGCAATCCAGTGTTTGTAGTAACTGTATTAGCTAAACGTCATCAATGCAGGAAATGTATCGAACTAATATAATTGTCCGAATAGCAGATAGCAATCGGATCTATATTATCCGGTAAAGCGCCCGAAAGCGTTGGTCACAAGAAACACAATGTTTAAGTATGCAAATGATGTGTTGTGTCATCAACCTTTGTGAAAATAATTTGTATTTATTTTTGGGAGCACATCACTTTCTGCAGGAATAATTATGGCGATTTAAAATTGTGATTGCATTTGTAAGATTGACAAAGCTGACATTAAACTTTGGATAGTTGACCGAAGCCCGGTGTGTCGACACTGACCACTTCACGGCCTTTTGTTGTTTGCCTCCGTTGTTTGATCTGATGAACGCCGCCTTAATGGAATATGACCTTCCTGTGGCAATACCGCTGGACAGTGCACCGCGTGACTCGCCAGAGAGAGAGGTCAGCCACCCATCACTTTCCCTGGCTCGCTCTCCAATGCTAATCCAAGCAAGCTCTCGACCTTTTGGAATGGGAAATTTGCAGGGAATTTTTTTTTTAAACACCCCGACTGAAGCGAGAGTAGCGACCGAAAATAAAATCATACCACTAACCCGAGTAACCTCCAGGTACTGAAAACGTTCAACAGCCGGAGCGAACTTCAGAGAAAAGTACCTGACTGCGCCAACTTTAGGTATGTGTAAACTTACTGTGTTTCCATCAAGCGCAGTATAAACGATGAGAATTATGCTTTTTGTTTTTTTGGGGGGGTGGGGGGGAGGGGGCAGTTTCTGAAAGGAATGTTTGTTAGTAAAAGGGTGTAATTTGCAAAATTGAAAGGATCCGATGGTGAATGCTACAATATAGTCTTGCCTTGAATCTAACTTGTTGAATCTAGACTGTGTGGTTGCAGAGAGCTGTGGATAGAGAGCTAGAAATGACAGGGATATTCTCACCCCTTCGAACACTTGCTAGTAAATACTTTCCTGACATGGAATATCTGCGAAGAGACTTTGGCGTTTGACGCTACACATACGTTGTGATTGGTTGTGAAAGAACATGACGTCCCCCGTGCGGCTATAAGTGCAGAAAGCAGAGCTTTCAATCCGTTTCCCTGACCACGTCTCAAGATATGTGCAAGAGAGACAGATGACGGTGTGCAGGCGGCAACAGACGTGAATAAGTGTATACGGGACATTGAGTAGCTTCTGCCCGTTTGTGTCTAGTTTCGCTCACCATTAAGATGGGATCACAGGTCACTGGATTGGAGGAAAGTACATATTACCCACTGACAGCAGAAGTGCTCAACGCTAGCGCAGCGCCGGGGACCGAGAGCGCTCCGTCGAGGAAAGAACTGAGTCCAAGCTTGAAGATTATAGTAAGCATCGTTATGTCAGTGATTGTGGTGGTGATAGTCTTTGGAAATATCCTGGTGATCACGGCGATCGCCAGGTTTCAGCGACTGCAGACCGTCACCAATTATTTTATCACGTCCCTGGCTTGCGCGGACCTGGTGATGGGACTGGTGGTCGTTCCCTTCGGGGGCGTTCGCAACATCACAGGAGTGTGGTACTTTGCAAACTTCTGGTGCGACTTTTGGACTTCTCTGGATGTGCTCTGCGTGACGGCGAGCATCGGCACTCTGTGCGTGATCGCCTTGGATCGCTACCTGGCCATAACGTCGCCTTTCCGCTACCAAGTGCTGCTGACCAAGTGCAAGGCGCGGCTGGCGGTGCTGGTGGTCTGGGTCGTGGCCGCCCTCACCTCCTTCCTGCCCATCTACATGGGCTGGTGGCGGCTGGACGACGCACAGTCCCTCAAGTGCTACGAGGACCCCAAGTGCTGCGAGTTCCTCATCAACAAAGAATTCGCCATCACCTCCTCCATCGTCTCATTTTACTTCCCTTTGCTTGTCATGGTCTTCCTCTACGCCAGGGTATTTCAGGAGGCCAGGCAGCAACTGAAGAAGATCAACAAATGCCAGGGCCGCTTTCACTATCACAACAACAACTTGAACCTTGCCCCGGCTCCCAACGGGAAGGTGGCCAAATCGGGGCAGAAAAGGACTTCTCGATTCCTCAACCTGAAAGAGCACAAAGCGCTGAAAACACTGGGGATTATAATGGGCATTTTCACCCTTTGCTGGCTGCCATTCTTCGTCGTAAACATCGTCAACGTTATCTTCAAGGACAGCATTTCCAGCCCGGTCTTCACTTTCCTGAACTGGGTTGGCTACTCCAACTCTGCCTTCAACCCGATGATTTACTGCCGCAGCTCGGACTTCAGGCACGCCTTCAGGACGGTGCTGTGGGGCTGCCGGAGCAGCCTGCCCCCCACACAGCACGGCTGTGCCATCGCGCTGCAAAGCGAAGAGCGAGCCGAGAACGGGTGTCCTGTGCACTGCAGCTTCGAAGGCACCGCGTCGGTCACTGGCACGCCACCGAATGGCAGCCCCAACGCTAACGGGAATGACCGAAAACTGTTGGATTCGGTCATATAAAGCGCAATGCTTCATGAAAAAAAGTCAACCGGGCAGACAGTGGGACATGGTAACTTTGGAAGCAACACGTGTGTCCTGACCATATTCCGCTGTACTTTTTTCATGCATTCACCTACCTCATTATTGTGCTGGGGGAAAAAAACCAATACCATGCACTGTGGCAATACCTACAGGAGATATAACCGGTTCATGAAAGAAGATGAGAGATGGATGTGTATGAGCATTAACAGTGAATATCTAAACGTTTACAACCAGCATCGCACCTATCAATCACTTGAGCGTTATTATTCGCAGTGCTCACTTTTGTGAACGGTAATCGGGTACACTGTTTGTGAGCTGCGAGCAATATGACAGAACTTACAATGGTTAAATTAAGGAGAAGGAAAAGAGTGCAATACTTGTATCGCGCGCGTTGAGCAAGGTTCCGGGGAATCGCGGAGGTAAACGTGTTAACTGTGATGGAGCATCGCCCGGGTCTGTGATGTTCACCGACCAGTTCTATGTATCTGTGGGAAAGGAGGCGGGAGTGATTTACGTGCGAATCGTGTTCGCGGGATGAACCTGCCCCAGTGTGAAATCCAGTGTCTAGATGTATCGTCGTTTGATGGACCTCCTGTGTACAATTAAGGATAAAAATAGGGAACCCCATTTATTTATCCATGAATTTTCACACAAAACGCGAAGCAAACGCGCGCGTTCATGTGTCGGCGTGTCCATTTGTTTGTGCATCTGTGCGTCAGTGTTGGTTGCCAGTGTGTGGACTGTGGTGATCTTTCGTTCTGTGTTGTAACGTCGCACATTCAACTTCAAACTCCTTTCGTTTTGCGTTCAATGAAGATAGGTCTGCATTGCTAGGCAATGCGTAGCTTCATTTCTTAATTGTTTCGCGTGTCACTGAATTCCAGCCTGTGGTCTCCCCCGACCCAAGCATCGACAGCTTGCTGTCACCAGAACTCACCTGAAATCTCTGGAACTTCTCATGGCCAAATGGTTAACTTTCCGCTGTTGTTAGTCACAACATTATTCAACCCGGTCTTGGTTTCTTGTGGCTTTGTTTCGTTCCTGCGTTAAGGTATTGGGATTTACTTGTACATCACCGCTTGGAGCGGATATTCGTGGGTATATGTGCAATACAGCTCGTTATTTCAGCTCTGAATAGGCATGGGGCCGTTCAATGTTTACTTGATGTCGTGGTCGATATATTTTCGCACAAGGTGAAGGCAAAACATAAAGCTATTTTGTTTTCTTCATATGAATCCTAATTAGTGAGAAATTAGACATTTTGGATATTTATTATTTGGAATCAATGTTGGCTGTTATTCGTGTATAAATAAAATATATAAATCATTTAAATTTTAGCAGTTTGTTTCCTGTAGAGCACATCCCCATTGCGCCGTGTTCACTTATTTCTCATCCAATCACTCAGACTATATTGAAAAACTTCAACTTTAAAATATTCAGCAGGAAATAATAATTGCTTATTGAATAGTTTCTATTTTGACTGCATCTGAATATAACGAGAAGACAGTCGTCGTGGAAAAGATAAGAAAAAAATGAAGAAAAAAGCTCAAGGTAGGAACTTTAAACTTTCTTCCAATTAGCCAGGACATATTACATAGAAACATAGAAAATTGGTGTAGGAGTAGGCCATTCGGCCCTTCGAGCCTGCACCGCCATTCAATATGATCATGGCTGATCATCCAACTCAGTATCCTGTACCTGCCTTCTCTCCATACCCCCTGATCCCTTTAGCCGCAAGGGCCACATCTAACTCCCTCTTAAATATAGCCAATGAACTGGCCTCAACTACCTTCTGCGGGAGAGAATTCCAGAGATTCACCACTCTGTGTGAAAAAAGTTTTCCTCATCTCGGTCCTAAAAGATTTCCCCCTTATCCTTAAACTGTGACCCCTTGTTCTGGACTTCCCCAACATCGGGAACAATCTTCCTGCCTGTCCAACCCCTTAAGAATTTTGTAAGTTTCTATAAGATCCCCCCTCAATCTTCTAAATTCTAGCGAGTACAAACCGAGTCTATCCAGTCTTTCTTCATATGAAAGTCCTGACATCCCAGGAATATTAGATCTTTTTCTTTTTCCGGTTTTACTATTTTTACTAAATAACCATTCCTACTGTCTATACGTTTTTAATTTCTAATGTTACATTGCTCAGTATGAATGGATTGACCAACTAGGGTAATATATATATATATGGCAGAGGAGCACTGCAAGACCGACTGTAAATAGTTTTTTTTTTGCAACTGGAGTCCATTGACTCGAAGGTGACACCTATAGGAGAGAGAGAGCGGATGCCACAGGCAGGACTTGGTGTACGTATGTGTAGGAAGGAACTGCATATGCTGGTTAAAACCAGAAGATAGACACAAAATGCTGGAGTAACTCAGCGGGACCGGCAGCGGGACCGGCAGGAGAGAAGGAATGGGCGACGTTTCGGGTCCAGACCCTTCTTCGGTCAGGAGAAAGGGAAACGAGAGATATAGACGGAGATGTAGAGTGATAAAAAACAAATGAATGGAAGATATGCAAAAAAGTAACGATGATAAAGGGAGCAGACAATTGTTAGCTGTTTGCTAGGTGAGAACCAGAAGCTGGCACGACTTGGGTGGGGGAGGGATGGAGAGAGAGGGAATGCAGGGGTTACTTACATACATAAAGGTGCAAATATACTTTTTTCAAAGCTTATATTCGGCAGGTGAAGTTTAATGCTTGATGTTGAAATTGGCCAGATTTAAAGCTTGAAACGATAAGTGAAATTTATACTGATTAAGTTCAACCCTGACTTTCTGTTTTCCATTTAAACAAGTAGCATTGTTTGGTGACTAAATAATTGCAGCAACAAGAATGTAGAAACAAAGAACTGCAGATGTTGGTTTATATCAAAGTGTTATAGTAACTCAGCTGGCCAGGCAGCATCCCTGGATAAAAAGGATTGGTGACGTTGTGGGTCGGACCAGAATCTGGAGTCTGAAGAAGGGTCTGCAAATTATCCCATCCTTTTTCTCAAGTGTTGCTACCTGACCCACCACTTTGTGTCCATATTTTGCGGCAACAATAAGTTGACTTTCTGAGATGGCAGCAATGCTACTTTAGTGAAACTACTGAGCAACACAAATCAGGCGTGCTGAGCAGACACTTACATGCACTACTGTTTGAATCACAATTTTACTCTAATTGTAATATCTACAAAACAAAGATGTAGTATACACTATTCCTGCACCTCACAATCTAAATGGAGCTATAATCTGGAGTCAGATGTTCATATGAAACCAGCATGAAACACAAGAGTCCCTTCTCAACCCGAAACGTCACCCATTTCTTCTCTCCAGAGATGCTGCCTGTCCCGCTGAGTTACTCCAGCATTTTTGACTCTCTTTGACTCCCTACTAAAGTAGACCACTACATTCCACCTCATATTCACTTTCCAAGCGTTGTGTAGAAGCTCCAATCATTTTGCAGCAATGTATAACATGTTGTGTAGATTCTTAAGTGAATAAATGAAATGGTGTGGTTGAGTAGCTGAAGATTGCTAAGATTTAAGCTATCATGACACAGTGTAATGGAATGAGGTATGGCAAGCCAAAATAAAAGCCAAGCAAAAGTGTTGGCAATCGGAAAAAAGTTGACAATGCTAAAAACATCACAGTCAGTCAACATCTGCAGAGAGAGAAAAACACAGTTAACATTCAGGTTGATAACCTTTAATCAAAATTGGACAAAAATAGATAAACCATTTGTTAATGATCAAGACCTCTTTTGAGCCAATCTTTAATTTCTTACTTCTACTATCATCCCCTTTTATTTGCACATCATTAATGTTGTGATTTTAACCTGTTTTATACCTAATCACTTTTTTCTTGTATTCCTCCTTGCCTCTCCTCTGACACATACACAGTACTTGCATGAAACGCATTGAATCCGGACTCGTCACATTTCCAGCAAATTCATTGACTTGTTAGTTCAACTGTGCAGGGCTCTGCATTTGGTAATGCATATCATACTGTGTATTTTCAGACTCTTGTCATATCCAAATTCAGTCAGCAATTCTGAATTTGCATCTCAGCTGGTTTACAAGCAGTTGCCAGGAAAATTTGCACAAAGTCTCTTGCAGAATGGAAATTACTAACAGTAAAATTTAAAACAATCTATTTAAAGTAACTATAGGTCACTGAGATAGGACAGGTCTGCCTGACTTGGTTAGAAGTACTACAATAAAAAT
The DNA here is from genome assembly GCF_028641065.1 of Leucoraja erinaceus. Classification (NCBI taxonomy): domain Eukaryota; kingdom Metazoa; phylum Chordata; class Chondrichthyes; order Rajiformes; family Rajidae; genus Leucoraja; species Leucoraja erinaceus. Next base: position 33,735,941 of record NC_073387.1, on the reverse strand, counting down.
TTCATTCCAAGAGTGTTACCTAGGGTCAAACCCTTACTGCAATGCGAGGTCAGCATTACTTAAGGACTTCAAATAAGCTGTTAAATCAAAATCATGATCTTTCCACACAGGTGACTGTCAAAGACTTTACTTCTTAGGCTGATTTTATAATATACAGTTGAAATTTCTTCAACCAACGTCACCTAACAAAATCTTGTCCTATCATTGATGAGGGTAGATGTCAATTATTCTTCATGTAACAACAGACATGCCTCTTCCAATGCAATACATTGTAATGTATATCACTGGGAACAGATGGTGCCAGAAAGTTACCAAATAATATGTAATCTGACATTTTTATTCTAATCAGAAAGTGAAATTTATATTCATAGGAGATGGATTTTCTTTTTCATTATTTTTCAAGCAATGATCCTTTATAAGCTGTTTACATGCTCAATGTACATTTACATACATTGTGATGCAATTGGTAATTAAGAAATACAATTGGTAAGCATGCAGGACTGATTTGCTTAGCAAAATCTGATTGAAATTGGGACAGAAAATCATTTAATTATATGCTGCTAGCTTCAATTTGTTAAAATATTCAATTGAACTGAGTATTTAACATAATAATATTCTGGCGAAGACACTGTGTGATCTACAGTATAATATCAGTGTGAATTATTCAAAGTAGTATTTAATCTGGAACTGGTTCTGAAAGTATATCGATGTGTTAATAATATGTGGCCTATTTTCCTTTGAACTATCCTTTGCAGCACAGACATGGACATCATAATTGATAATGAATAAATAATCCTCATCCACTCCTCTTACTTTATCCAACCAGAATGAACTGAAAATTGCCCCCAGTCACGTTATTCAGATGTCACCTTGAATTCACCCTCATAGAAGACACATGCAGCTTTGATCATGTCATGAACTTACCAATAAAATACAGGATCATTCATAAGATTGGAGTGGTCTTTTTGAGAACAGCTAATTCTGAGACAACAAGTTGTGGTTGAGGTCAAAGTGCATAGGGTTTGATGAGGGGGGGGGGGGGGGGGGGGGGGGGGGTGGGTGGTGCTAGATAGAGTGGATGTGGAAATAATGTTTCCAGTAGGGGGGTGAGTCTAGGACTAGAGGGCACAGCCTCAGATTAAAGGGATGCACCTATAGATTGGAATTGAGGAGGAATTTCTTCAGCCAGAAGGTAGTGACTGTGGAATTTATTGCCACAGACAGCTGTGGAGGCCAAGTCATTGAGTATTTTTAAAGTGGAGATTGATAGGTTTTTGATTAGTAAGGAAGTCAAAGGCTATAGGGAGAATTCAGGAGCATGGGGTTGAAAGATAAAAATAATCAACCATGATCAGCAGAGCAGACTCGATGGGCTGAATGGCTTAATTCGGTCCTTATTTGTTAATAAAGTTGCATCGTATTGTGTCGTTATTTCTTATGGCACCCAGAATAACAGTGCAGCAGGTGGGTAGGCTGAATTATATGCAGAAAATAGAATAAAACAGTCTATGGAGAAGACAAGGACAGGAAGGGAAGCTTGAGAGGGCTAGACAGGGTTAAATATTTCCTTTAATGCAAGGAGCCTCACAGTTAAGGCAGATATGCTGAGAATGTGGATCAGCGCATGAGACTATGATATCTTACAATCACAGAAATGTGTCTGAGGGAAGGGCATGACTCACAATGTCCGATGTATCAGGATCCCTCGTGGGGGAGGGGGTTCTAAAAGAGAGAGGCAATGGCTGATCACGAGAGTCTTAAGGTAGTACTCAGGGAGGATATCCCAGAGTGTTCAGTCAATGAGACTAGATGGATTGAATTTAGGAACAAGAAAGACGCAATCACTTTGATAGAGACTACACTGTGGGCATCCCAATCATCAGCATGAATTAGAGGAGATATGTTGGCAGATTGCAGAAGGGTACAAAAGAAATAGGAGTTTAGTAAAGGGGGATATTAACTTTCCTGAAATTGCTTTAGTGGAGGGGACATTGGGGTGGAATTTGTAAAATCCATCTAAGAGGTTCTCTATGAAGCAGTAAATAGAGAGGGGTTTTTAAACAAGACCTTATCTTAGGGAGCAAGGACACGTGATAGAAGGGTGTGCAAAAATCCTTTGTGAACCGTGATCATAATTTGGTAACCTTCAAGATGGTCATGGAGAAAATTAAGGTTGATCCTCGAGTTAGGGCACTAAACTGGAAGAAGGCAGATTTCAAAAGTTTAGAAATAATCTGGTGGCAGTAAATTGGGAGCCACTGTAAGAGGGGAAATCCACTTGCAATAAGTGGGAAGTATTTGAAAACGTGGTAACAGAAGTTATGTCAGGACACAATAGTTAATGAAGAATATTGAAGGGTTGCTTAGGAAAAATAAATAACTTGATGTCAGGTATAGGAAAGTGGTACTGAACGAATCCTTTAATGGGATGTAGGAAAGAACGTAAGAGAGAAATTGGGAGGGCAAAAAGAGAGCATGAAGTGACCTTGGCAAATAGGTTTAAGGAGAATCATAAAATCTTTTAAAACTATGCAAAGGGCTAATCAAGGATCTTCATAGGTAGGTTCTGAAATCAAATTTCTTGAAGAAGCTACAGGTCTGAAGCCGAGAAGGTGTAATCTATGGGGATGTAACCAAGAATCTAAATGAATACTTCTCATTGGTATTCACCAGGATAAATGATATGTAGGTTGATGAGGTACGGGAGGGTCACACTGATAGTTGGTAATTAATAGTAAGATTAAACGAGAACTTAGTTTGAAGTTTGATCTGTATTTTATGAGGAGTTACGATGAGGGATTACGTGAAGAACCCCGCCAGGACGCATGCGTGTCATTCTTCAAAGCAGTGGTGTGAAATCACAGACAACTGTAATGACTAAACATAGTAAGATTAGAGAAGAGATACCAGTTAAGTATATGATCAAGGGTGGGAGCGGAGGGCACGTAATCCCTCATCGTAACTCCTCATAAAATACAGATCAAACTTCAAACTGGTAAGTTCTCGTTTAATCTTACTATTTTACTTCGGAGTCACGTGAGTGACTACGTGAAGATTTTAAAGCTCTGTGATTTCATGCCGTGGAAACGAGTCCATGCATCACGTCTGCCTTGACTGTAGGAGGAATAGTGTTAACATAATTCGGACATGAATTCGATATTGAAATCATAACATTTATTAACACAAATTGTAACCCTTTTATGGGTTTGAATCAATTTACAGAACCTCAAATTTTTTCTGCAAATGTTCCAGTTTTCATTACTGGTTTATTGTAAAATATTTAGAATGTTCGCTCCCCTGACCATCCTGCTGCTTCGAGGACTTGGTCCATGGGCACATCCAATTGTATTGCTGCCGATGTTGCTGCAGCCCTGGTGGAATGAGATTTAAAAATGTTAGTATCCACCCCAGCATGTGTAAGCACCTGTTTCAGCCATCTTGAGATGGTCTGGACCGCCACTCTTTTGTGAGGTTGCTTGTGGCTGATCAGAAGTCCCTTCTCATTGCCTCTTAGGATTTTAGTTTTCTCTATGTATAATGACAGGTGTCTAACTCGACAGAGACGGTCATCTGTAGGGTATGACCTAAATAGTATATTGAGGCCTGCTGATCCCTGTCTGTTCTGCTTTACTAGCTCATAGATGTGGAACGTAATATTGTCAGGTGAGGAAGTCATGTTGTCCAGTCTGAGTTTATGCAGAGACTGTACCCTCTGTGCCGTGACTAATGCCATTAACATGACTGTTTTTAAAGTCAGTCTGTGTAGAGACAGAGCTGATGCTGGAGACCAGTTTCTGAGCGTCTTCAGGACAATGCTTACATCCCAAATTTGGGAGTACCTGGTTTTTGGGGGATTAGTATTAAAAATTCCCCTCATGAGCTTTGTTACCAGTGGGTGAGTCCCTACAGAGTAACGCTTTGTCCCTTGCCATAGGTAAGTCGACAGGGCACATCTGGCGCTGTTGATGGCACTGTAACTGAGCCCCTCATCATAGTGGAGGCCTGCCAGATATTCCAGAACAGACGGGATGTTCATGTTTCTGTTGGTGATGTTTTTATGGCAGTACATTTCCCACTTCCTGATGTAGACCAGATACTGTTTTTTAGTCGATTGTCTTTGGACCGCCGAGATCATGTTCGCTGTTCGGTCCGTTAGTCCCAGTTGTAGAAATGGTGTTTTTAAACTCTACAAATTAATAGGTTCAAATATTTATGGCATGGGTGGCTATCCCCTGTTACGGGATGTAGCAATAAGTCTGGTCTATGCGGGATGGTAATACATGGTTCCAACACCATGTTTTGTACCACTGGGAACCAAGGTTGTGTAGGCCAATAGGGTACTACCAAAATACCAGACGCAGAGTCTTGTTGTATTTTCCTTAATACCCGACAGATGAGGCAGAAAGGAGGGAATGCGTAAATAAACAATTTCCCCCAATGCAGCGAAAATGCATCTGTCGCTGCTTCCCCAGGGTCTGGTTCCTATGAAACATAGTTTGGTATCTGGTTGTTTAGTTTGGATGCGAATAGATCGATATCTGGTGTTCCATATTTTGCTGTAATATCAGCAAATACTATTTTGTTCAACATCCATTTGGTGTTTTCATTCATTTGCGTGACCTGGTGTCTGCCACTAAATTTAGTCTCCCTGGTAGGTAAGTGGCTTATATCCAAATATCTCTTTGGATGCACCATTGCCAAATTGAGTTAGCCAGATTGTCACATGATATCGATTTGTTTCCACCCATGTGGTTAATGTATGCTACCACGGTGGTATTGTCTATTCGTAGTCGAATATGCTGGTGATATGACCCAGTACAATATGACTTTAGGCCATGGAATGCACCCAACATTTCCAAGTAGTTTATGCCCAGTGTGCGTAAGAAAGATGCCTCCTGTGCAGTCCAACTCCCTCCACAGCTGGTGATGGTATTGGTGGCTCCCCACCCAAGTGCACTGGCATCAGATTGTAGTACCATGGATGGGTTACTGACAATGATTGGGTTTGAACAAAACTAAATGTTGTCTATCCACCATATTAGTTCCGTTTTGGCTTGGATTGGTAGTCTCATAGGTCTGTCAAAATGACCTGCATTAATTTTGAGCGCTTGTATTTTTGCTCTCTGTAAGTTTTGGTAATGTAGAGGTCCAAATTGTGTGGCTGGGAAAGCAGCCACTATTTTACCAATTACTTTTGCTACCAATCTGATGGATGGTTTTCTGATGTCAATTAGGTTATTGCAAGCCTCTATTAAATCTCTAGCCTTTCCCTTAGGTAGTGTCACCATCATGTGAACTGAGTCAATGGTGAACCCCAAATAATCCATAGTGGTGGACGGCGTTAGTTTAGATTTAACTGGATGGATGATAAATCCTAGTTTTTCAAATAGCTGTTTTGTGGCTGTTACAGTCTGTATGGCCAATTCCAAAGTTTTGCCCACAATGAGTATGCAATCTAAATATGCCATAACCATGTGTTTACATTTCCGTAGAAATGCTAGGGCTGGTTTTAAAATTTTTGTGAACAGCCTGGGGGCTGATGATAGCCCATTTGGCAGTGCTTTATACTGCCAGCGTGGTCCCATCCAGTTAAATTTTAAGTAACATCTGTGGTCACCTCGTATAGGCACTGTATAGTAAGCATCTTTTAAATCGATGCTGGCCATGAAGTAACCTTTGGAAATTCATTGTTTAGCAGTAACAAAGGTTTCCATTTTTAAATGAATATATTGTACAAATGTATTCAATTTTGTTAGATCGATGATGAGGCGACAACCACCATCTTTTTTGATTTTGGAAAAAATATTAGACACGAATTCTAATGGTTCGTGTTGTGTTATCTCAATTACACCTTTTATGTAGAGCCGCTCCAGTTCAGCTTGTGCCTCTGATTTTTCTTTTTCAGAGAGCACGAACACTCGGTTTGGTATATGTTGAACTGGAGGGCTGTACTTGTGTATAAACTCTATTGTATATCCTTGCATACTGCTTAAGATGTAAGTATCGGTTGTTAATATGCTCCATGCATTCAAAAACAAGTGTAGTCTCCCCCCAACCTCCATGCTCTCCATATTTTTTAGGGAACCAGACCCACCTACCTCCATTGTTACCAGTGGCAGGTTTACTTCATTTTGTAGTTTTTCCGCTGTTGTTGCGCTGGTGCCTGGTTTTTCGGTTTGGTTGGCGTTAGGGTTCCCCGCATCTTCCAAGAAGGCCGGCCTGGGCCATGGCCTAAAAAAGACTCATGTTTGAAATACCGCGCCTTCGAGCTTTCACCAGTTCTGCTGGTGGGTGCGTAGGGATGCTGTCTTTGGCTGTAGTGGGTTTTTGTTGGTGTTCCTTTTATTAACCCCAAGGTTTTGGCTTCCTCATCAAGCTCTTTTACCTGCTTCGATAGGTTGCCTCTGAACAAGAGTATGGGTGGTTTTGTGGTCCCAGGTTTGCACAGTCCCGCGAATTCTGGGTTCAGTGTGGGTTGAATGGCACTTTTCCTGATGTTATTTATTTCATGCTGGGTGGTGCAGAATAGTGCCAGTGCATCTTGTTGATCCTGGAACATTTCCCTGTCGTCCACTGTACGGGCAAATGCTGTTATCCCTGCGGTCAGTACTTTCAGTACTTTTTGCAATTTTACATCCATGCTCCTGACTCCTGTTCCAATGTGTTTCCATATACAGTTGTTAACTATTGGAACGTTCAGAGATATGCAATTGCCCGGTGCCAGGTGTCTTCTTGTGGTGTCCAGTACAGCCTGCTCTTGTAATTGGTTTAAAGACATGCAGTCTATACTGGCAGCAAGCTTTGGCTCCAGATTTTGTCCAGTCTGTTCCGGCTGGATAAAATTGGCCACCTTGTCCAGTAAGTTCTCTTTTTCCTGCACCCCATGCACACTTGTCGTTTCTTCTGCGGCCCCCTCTTCCAGGTCAGCCCAGCACTGACGCGCAGTGCTCCCCTCCGATAAGGTAGAAGCACTGTGCAACCCTTGAAAAGGTACTGCTGTGGGTTCACCATAGGGCCCACAGTGACCCGACTCTATATCCCGGAGTCTGTCACGTTGGAGCAAATGCTCCATACACCGTTCCATTCGGGTCCAGCGCTCTCGGTCGCTGGCCGCCCGCGGTGGCTCAAAGTCGGACTCCTCTGAGTCCACGACCTTGTTAGTTTTGTGTCTAGCCTTGCCGCCCTGCCGCGTGAATTTGGCCGGTGCGGAGGCGACATCGGGCACAGCTGATCCCACTACGGGTGATCCAAGTGCCATTAGCTGCTGTTGCTGGCTTCCCGCAACTGGCTTCCCGCTACTGGTCCTCCCTAACCAGCTTTGTCGCAGCCCTTGTCTTCTTTGTTTTCTCCATTTTCCTACGTGTAGTTGGAAATGGGAACAAAAAAGACCGCAGAGTAAACGCTTACCTGCAATTAGCGGCTTTTAAACTGCCGCCGCGGGGGAACGTCCTTCCACCGCGTCTGACGTTTCGCAATGTGTGTAGCAATATGACACGCATGCGTCCTGGCGGGGTTCTTCACGTAGTCACTCACGTGACTACGAAGTAAAATCCCTAGGACCTGAGAGGATCTATTCTAGGATGTTAAGGGAAGTAAGAGAAGAGATTGCGAGGGCTCTGATGGAGCTTTGTACATCTTTGTTAGCCATAGGTGAAGAAGCAGAGACAGGAGAATAGGTAAAGATTCCTCTTATTCATCAAGGGCAGTAGAGATAAGCCAAGGAACTACAAGCTGGTGAACTTTACATGAAGTTGTTGGAGAAGATTTGGAAGGACAGGATTTATATTCACTTGGAAAGGCAAGGAATGACTCAGGGTAAGTATGGTTTTGTGTAGGGAAGATCATACTTTGCAAACCTGTTTGAGAAGGTAACTAAGAAAGTTGATATAGGCATCATGTATAACTGTAAGTAGCAAGTGGGAGTAGATGTTTCACATTCTCTCCCTCAATGTACAGGGTATTGTATTTTCATGCATAAACAGAGGCATGGTACATTCTCTGATCAGCACTGAGCCAATCAGATAAAAGTGATCTTGCCATCAGTCATTCCATGCACCAATAGTCCTTTGCATTTTAAATCCTACTTCCATTGAAGCCTATACCAGCAAAAGTGGTATTGTTCTGCTGTGACTTAGTGATGTACTAAGACACAACTGACTCTACTGACAAAGAAGGTTCAGTGGGCTCTGTTACATTAGTCGTCAATACAGCGGTGTCCTATACAAGTGCAATCCTGAATACCTGCTGTTATGGCATTATCATCACACTCGTGTTTTATTGCATTCTGTGACATCCAGCAAACACCAAAGGCTGTCCCTGGATCTCGGAAAGTGTTTATATCGTCCTGCAGCTTATTTTTACTTGTCATTGTGTTTGTTTATCTGCAGGCTCTCCAGGACTGACCACTCACTAACTAAAAGGCTTGAACATATGCATCCATGTCTTTATTGACCAGACTGGCCGGGAAGCTAATGGAATTGGGGCTCAACACCTCCCTGTGTGCCTGGGCTTTCTCACCGCCAAGCCCCAGGTAGTCAAGATGGGAGGGAATACATCAAAGTCCCTCACCCTGAGCACAGGATCGCCCCAGGGTTGCGTCCTCAGCCCCCTATTGTACTCCCTGTACACACATGACTGTGTGGCTAGGTTCAGCTCCAACTCAATAATTAAGTTTGCTGATGACACTGTGGTGGTGGGCCTGATCTCAGACAACGACGAGAAGGCCTACCGGGAGGAGGTGGCTGATCTAGCACTCTGGTGCCAGGAGAACAGCCTCCTCTTGAACATCAAATAAATGAAGGAGCTGATCATGGACTTTAGGAGGGCACATCATCCGAGGACGTACACTCCATTGAGGATAAATGGGGATCCTGTGGATAGGGTGAACTGTTTTAAATATCTGGGAGTCCACATCTCCGAGGATATGACATGGGCATCACACGCCTCAGCACTTGTGAGTAAGGCAATGCAGCGCCTTTACCACCTCAGGCAATTGAGGAAATTCAGAGTGTCTCCGAGGATCCCCCAGTGCTTCTACGCAGCGACGGTGGAAAGCATCTTGTCCGGGAACATTACCATCTGGTTTGGGAATTGCTCCGCCAAGGACAAGAAGGCTCTGCAGAGAGCACTATGGGAACTTCACTTGCCCCCCTGCAGGAACTATACATCAGGAGGTGCAACTCCAGAGCCAACAATATCATGAGAGACCCCTTCCACCCCTGCAATGGACTGTTCCAGCTGCTACGGTCAGGCAAACGCCTCCGTTGCCATGCGGTGAGAACAGAGAGGTTGAGAAGGAGTTTCTTCCCAGAGGCCATTTGGACTGTAAACGCCTATCTCACCAGGGACTAACTCTACTGAACGTTTTTCCTTCCATTATTTATTATGTAAAAGAATATGTGTGTTATGATTGTGTTTATAGTTTGTTTGGTTGTTTGGTTGTTTGTCTTTTGCACAAAAGTCCGCGAGCATTGCCACTTTCATTTCACTGCACATCTCGTATGTGTATGTGACAAATAAACTTGACTTGACTTGACTTATTCATAAATAAGTTTGTCATCTACACCACATCATCCTTATTCATACAAAAAATAAAATTACCCCTCTAAAGAGCTGTTTGAATAACTTTGTTTTCTTTTAGCCCAACAGAAAACCAAGTAGCCTTATTTTTACAGTGAACCCTCCTACATAGGATTACTAAACTCAGCTCTACCTATGGTAAAATGTCTTGCTATGGTGTAGAAGCAAGGAACTGCAGATACTGGTCTACACAAAAGGGCACAAAGTGTCAGAGTAACTCAGCGGGTTAGGCAGCATCTCTGGAGATATGGATTAGCGATGTTTTTGGTCAGTATCCTTTTTCAGGCCCCTTGTTTAGAAAGCAGGAAGAGAGGAGAGGTGGATCAAGATGCAGCAGGTCACAGGCGAGGGGCGGTTTGATAAGCAGATGGTTGGAGCAAAGGTCAGCGACAAAACCAGAAAGTGTGAGGCAGGATTGAAGAGCTGCGAATCGTGAAGCCAGCAGAAGAAATGTAGGGGAAGGGATAGGGAAGAAATTGGTGGGGGTCCAGGTGGGGCACAGGGGAAAAGGAGATGGGGGGCTATAATCTTGCTATTATTCTTGGTAGCAGGTGGCTAACAGCACTTTTATTGGCTAGCATATAAAAGTATAAAATATGTGTGACACTTTTAATTCTGCTTAGTAAACTATTGAATTCTCACATGAAGTTTGCATTTCACTTTGGGAATGCAGAACAAAGCAAACATACATTTGACCATTAGGAGAAGTCCATTATTTTAAAGGAAAGCTGGCATCTAGGTATGTGGGAACAGGATGGTAAATTAGTGACAACCTGAAGCTCGGGACTGCTCCTATATACTGAGCAGAGGTGCTTTGTGAAGGGGTCACCCAATCTGCTTTAATTCTGCAGGACCATATCCTGACAACTGGAGACAAGGTTAGAAATGCAAGCTGCTTCACCTGAAGAACTGTGTGGGTCCCTTGAGGGTGAAAAGGAAAGAGATGAAAGGGCAAGTGTTCCATTGTCTGTATTGCATGGGAAACCCCACTGTTGCGGAATTCACCCTTACTCCGACGTATTAGTTTGTTCCAACAGGCTTAGTGCAGACTCAGAATGGCAACTCAACCTCCATCTGGGCACATTGCAGCCATTCAGAAGCGATACTGAATTCAACAGTTGCAGCTAACATGCTTTTTCTGTTCCTATCCAGACTGATCAGTTCTGTTGTAATGTTATCCATCTGTGTTTTTCACTCTCTTCACAGAGGTTGTCTAATCTGCTGGGCATTTCCAACATTCGCCTTTTGCTGCCATGTTTCAAGTTCATCCTCTGACCTACATGTCACAGCCCAAATATATCCTTTAGTTTTCTCTCTCTTTAACTGCACTCATTGATGCATCAGCCAGACAGTCTCATGAACCAAGGCAAACTTGGTCAGACCCCTATCAGAGAGATTCCCTTTGTCCTATCCATCCATTCCCTATCCTCTCTGCAAATTTAAATTGAGTTATTTTTCCACAGATTCTGTCCAGTTGAATATTGCCAGTATTTTTTGTTTTATTTCAGATTTGCTGCATTCAAGGATTTTTTTACATTTTATTTTAAATTACGTTTTATCACAAGCTCTCATGCAGCAAACTATTGGTAGTAATATTATACTGTGTGGGAAAGAACTGCAGATGCTGATTTAAATCAAAGGTAGACACAAAATGCTGGAGTAACTCAGCGGGTCAGGCACCATCACTGGAAATAAGGAATGGGTGATGTTTCGGGTCGAGACACGAAACGTCACCCATTCATTCTCTCCAGTGATATTATACCGATCCAATGTAACCAATTCAAATGTATGCATTCTATCAATATGACGTCACTTTGACAATTTGATTTATAATCTAGTGCTAGCGACCACATTTATTAAAAGTTCACAAATAAATATATTGCTGGCACTTCAGTGTTTCAATTAGATAGCAGCAATAGAGGTTTTGTTTCCTTTTCAAAGATGCCTCTGGCTTGTAAATTGTATTAGTGATAATGAAATGGAGTCTAGTCATATGCTGGATCAAAAAACTTGCTGCATTCAGTTTTATAAGAACACACAAAGCATGTATGAAATATATAAACATTATATTGTGAATAATATTAGATGCTAATGCCAAACATGTAAAGACTTTAATAAAGCATGATTATTCAGCTACTTAAACTAAGTGCTAATTTAATGCTAAATTAACATTTCAATTTTATTAAAACATCATCAGCCAAACAATGCGAACATTACCATCTGCTATCATGTTGCACATTCAATAGAGTGCAATTTTATTTAGCAGCTGGTTGCTATCAGAAGTTATTTTTGCCAGCAACTAATGATGAAGTAATTGCACCGGGCATTGGTGACTGCTAGAAAGCCATCGCTGATTATGTCCAAAATCAAGGACCCTGAATTTCCGTTTTGAAAGCTTTTGGTTGATAATGTGAAGATGGGGATTGTCTTTCCAGAGAGTGGGAGAAAGCAGTAAGCAAACTGAACGGAGGGTGTCAAATCAAAAGGATGTGGTGTTGCTGGAATTTAATGACTACATATACATGACAAAAGTTTATGTTTACCAATAATTCCTACTCTCACTAGTCTAGAGTCAGACACTAACTGATGTAATGCATCTCCGTTATCTATCAACAACCTCTACCAATCAGGATTTAGATTAAAAGCCATATGTTTCACCATTTCCTCACAATCTTACTTCCCTTAGAAGGTTCAAACCAAATTTGTGGTATCTCCCCATTTAATTCTCCATTTAACTAATATTAATTTTATTTTGCTAATCATCCCATCAATTGGATAACCTCACGCCACTTTACAATAGGCTCCATCCTATCTAAATCTATCTGCTTATATCTAGTATTCTATATGTCTGTTTCATCAGCAAAGTTATCTCCATACAGTAACCTAAGTTATTGACGTAGATTGTAAATAGTTCAGACCTCATCACAGATCCGTGTGTAATCCATTGATGACTGACAGCCAATCTGAACATGACCCATTTCAATTAGTAATTGAAATGCACAAGTCTGTTTCCTGACAGTTAGTCCTCTATCCCCAATACCCTTCCTCCCCCCTCCCAATGTTGAGGGGACTCTTATCAGCAACCACCACAAAGCCTATAAGTAATTACAGATCCCTTTAAACAAGATGACAGGGTTATTGGTAAATTCTGAGTTTAGTTTTCTTTAGTTTAGAGATACAGCGCGCATACAGACCCTTCGGCCAGCCGAGTCCACACCAACCAGCGATCCCCATTAACACTACACTAGGGACAAGGGGACGGCCTAAGGGAGAGGTCACTATCATTCCTCATTCAGACCAGCAAGTAAAAAAATGACAGTCTGATCCAACGATTGTGGCAGGACCTGGCATGCAAATGCATAGAATAAAATGACATTATTTATGGACAAGTAATCCTGCTGCCTGGCCAGCACCAGACGTGAGAATTGGAGGTTGTTAGCTCCAGTTCAATAACTAATGTCTCACAGCGGAGAAAATCCACTATCCTTATCCTCTCAGGATCTATCTGTGACTCCAGATCATCTCATGTGGTTGATTCTTTGATACCCTCTCATTTAGTTTAATTTAGTTTAGAGATGCAGCGTGGAAACAGGCCCTTTGGCCCACCGAGTCTGCACCGACCAGCGATGCCCAAACATTAACACTACCCTACACATACTAGGGAAAATTTTATATTTATATCAAGCCAATTAACCTACAAACCTATACGTCTTTGGTGTGTGGGAGGAAACCGGAGTTCTTGGAGAAAACAGGGAGAATATATAAACTTCCTACAGACAAGCACTCATGGTCAGGATCGAACCCAGGGCACTGGCGCTGTAGGTGCTGTAAGGCAGCAACTCTACAGCTGCCGCCCTCTATCACCTGATAGTTCTGTACGATTGTTGAAACAATTTGGTCATGTTGATGAAATCAACATTGCTTGAGAGTAAAAAGTCTTCAATCATGGTCTGGCTACTTCATATATTACTGCCCACCCCAATTTTGCAAATAGTATAACTCATGCTAAATATCATACAAGAAATCCTACCAAAACAACATGCTTCGTGTGAAATCAGATTTTTATCAGACATCCATTTGGAAGTGGAGAAGAAATTGGTTCCACCAATAATTTTATTTCTAAAATTTATTAAAATACTGAGGGAAAAATCACTTTGGCCTCCTCCATGGCCAGAGTGAGTCCCACTGCAAATGGGAGGAACAGCACCTCATATTTCGCTTGGGTAGTTTACACCCCAGCAGTATGAACATTGACTTCTCCAATTTCAGGTAGTCCTTACTTTCTGCTTCCTTCCCCTCCCCTCCCCAGCTCTCCCACAGCCTATTGTCACTGCTTCTTCCTTTCTTTCCCCCCTCCACCCCAGACATGTCTGAAGAAGGGTCTCGACCCAAAACGTCGCCTATTCCTTCGCTCCATAGATGCTGCCTCACCCGTTGAGTTTCTCCAGCGTTTTTGTGTACGAGGGAAAACTAATTTTTTTTTTTTTTTTTTTTTTAGAGAAAATTATTTTTATTATTTTGTTTATACATAATTCACTTTACAACAAAATGCTCTGAAAAGTTTCCATCCAATTAAACATATTTTGTTCAGAGAGCTGGACTGTCTCCTAATTGATAGTCTATGAAAGAGGTCAGTTTACGCAGTAACTGATGATGATTGGAGCAGTATTATGACCAAGATAGTTGTCATTGTTCCTGACTGGAGATATGATTTTATTATCTTGCTTTTTTTAGAATATGCTTGCAATATCTTTCATGATTGGAAAACAAAATCAATCTGTTTTCAGTTATTTTAGCCTTTAAAATGAACACGAGCTGCAGACAAAATACATACTGCCCTTTCTTATTCCAAATTGCTTTGCTCATTGTTGACATTATCCAGAGATGTTAGAAATTATTTCCTACTTGAAACATGCACTAAAATTACATTGCATGGAGTATTCGCTCAAAATCAACTTTGAATGGCTGTCTAACGGGGTATGGAGAGAAAGCAGGTACAGGATACTGAGTTGGATGATCAGCCATGATCATATTGAATGGCGGCAGTGGCGTAGGGTGGGTTTTCAGCGCCCGGGGCAGTTTAAAATATTGTGCCTCCTCATTAGCGGCTAGCCATGGCCCATGAGCTGTTATAAATCCAAGTTTTGTATTTATTTTCTCAACCTAACAAAAAGATGGTGGCGCTGCCTTAGCAGCTGCGGCTCGCATGCAGCCTGTTTTTTTTTCATTTTTTGTGTTGTTCATTTGTCCTGTTTAGTTGATTTTTGGTTTATTATGTTGTGTATGTGGGGGGGGGAGGACACGTTTTTGGTCTCTTCCTTCGGGGGATGCAACTTATTTTGTCGTATCCCCCATCTCCGCTGGCGCCGAGGCCTAATGGCGGAGCTGGCGGCCTTGGAGCTGGGGCAGCGGCAGCGGCGGCTGGGACAGTGGCAGCGGCAGTGGCGACCAGAACTTGGAGCTGGGCAGCAGCGGCGACTGGAACAGCGGCAGTGGCAGCGGCGTCCAGAACTTGGAGCTGGGCAGCGGCAGCGGCAGCTTTGACAGCGGCAGCGGCGGCCTGGCCTCGGAGCTGGGATGGCGGCGGCAGCAGCTGGGACAGCGGCAGCAGCAGCGATAGCGGCGGCCTGGCCTCAGAGTTGGTGCGGCAGCAGCGGCGACCTGGCCTCGGAGCGGGGGCAGCAGCAGCGGCGGCCTGGCCTCGGAGCGGGGGCAGCAGCAGCGGCGGCCTGGCCTCGGAGCGGGGGCAGCAGCAGCGGCCACACGGCATCGGAGCTGGAGCAGCGGCAACGGTGACCTGGCCTCGGAGCGGGGGCAGCAGCAGCGGCCACACGGCATCGGAGCTGGAGCAGCGGCGACTAGAACTCGGAGCTGGGGCACGTTCCGGCGGCAGCGGCCACTCGACCCGACCGCGGGCCCAGTGGACGACAGCGGCGGCTGGCACAGCGGCAGCGGACTCGGTGCAGAGGGAGAATCGCTGGTTGGTTAAAATTGTTGGATAAAAAAAGAATTATAAAATGGCAAAAAAATTTACATTTTAGTACAATAATTCAGGGGACGGCTGCCAAAGAGGTGCAGCGTGCCTTTAGAACAACATTTTTTGCCATTTTATAATTTTTTTTTATCCAACAATATTCTTGCGCCACTAAAAATATAGCGCCCGGGGCAACCACCCCTCTGGGCCCCCCACGCTACGCCACTGAATGGCGGTGCAGGCGCAAAGGGCAGAATGGCCTACTCCTGCACCAATTTTCTATGTTTCTATGTTTCTCCCTTTGACCACGTGGGTTTTAGAAACATAGAAACATAGAATGGCCATTCAGCCCTTCGAGCCTGCACCGCCATTCAATGGCTGATCATCCAACAGTATCCTGTACCTGCCTTCTCTCCATACCCCCTGATACCTTTAGCCACAAGGGCCACATCTAACTACCTCTTAAATATAGCCAATGAACTGGCCTCAACTACCTTCTGTTGCAGAGAATTCCACAGATTCACCACTCTCTGTGTGAAAAATGTTTTTCTCATCTCGGTCCTAAAAGACTTCCCCCTTATCCTTAAACTGTGACCCCTTGTTCTGGACTTTCCCAACATCGGGAACAATCTTCATCCATTTATCCACATTATACTGCATCTGTCATGCATTTGCCCATTCCCCCAACCTATCCAAGTCACCTTGCAGCCTCCTAGCATTCTCCTCACAGCGCTAACACTGTCCCCCAGCTTCGTGTCATCCGCAAACCTGGAGATGTTGCACTCAATTCCCTCGTCAAAATCAATGTATATATATTGTATATATATTGTAAATAGCTGTGGTCCCAGTACTGAGCCTTGCGGTACCCCACTAGTCACAGCCTGCCATTCTGAAAAGGACCCGTTTACTCCTACTCTTTGCTTCCCGTCTGCCAGCCAGTTCTCTATCCACATCAATACCGAACCCCCAATACTGTGTGCTTTAAGTTTGCATACTAATCTCTTATGTGGGACCTTGTCGAAAGCCTTCTGAAAGTCCAGATATAATACATCCACTGGTTCTCCCTTACCCACTCTACTATTTACATCCTCGAAAAATTCTATAAGATTCATCAGACATGATGTACCTTTCATAAATCCATGTTGACTTTGTCCAATGATTTCACCACTTTCCAAATGTGCTGCTATCCCATCTTTAATAACTGACTAGCATTTTCCCCACTACTGATATTAGACTAACTGGTCTGTAATTCCCCGTTTTCTCTCTCCCTCTCTTTTTAAAAAGTGGGGTTACATTAGCTACCCTCCAATCCTCAGGAACTACTCCAGAATCTAAAGAGTTTTGAAAAATTATCACTAATGCATCCACTATTTCTGGGGCTACTTCCTTAAGTACTCTGGGATGCAGCCTATCTGGCCCTGGGGATTTATCGGCCTTTAATCCATTCAATTTACCTAACACCACTTCCCGACTAACCTGGATTTCACTCAGTCCATCTCATTTGACCCCCAGTCCCCTGCTATTTCCGGCAGATTATTTATGTCTTCCTTAGTGAAGACAGAACCAAAGTAGTTATTCTATTGGTCTGCCATGTCCTTGTTCCCCATGATCAATTCATCTGTTTCTGACTGCAAGGGACCTACATTTGTTTTAACTAATCTTTTTCTCTTCACATATCTATAAAACTTTTGCAGTCAGTTTTTATGTTCCCTGCCAGTTTTCTTTCATAATCTATTTTCCCTTTCCTAATTAAGCCCTTTGTCCTCCTCTGCTGGACTGAATTTTTCCCAGACCTCTGATAGGCTGGTGAATTTTTCTGGCGAATTCGTATGCTTCATCTTTTGTTTTGATACTATCCCTGATTTCCCTTGTTATCCACGGATGCACTACCTTCCCTGATTTATTATTTTGCCAAACTGGGATGAACAATTGTTGTAGTTCATCCATGCAGTCTTTAAATGCCTTCCATTGTATATCCACCGTCAACCCTCTAAGAATCAATTGCCAGTCTATCTTGGCCAATTCACGTCTCATACCCTCAAAGTTACCTTTCTTTAAGTTCAGAACCCTTGGTTCTGAATTAACAATGTCACTCTCCATCCTAATGAAGAACTCAACCATATTATGGTCATTCTTGCCCAATTGGCCACGCACAACAAGACTGCTACCCTTCTTCATTACTCAATACCCAGTCTAGAATAGCCTGCTCTCTCGTTGGTTCCTCTACATGTTGGTTTAGAAAACTATCCCACATACATTCCAAGAAATCCTCTTCCTCAGCACCCCTGATAATTGGATTCACCCAATCTATATGTAGATTGAAGTCTGTTTTACCTTTGTTGCACGCTTCACTTAACTGTTTTACCTTTGTTGCACGCTTTGTTTTCTCTTGTGCTTTAGTTTCCTCTCACATCCCAAAGACATGTGGGTTAATTGGCTGCTGTAAATTGCTCTTAGTGTGTAGAGATGGATGAGAAAGTGGGATAACGCTACCTCGGCGTCTTTATCACAACACCCTTATCTGATATGTTCCAAACTAACTTTTTGCCTCTGGTTGAGAAAGCCGAAAGAGATTTTGACCGCTGGTCAGTTTTACCGCTATCCCTCGTGGGCTGGATAAATCTGGTCAAGATGGTCGTCCTACCCAAATTCCTGTATCTTTTCCAGCACGTCCCTATACTTATCACTAAATGTTTTTTTGATAAATTAGAAAGGGCAATATACTAAATTTTTATGGGATAGCAAACTGGCTAGAATCCGAAAAGCGATACTGCAGTCTCCTAAGAGTGACGGCAGTTTGGCACTTCCTGACTTTAGGCGATACTATTGGGCAGCTAACTTGCAAAAACTCATGTATTGGATGAATGATGATTGCGACCACCTACCGACCTGGGTACACATGGAAAAGGCGAGTTCACGTCTCCCGTTGAGGTCTGTCCTATGCTCCCAACTCCCCCTTCCTATAACATCTGTGTGTGCAGGCCCAATTGCATCCCTCTCGCTCTAACTATAGAGTCAACTCAGGAAAAACGTCGGTTTACAAGGCCCTTCCATCTTGACCCCACTGCTTAAAAATCACATCTTTAAACCTTCAAGTACAGACCACGCATTCAAAACCTGGCATAGCAACGGTATCAGTAGTATCAAAAACCTATTCAAGGATGGCATCTTTTCGTCCTTTGCGGAGCTCTCGTCCAACTATAGCCTCCCAAACTCCCACCTTTTTCGATTTTTCCAGATTAGGGATTTTGTGAAGAAGTCATTCCCCCATTTCCCATATCTCCATTGAAAGTAAGAATGCAGTTGCAGCAGGCAGTGAAGAAAGCAAATGGTATGTTAACATTCATAGCAAAAGGATTTGAGTATAAGAGCAGGGAGGTTCTACTGCAGTTGTACAGGGTCTTGGTGAGACGACACCTGGAGTATTGCGTACAGTTTTAATCTCCTAATCTGAGGAAATACATTCTTGCCATAGAGGGAGTGCAGAGAAGGTTCACCAGGGATTCCTGGGATCGCAGGACTTTCATATGAAGAAAGACTAGATAGACTTGGCTTGTACATGCTAGAATTTAGAAGATTGAGGGGGGATCTTATAGAAACTTGCAAAATTCTTAAGGGGTTGGACAGGCTAGATGCAGGAAGATTATTCCCGATGTTGGGGAAGTCCAGAACTTGGGGTCACAGTTTAAGGATAAGAGGGAAGTCTTTTAGGACCGAGATGAGAAAATCACTTTTTACACAGAGAGTGGTGAATCTGTGGAATTCTCTGCCACAGAATGTAGTTAAGGCCAGTTCATTGGCTATATTTAAGAGGGAGTTAGATGTGGCCCTTGTGGCTAAAGGGATCAGGGGGTATGGATAGAAGGCAGGGATGGGATACTGAGTTGGATGATCAACCATGATCATATCGAATGGCGGTGCAGGCTCGAATGGCCTACTCCTGCACCTATTTTCTATGTTTCTATGATCTGCATTTTAAATCCTTCATTGCTTTTGTTGCCTCCAGATTAGCCTTTTGCAACATTGCCCAGCCCCTGCTCCACTTCCCATTAAATTTAGGTTTTTCGAAACTGCTATAAATGTCCTAAGCTACATTGCCCCATTCATCCAGCACCCTGTCCTTGCTGACCCACCAAACATGTGATTCCTTGATTTCAAAATTCTGACCCCTATTTTTTAAATATCCCTTGACCATGTCTGCTCTATGCTACCTCTTCCATCTCTATAACCCTCCATGATATCTGTTATTTTCTAATTCTGATCTCAAAAACATTCCTGAGTTAATTACTGCATAGTATGTGGCTGCAGCTTCAGTAGCCTTGGTCATGAATTCTGAAATTCCTTCAAATATTTTGGCCTCTCTGCTATTCACTTGAAAATTAGTCTTAAACCCTATTAGCAAACATTTAGTCATTTGCCCTAATGTCTTATTTTGCAGGTCAAAATCAGTCATTTTATTTTTGGTAATGGTGGAGCCTTAGCAGTATTGATGTGCAGAGAGATTAGAAGATCAGAAGACATAAGAGCATAATTAGGCCATTTGGCCCATTGAGTCTGTTCCGCCATTTGATCGTGGCTGATTATTTTTCTATCTCAACCCCATTCTCCTGCCTTCTCCCCGCAAAAATTGACACACTTATTAATCTAGAACCTATAAATCTTCACTTTAAAACAACCTAATGACTTGGCCTCCACAACCATCTGCGCCAATGAATTCCACACGTTCACCACCCTCAGGCTAAAGAATTTCCTTTTCATTTCTTTTCCAAAGGTATGCTCTTTAATTTTGAGTTTGTGTCCTCTGGTCCTAACTCGCCCACTACTGGAAACATCCTCTCCATCTAGGCCTTTCATTATTTCAATTGGTTTTAACGAGATCCCCCCTCATCTTTCTAACCTCCAGTGAGTACAGGGCCAGAGCCATCAAACTTTCCTCATATGTTATGCCATTCATCCCCGCAATCATTTTCGTAAACATTCTCTAGACCCTCTCCAATGCCAGCATATTCATCCTATGATATGGGGCCCACAACTGCTCAAAATATTCCAAATGTGGTCCGACCAGTGCTTTATAAAGCTTCAGTATTACATCCTTGCTTTTATATTCTAGTCCTCTCAAAATGAATGCTAACCTTGCATTTGCCTTCCTTACTGCCGACTCAACCCACAAATTAATATTTTGGGAATCCTGCTCTAGCACTCCCAAGTCCCATTGCACCTCTGATTTCTGAATCCACTTCCCATTTAGAATAGTCTACACATAGGGGTCTACACTTGATCTTGGGATCCAAGTTCATAGCTCCTTAAAAGCACCAACTCAAGTAGATAGAGTGGTAAAAAGGTTTGTACAGTATGATTGCTGGTGTCGGTCAAGGCACTGAGGCCACATTTGGAGTATTGTGTGCAGTTCTGGTCACCTCATTACAGGAATGGACGTGGAAGCTTTGCAGAGGGTGCACGGGAAGTTTGCCAATGCTGCATAGATGGGAGGGTATTAGCTATAAGGAGAAGTTGGACAAGCTTGGATTAATCTTTTCTGGACTGTTGCAAGCTGAAGGCAGACCTACTAGGAGTTCATAATATTTTGTGAGACATAGATAAGCTGATGGTCCAAACCTTTTTCACAGAGTGGAAAAATTAAATACTGGAGGCTATAGCTTTAAATTCAGAGGGAGAACATTTAAAGGAGATGTGCAGGGCATGTTTCTTTTCTGCAGAATATGAGGGAGCCTACAACACAGCCATGGATGGTGGTAGAAGCAGATATAATAGTGGCATTTAAGAGGTTCTTAGATGAACAGATTCAGATTCAGGTTCTTACAGAGACAACGAAATGCATTGAACACATGAATATTATGGGAATAGAGGGATATGGATACATGCAGGCAGAAGGCATTAATTTGATATGGCATAGAATTCGGCACAGAAATCATGCCAAATGTTTCTATGTTATATACTTTTGCAAAGTATTTTGTGTGATTTTGCTGAATTAAGTACGCTAAATGTAAAAACTAAACTTAGGCTGAAAGACTACCTGAAACTGTAGAACCAAACTTTGGCTAGCTATTTCCAAAAGCCAAGGAGAGAAAGCAGGAGATAAGTCATTGAAACAAGTTCTGAAATTAACAATAAAAATATGACTTCAGAGGTTTTAAAACTTAATAAAACTCTGAATATGTCTGATGGAGCAGAAAAAACGTTTGAGTTGTGATATGCAAGCTGTTTTGGTCCAGCAGCTTGTATTCATTCAAATAGGATGATGTTCCAGTTAAACTATAATAGTCTTTGATCACAGACTGTGCAGAAACATGTCTGCGTTTATTTAATAATATCAATCGTTCATTGGCAAAAGAATAAAGTCTCAAACATTGTATTACAATCCATAATGATAATTTACTTGTCAATGTAATAATAATATGAAAGCAAATGATTTCAGCCATCAAATTAAAAAATTAAGGTATTTGTTAAATTTGGACAGTCAAACAGATTTGTTTTCTACTGACACTGATTAATAGGTAAATCCGTTGAGGCTGTAATGTAAATCAAAAAAACAAATCTTGTCTGTTGTACTAATTAAGTTCCTTTCAATTCCACCAATATTTTTGGTCTTCACATCAGCACTGGATTGTTTTATGCACGAATAGTTGAGCACAAGAAGGATAATGGATTTTTTTTAACCCAATTTCCAAGTAGTAAGATGCTATTAATTATTTTCAGACCACATTATTGTCAGTGTATGACTTTCTGACAAATGATTCTAATGAGCTGCTGAAAAGAGGAAATAGTTTTTCAAAACAGTTTCACGATGCTAATAGCTCATGTTTCACCAGCCTTCTGCACATTTCTTTAAAAATTTTTTAAGTTTGTACATCTACAGATTAACAAATTAATAATGTATTAATCTTTTATGGGATGCATATATTTATTTGATTAAAATATATCTATCATCTACTTCCAAATATGTTTGAAAAATGGGAATTTTGCAGAGACACAAATCTAATCAGTCTTGACCCATCAGAGAGCACAGAGAATTCAAAATTCAAAAGTAAACTCGTCAGCTTTCCATTATAGACCGTAATGCAGTCTGTAACTCTTGCATTGGAAAACCTATGTCAATTTTGTACTGCTATCTGCAAAACATAATTTCAAATACTTATGATTTAAAATTGTAAAGCTTAAATGTCTCACTCGTAAGAAAATTGTGATAAGATCAGGACAGTTGATGTGGCATTATAAAATGACAGGTTCAATAATCTTTTTTTAGAAATCATGCCAGCATGTGTACCTTTTATTAATTATTTTCAACATATCATCATCATCAGCAAGAAATTCAAT
Organism: Leucoraja erinaceus; assembly: GCF_028641065.1. Classification (NCBI taxonomy): domain Eukaryota; kingdom Metazoa; phylum Chordata; class Chondrichthyes; order Rajiformes; family Rajidae; genus Leucoraja; species Leucoraja erinaceus. The sequence goes on along the minus strand of NC_073387.1, from coordinate 33,713,053 downwards.
ATTCTATCATATTCTTCTTCTTCGTGGAAACACTTTGCTACCTTTATTTTTTCATCATATTTTGAAACAAGATTACATTGGAAAACAAATTAAGCATTATTGAACCGCTGCCCTTTCAACTGCCTGAGTAAAATCCATTATCTGATGTTCCAACATAACTTTTTTTATCTTGGTTAGGATCATCAAAGGATCAGCTGTTCTACAAGTTCTTCAGCTAAGTAGACTCATTATTACCTGTTCAGAGAAGTCAGTGCTCCTATTAGATTTTCACATGGATATTCGATAGAACAGAAGTGAGCTTGCAAAGAACAATATTTTTTTGGAATTTTGTTTTTAGTTTGTTATCACCTTTTGCGTTTGCTTTCATTACAGCATATTATTACTGCTTGTTGACTATCCAGGGATCTCCTGGTTATCCTTTCATTCCTCACCCTGCATCATGTTGAACTCATCCAAAACCTGCTGCCTGCCTCTAAACTCTCAGCAAGCTCCACCCAACCTTTTCATTGTGCTTGCTGGCGTCTTGTCAGGAGACATTGATTTTAAAAATCACATTTTTGTTTTCAAATCAGGGCATGGACTCAATCCTCCCTGTCTCTCGAAGCACACAACACCCCACAATTCCCTGAGATATCCGTGTTCTTCTGTTTCTGACATCCCAAGAATCCCGATATTCCGTAATTCCACATTTGGCAATATGGTCTTCAATCTCCTGACACTGAGCTGTGGAACTCGCTACCAACATCTCTATGCCTTGCCATCAATTTTCCTCCTTGTGGAAGATTCTTAAAATGTTCTGTTTTCATAAACTTTAGTCATTGTCCATTATATCTTTTTAAATCATTCAGTCATTTTATTAATGTTGATGTTCCTATGAAACTAGAACATAGAACAGTTCAGCACAGGAATAGGCTATTCAGTCCATGATGACTGTGCCAAAGATGAGTGTCAAGAGATAAGAGTGCTTTACTATCATGTGTCCCAAAATGGAACAATGAAATTCTTATTTGCAGCAGCACAACAGATATGTGAATATAATACTCTGTAAACACCATAATAAACATCAAAAAGGAAATTCAATATATAAGTAAAACAAACAATGATAGTGCAAAGTCAAAAATAATGCCCCCTAGTATATATAGTTCGGAGCTTATTTGGAGGTTGTAGTATTTAATAGCCTGATAGTTGTTGGCAATAAGTGCTCTTGAACATGCACATTACAGTTTTCAGGCTCCTTAACCTTCTTCCCGGTAGCAGGAATGAAATCTGAGTGTGGCCAGGGTGACGTGTCTCTGATGATGCTGGTTGTTTTATTGATGCTGCGACTCCTAAAGATCCCTTTAATGGTGGGAAGGTCAGTGCCCTGAGCAGTGTTCACCACTTTTGAAAACTTCGTTCCTGGGCATTCCTGCATAAACAAATCCTTTCTACCTGCATATCCATATACTTCCATGCCTACATGTGTCTAAATAAAAACATCGTAAATGCAAATATTATGTCCAAACAAAAACCTCTTAAATGCCACTTTCGTGTCTGCTTCCACCACCATTTGTGGATGCACGTCCCAGGCACCTACCATATATAAAAAAGACTAATTGTCTTGTACACCTCCTTTAAACTTTCTCCCTAAGAACTTATAGCTAGGCCGCCTAGTTTTTGACATTTTCTTCCTGGGGAAAAGGTTATGATTGTCTTCCCAATGCTCCGCAGAAAATAATTAAGGTTTGTCAAATCTATCTTTAGACCTGATATCACCCAATCCATACAACCCTGGATTAGAGCACACTACATTTTGGTCTATAAAATGCACATCAAAATATTAAATTCTGTTTGTTCAACTGTTTTTTCATGCAGACAATTCGTACCACAAAAGAAATGTAGATGGAATCAAGTTGAAATAGATAAGAGTGTGTAGATATCCTGATATCCAGTTAAAGCTTGAGTTTCAAATTTCTTCTAGCTTTCTCTCCTCCCCCTCCCTACAATACCTGAAGAAGAGTTCCAACCTGAATCGCCGCATATCCCTGATTTCTAGAGATGCTGCCCGATCCGCTGTTACTCCAGCATTTTGTGTGTTTTTATGTAAAGCAGCATCTACAGTTCCTTGTTGCTACATTTTGACTGCCCCACTGTGAGATCTCATCAAGGTATGCTTGCTTTGAATAAGTTCTCACCCTCTCTCCTACAGGAGAGACCTTCTTTTACTGCTCCCTCTCTGTTATTCCAGCTGCCCGCCTGTTCTATGACCATGTTCTGACCCAGACCTGCAACTCTTCAATCCTTTTGTCTCACAACTTTTTTGTCATCTCTGGCCGATGTCCACCAATCTGCCTATCAACCACCCCCCACCTCACATGTGTTCACCTATTACCTGCCACACTTTGTCCTGTTCCTCCTCTCTTCTGGCTTTCGACACACTCCCTACAATCAGTCTGACGAAGGGTCTTGACCTGAATCATCACCTATCCATGTTCTCTAGGGATACTGCCTGACCCACTGAGTTACTCCAGCACTTTGTACCTATTTTGGTAAACCAACATTTGCGGTTCATTGTTTCTATGATTCTTCATTATTGTTTGATGTAGACAAATTAAATCCATGGGTTGATAATCAAATCAGAAAGAAAGTTAAAAAGACAAACTTTTAAGATATAGACATAAAAATAACACTGCACTATAACCACCGACTACACAAAATAGTTCACTTCATGCGTGAACATATATCTATACACTGTGGACGGCTCGTTGTAATGGTGCATTGTCTTTCCTCTGACTGGCTAGCACACAATAAAAGCTTTTCATTGTACCTTGGTACACGTGACAATAAACTAAACAGCTTAAAAGTACTAGGAAAGGTTGAATAATGTAGAAACATATTATTGAGATTAGTTTTCCATTAGTTTTGAATAGCAAAGGAACACAAATACATGCAGTCTTTGCTCCACGTATATCATTTGTATCAGACTTGAATTTACTGCTACATATGGTCAAGTTTAAGTGTGCTTAAATCGTGAGTGAATCGTCCAGCAACATGTGACAAGGAGAAGATTCCCCACGAGTTGCACAGCACCATTTTGTTGAATGGTGTGCAGCTATTTGGAAAATGTTTTTTATTGTTAATAATCCTTTGAGCATCATTAACTGTTGCATTTGTGCATTAATGGTCAATTAAAACCATTGTAGAACTTTGGTGCTGTTAATTACAAGTTAAGTACCTTCCTCGATAGACACAAAATACTGGAGTAACATAGCGGGACAGGCAGCATCTCTGGAGAGAAGAATCCCTTCTGCATCTGCTGAGTTACTCCAGCATTTTGTGTCTATCTTCAATTTAAGTACCTTCCTTATCTTTGTATCCTGTTCCACAGTTAATACAGTCGATCCATTATGCTTTCTCAATAGTTTGTTCTTTCATCTTCAAAGGTGTGTGCTCATATATTTCAAGGTCTCTCGTTTCCTGCATCCATTTCAAGATTGTACCATTTAGTCATTCTTTCCGCCAACACGTGTCTCCTCCATTTCCATGTCAAATTTCACAGGCCATGTTTTTGGCCATTTCTGACACTTCCTACCATTTGATATTATCCTTCTCATTATTTATTTCATAATTTTCTACTGTCTGCAAAGTTTTAAATTCTGACTTTATAATTGGATGCAGAATATGATTGTAGATCATGATGGACCTAATGCCAACTCCTAGAATGATAAGATCATAAGACATAGGAGCAGAATTAGGCCAGTCGGCCCAGTAAGTCTGCTCCGCCATTCGATCACGGCTATGGATACGTTGTGGATTTTCATCCAAATTGAAAATAAAATGTTAATTACTTTTGCTGCTTCCTGCCATTAACCAATTTTGTATTTGCACTATTATTGTACTTTTAATCCAAGGGACTACTTTTGCCGAATGGTTTATTTGAGGTATTTTGTCAAATGCCTTATGCTCACAATATCAGTCCTTCCAAAACTTCCACAAGGATCTAATTTATACAGAAACAGAGCCCTCCATTTGGTTTATACGTATATGCTGCAAATAGCTCACACGTGATATTTAAATATGCCTTTCCAAGATGCCTCCTATCTTGGAAAGATCGTAGGCATCTAATGATTTACGCCAACTTCATGAAAGCCATTTACTGCTATAGTGGTCTTTGTAAAATAATTATTTGCACCACATTCTGAAAAGGTGTGTGCTCAGAAAAATAATCACTGAAATATCACCAGTGAGAATATCCATAAGGTGAAATCAATTATTGCAGTCCCTTTGGTGATAAAGTTTCATTGAAACCCATCATCAAACCGTTGTATGAAATCATAAGTAAAAATTGTGACAAGGTTTTAGTTTTGATATATCCAGATCCATTTCATAAGGTATTGAAAAAACCAGATCAGAATGCAATCTATATTCATTTACAAACTATTTTTAGATGCACAGTTCTGAAATCATTTTAGGTCAGTTTAGTGTTTTCAATTTCTAACCATCAAATTGGATGGCCAAAATGACGGTCAAAGTACTGAACATTTTTCAGAGTAAGGTCATTGCACAAATGATATAAATAACTGGAGATATAAATGATGACCATAACATGACCTCTGAAAAAAATCAAAATTCTGCCCCGCCAGTTGATTTACTCATCAGTTTCAAATCACCTTGGTGTCTATAGTCTTACTCTCAGGAGAGCCTTTAAGTGAAGTTCAATCTAGCAAAGGAAAGGCATAAATTGTTAGGAGGTCATGATAAGCTGAGGAAACTGACAACCCTTCAACTAGGATTGACGGTGCCAAAATTTATACTCATAAATTGTATCTTCTCCATGGTGGGACATAAACCTATTTGGTATGAGTTTATGTCTTAGTTCAATTTCCTGAATTTAGTGACTACAACTCTCAGAATATCAGTTGCCTCTTTTATTTTACTGGGCAATATAATATAGCCTATAACACACCAACAGAATGGCAGAATGGACCTGTTATTTATAACCCAGAAACGTAAACCAATATCATGAATTGTTCATAATTAATATGTGCCTTGAACAAATCTAATGGAATGGAGAAGAAACACTGTGGATTTGTAGAGAGGTATAATGATTAAGACAGAATGCACTGCTGACTTGAATATCTACTGGTCCAAGTATTTCCTTTTCCATTTGATCACCACCTGGAGAGCAATAATAATCATTGTAACAAAAAAATAAAATCACTTGAATTGGTTGATATTTTCATGTTTGTTGGAATTTGATTTTTTTTATTTCTCTATGTCACTTACGTTGTGACTGTGAAGTGTTTCATTAAAAAATTGGTGACTGTAGCCAAACAGAGCTATTTGCTTGACCTGGATTCAAAAATATGTATATTATCAAGGTGATAGTGGAATATAAAGTGAAACAAATCTTACTTCAAAATTGGTATTTCAACTACAAAGTTGAAGAATAATGACAATCTAAAGTCAGGATCAAACCTGGGTTAAACTGTGAGAGACCTGGGTTCAATCCTGACTATGGATGCTGGCCGCATGGAGTTTGTACATTCTCCCTGTGATCGCGTGGGTTTTCTCCAGGTGGACCGGTTTACTTCCATATTCCAAAGATGTGAAGGTTTGTAGGTTGATTAGCTTCTGAAAATTGTCCCTAGTGTGTAGAAGAGAGCTAGCGTACGGGGTGATCACTGGTTGGCACAGACTCAGTGGGCTAAAGAGTTTATTTCTACACTGTATCTCTCAACTAAACCAAACTAAATCATGTTAAGATAACTTTAAAATGTTGCTATGTAGCTTGAATGCTCTTTACATCCAGTTCTCACATATTTTGTATTATCTTTCCAAAAATAAATTGTTCCAAATACACTTGGTAAAAATATTGTTTAGGTACTAAATGTGCAACTTCCAATAAGAAAGCAAAGAAAAAGACCTTGACATAGGAGCAGAATTAGGCCATTTGGCCCATCAAGTCTACTCTTTTATTGAAATCTATTTCTTCCTCTCAACCTAATTTTCCTGCCTTCTCCCTGTAACCTTTGATGCCCTTCTTAATCAAGAACATATCAATTTGTGCCTTAAAAATACCCAATGTCTTAGCCTCCATGGCATCTGTGGCAGTGAATTCCAAAGATTCACCAGCTTCTGGTGAAATATATTTCTCCTCATCTCTGGTTTTATTCTGAGGGTGTGCTTTCTGGTCCTACGTACACTCTCCCATTACTGGAAACATCCTTTCCTCATCCAATCTATCTAGGTGTTTCATGTTTCAATGAGATCTCCCTTCTTCCTTCTAAACTCCAGCGAGTATAGGCCCAGAGCCTTCAAACACTCCTCAAATGTTCATCTAATCATCCCCAGGATCATTCTCGTAAACCTCTTCTAGAATCTCTCCTAAGCTAGCAAATCCATCCTCAGATATGTTGCCCAAAACTGCTCATAGTTTTCCAAATTTAGTCACACCAGCCTCACCATTGCAACCTTGCTTTTATAATTCTAGTCCCCTAGTATTGAATGATAACATTACATATGCCTTCCTTAATACTGATTAAAATAGCAAATTAACCTTTTGGGAATCCTACACCAGCATTCCCAAGCCCCTTGCACCTCTGATTTCTGAATCCTCTCCCATATAGATTGTAGTCAATGCCTTTAACCATTCTACTAATGTGAATGACTGTACAATTTGCTATGCAATATTCGTTTTGGCATTTCTTTGCCCACTCTCCCAACCTGTCCAAGTACTCCTGCAGCCTCCCTACATCCTGTGCTCTTCCACCTATATTCATATCATCTACAAAATTGGCCACAAAGCCATCAATTCCCTCATCCAGATCATTAACATATCACGTGAAAATAACAGACCCAACACCCTGCGGAACATCACTAGTTACAGTACCTACTGCCAACCAGAAAAGGCCTCCTTTATTCCCACTCGTTGCCTTCTGCCAGTCAGCCAATCTTCCATCCATACAAATGCCTTGCCTCTAATTTCATTAAATGGTATGCAAATCGAAGCTTTTCACTGTACCTCAATACACTTAACAATAATAAGCCTAAAGCTGAACCTAAACTTAAATTCATTTTCCAATAAACCTGGTAAGATTCAAGAGAGCATGAGGGAAAAAAGGCCTCAATTAATTTAAAGGCAATGTGGGACTAGGGCGATAAGTTTAAAAGGAGCGCAGATAGTATGGCCCCAATAAATTTAAAGGAAATGTATGAAATAGGGTCCCACAAAGCCCCACGAGTTTAAAGGGAGCATGGGAACTGTTGCTCTACAATGTCAAGAAGAAACAGGAGCCGTGATATGTGCAAATGCCATGTCAGGGAGAGACTCCAGTGAACTGATTTGTTAGGAATACAGCAATCAACATCCGGAGAGCCAGATACCCAACCATTGGGATTTACAAACAATTGCACAGTGATTATCTGAATTTTATCATAAATTATGTTGTTGCTCTTCAGCAGAAGCTGAATTCGTATATTTGAAACATCCCATGGCAATAGTAACTCACCTAACACAAAATAAGCTGAATGGGAATTACCACAGGTTTCTTGATTTGAAATTGTATTAAAAACATGTCTCCAAGTCTGTATTCCAAGCTAAGTTGTAATGTACAGAATTTAATTGCAGTGGGTGCTGCCCATATCTACTGTTCCCATCCTGACATCTGCATTTACACTGAGCAGGTCCAGTCATAAAGCCTCCATACCAAATTGCACTAGTTTTTCTCGATGAAGCCATGCAAAGGGCAAGATCTTCCAGACATAAATTATATCAAGTGCCAGCGGTAGGCAATACCTCTTTCACACAAAACTATTAAAGGATGCCAAACATTGGCAAAATCAAAGATGATAGTCAAAAAATGCCAAACATGGAATGTTTCTGAATGCCTCTGCATCCTAGGAGAATTGCTTTTACTTGTGAAGCATGCTCCTGACCGGATGAAGATAAAACCACCTTATCTGCAACCTTACTTCCATGGTAGCATAAACAAAATGCAAGTGTGGGTCATTAAACTCTTTCAAGGAAATGAGTGAAGGCCAAAGGCTTCTGAGAATCCTTAAATAGAAAAAACAAATTGTTTCCCTCCTGGCCTGAAGCTGGAAGAGACTTGGAAATTAATAGAGAAGGTGGATGTTTCACATGGTATTTTATTATTTCTGTGCTCTTGGGCACAGTGTAGCCAATATCAGGGGATGGTGAGAAAAATCTACAGCAGCAAAGAATTGGTGATGAAGGTCTCCTGTTGATTTTCCTAACTTTTCTGTTAATTTGTTGCACAATGCCAGACTTTGTAGTGAGGAAAATACATGACTGAGCAACAAACTATCACATGACTAGGTGAACAGCCTGTCTGCTAATAATACAAACAGTCCTATCTAAGCTTATCTCTTGAATCAATAAGATAGCACAAGCAGATATTTTCATAAAAACAAGGCTTCAAAATATATCTGGTGGAATTGATTTGGTGTTTTTTTGTGAGCTACTAGTTAAATGTGTTTTTCAAAGAAAAGCACATTGTAGCAGGGGAAAACTTTTTATCATCTGTAAAGACACCGTTTATTTTTTTTTGAAAAATCGTTTTGGAATAAAAAAATTCTTCCACATGAGAATGTGCACCTATAAATACTAACCTTTCTTCAGGCATTCAGAAGAACAATTTAATGATTAAAAAAAACATTTATTACTCAATACACAATTTTGTGAAGCTCTTTGAATATAGCCATGATTTGTTTGTTCAGTCATTCATGACATATGAACACCACTTGCAAAGGGACAATTAATTGCCCATTTGTAAATATCCCTGAAGGGATGGTAGATCCACCTTCGTTACTTCATGTTAGCAATATATTTGTGTATAGTAATTTAGATTAATCATCTGATCAGAAGGAATAGCAACAACATATATTATAAAGTTTTAGAGAATGTTTGTAGCTATTTGGGATTGATTCAAGATTCAAGAGAGTTTATTGTCATGTGTCCCTGATAGGACAATGAAATTCTTGCTTTGCTTCAGCACAACAGAACATAGTAGGCATTTACTACAAAACAGATCAGTGTGTCCATATACCATTATATAAATACATACACACATAAATAAATAAACTGATAAAGTGCAAATAACAGATAATGGGCTATTAATGTTCAGAGTTTTGTCTGAGCCAATTTTAATAGCCTGTGGGGAAGTAGCTGTTCCTGAACCTGGTCATTGCAGTTTTCAGGCTCCTGAAGACTGAATAAACACCTTTGTCTGAAGCCATTGTGTCTTGAGCTAGTTATTGTGATTAGAATTTACCAGAACTCCAATAATATCCAGGGCTGACTTTAGGATGTATTTGAATCGGCAATGGGGATCAAAGCAGTTTACATACTGCTGGCAGCGATGTGGAATGAGCTTCCAGTGGAAGTGGTGGAGGCAGGTTCGTTGGTATCATTTAAAAATAAATTGGATAGGCATATGGATGAGAAGGGAATGGAGGGTTATGGTATGAGTGCAGGCAGGTGGGACTAAGGGAAAAAAAGTTGTTCAGCACGGACTTGTAGGGCCGAGATGGCCTGTTTCCGTGCTCTAATTATTATATGGTTATAAGTCAGAAAGAGAGCATCACACCTTTTAAGAGAGTTTTTTTCCAATGTGTTGACACTGAATCACACATGAAACAACAAACACAAATGAGATTAAAGGCGAATTGGATAGGGCAGACATACTACTCCTCATTTATTTCTAAATTTAGGGGTACGGCTATTCTTTTTAGAAAAGGTATTCCTTTTCAATTAAAGAATACTATATCAGATAAAGAGGGAAGGTATATTATAGTTTTGGGAGAAATTTATGCAACTCCACTAACTTTGATAAATATTTATGCTCCGAATTTTGACAACCCCCAATTTTTGGATAAAATTATAGACATATATCAGAGTATGTCTACCAAAATATCAAAATATGGGGGGGACTTTAAAATTGTTTTGGATTCAATCTAGATAAATCAGCAAGTTAAAGGAGTTGCATAATTTAAAATCTAAGACTAGCGAATATTCTAAATACTTTATGTAAAAAATACTAATATAATAGATGTATGGAGCAGCCTGCTAATCCAGTTGGAAGGGAATACTTTTTGTTACTCTTGCTTATTTAAACTTATTTAAGAATTGATTATTTTTTAGTTTTATGAAATTAATGCCATATACAAACAACCCAACATACCACATTAGTAGTATCTCAGATCACTCTCCGTTAACATTTTCAGTAAAATTTGAGGGAATGCTGGGTAAAAAGATTTTTGGGAGTTTTAATACACATATTTTAAGTGACGTGCAAGGTTATCAATATTTAAAACTTTTTTTCTATACAAATGATATACCAGGTACTTTGCCTTCTTTATTATGGGAAACTCCAGCAGCATTTATCAGAGGAATTATAATTTCATATCAAAGTTTTCAAAATAAAAAGAATAAGACAGAACAAATGTTGTTAGAACAAGAAATCAGGGAGTTAGAGTTAGATAATGCTAAAGATTCCACGATAGATAAACACAATAAGATAATATTACTGAAATTTAAACTTAATCGAATTTTATCGGCAAGAGTAATAAGCGGCTATTCCAAATTACAAAACAGGAACCGCTGAGGAGGAGGCGACTGCGGGTGCTTGGAAGGCCCCGTCCACGGATGAACAAACTATGGTGCCGTCCTCACCTGGGTGCCATTTACATAAGTGGACTTAGTATTTGTGCTTTTTTTAAATTTTAATTCAATTTCAATTTTATTTTAAAGAAATTTTTATTTACTATAATTTTTTAATCTTCCAAATGATGGGCCTTTTGAAAATGAACTAGGCCTGTAAAAATTCATTTCGTTGTCTCAAATTGAGACAATGACAATAAATTGTTAATACAATACAATACATTACAAGTATAATTACCAAAATGATATGCCTAGGGGGAAAATTTAACTCGTGTCTCAAATGGATTCAATAATAGATTTCAGCAAAACAATTTTTAAAATTGATATACTAGCTAACTGTGTAATAAAATATAATAATATAATAAAGTATGGATAAATCCATCTAGCATAACTTTAATGGTACATAAAAATACTAAGAATTGATTATTTTTTAGTGCCTTTTGGAATGCCAAGAGTTTTAACTAGTATCTCAGAACTCTATTGACATTTTCAAAATGTGAGGGAATTTTTAAAATGGATTGGGAAAATACAACATAACAAATGAAATTTCTAGATAATTTAACACAACAACAATTATCAATATTTAAAACAAGTAATGAAACTTAAAATAATCGCTGAAATTTTCAGTAACTTTGTGATGGGACCGGGACATTTATGGTTTTATAACATGAATTTAAATGACGTTTTCAAAATAAAACATTTAAAACAACAAACAATGTTTTTAGAACATACAAATGAATATACCAGGTTAGAGCCTTCTTTATTATATAAAGATTCCAAGATATTTATGAGCTTTATAATTTACATATCAAATTTAAAAATAAAAAGAATATCGGCAAGAGTATGTTGTTAGAACAAGAAACAAAGTTAGATAATGCTAAAGATTGGATAGACAAAAACACAATAAGATAATATTCGCTAATTTAAAAAGGAAAATACTAAACTATTCCAAATTACAATCAGGAACATATTAATAGATTTGGTGACATATTAATAATAGAGAGCTCAATTTACCAAAACCTATATACATCTAAAAAACATAGAAAAGGAAAATAAAAAACAACTTTTATAATTATAATTTCAAGCTAAATACTAATTAATCAGAAAGGTGAATTACTAATATTACCTAAAAATACATTTTGATTTTTACAAAAAGAAATATACATCTAAAATTAAAATAGCAAAGATTTCTAGATAGCTTTAAATCTTCCAATACTGGGATTAAGAGAACTAGGAGCTCAAATTACAATCATAAGAAATAGTAAATTGAAAAATAAACCCTGGGACTATACGCTAATTTTATCAAACGAGGGTTTAATTACAGATACCCAAAAGAAAACATTTTACCTGAAATTACTAACAAATCAAATATTACGCTAATTCCAAAAAAAAAAAAGATTTAGAAAGACCGGGCTCATACAGTTTATAATTTAGCAAAGACTATTTAAGCAAATCATAATTCTTTACTTGCATAAAGTAGAGGAAGAAGATATATCAATTATTTCTTTGGATGCAGAGAAAGCATTTGATCAGATAGAGTGGCAATACTTATATAAAGTACTACAAAAATTTAATATGGGAGAGAATTTTATAACATGGGTAAAATTATTATATGATAAACCGATGGCAAGAATTTTAACTAATAACATGTTATCTCAAAAATTTCAACTATCAAGGGGTAATAGGCAGGGATGTGCATTATCACCCCTGCTATTTGCCCTTATGATAGAACCCCCGGCTGAAAGTATAAGAATTCATCCGAATATTCAGGGTTATAATACCAGGGACTCGAAGAATAAAATCTCATTATATGCAGACGATATACTTTTATATATTACAAAGTCACAAACGAGCATACGAAATTTATTAAATTTAATAGAGGAATTTGGGTCTTTTTCTGGATATAGAATAAACTGGAATAAAAGTGAAATCATGACATTAAAACCTCAAGACCCTACACAGAACCTTCCGGAAGTGGCGGCGCTGTTAACAGCTGCGACTCGCCTGCAGTCCATCTGTCTTTACTTTTTTCTGTTGGTTTTTTTTTGTCTTGTTTTGGTTAAGTTTTAGTTTGTTGGGTTGTGTTAGAGGGGGTGAAACATGTTCTATGTCTCTTCCTTCGGGGGAATGCGACTTTTACGTGTCGTATCCCCCTTCTCTGCCTCCGTCTGCGCTGAGGCCTAATAGCGGAGCTGGCGGCCTCCAACCTGCGGCCGACCCCGAGGCTCCAGAGGCAGAGCCAGCCAGGACTTACCAATGGGAGGCTGGCCATCTTCGGGGCTAATGCAGCGGTGGCCCGACTTGCTGGTGCGGCTTTCTGGCTTTCGGCGGCGGCCTGGAGCTGATGCAGCGGGGCTCGGAGCTGAGACTGCGGGACCCGGAGCTGGGGCAGCGGCCTGGAGCTGGGGCGGTGGCCTGGAGCTGGGGCGGTGGCCCGGAGCGGAGAGTATGGGACCTGGAGCGACGACTGCGATGGACTTCCGGTGGGCGGCGCGACTCTCGTCAGCAGCGGCCTCTGCAGTCTGTCCACGTTTTATTATTTTCTGTCTATGTTTTTATGTAGTTTTTGTTATTTTTTGTTGGGGTGTGTGTGGGGGGGTGGGGGGGGGGGGGAAACTTTTTAAATCTCTCCCTGCACGGGAGACCCGACCTTTTCTCGTCGGGTTTCCGTTATCGTTGGGGCTGCAACGAGGAGCGGCCTCCAACAGGAAGAGACCGGGGACTCTGGTGCCGACGACTCACCGTCGCTGTCGCGGGGCTGGCCGAGTCCGGAGCGGGTGGAGCGGTGGAGGAGCGCTGCTGCTGCTGCTGCTGCGGCCCGACCGGAGAGTCGGAGGCTTCAACGGCAGGTCTGTGGACGGCGGCACCGGGAGCCCGCGGGTCCCTGGAGGGAGACCGCTTTTCAGGGCTCTCGCAACGGCGACTTCCCCCGCCCGAGTTGCGGGGTTGAAGAGCTCCTGGAGCGGGGCCTACATCACCGCCCCGCGCGGCTTGGAATGGCCGCGGGACTCTGCGAGCGCACGCCGGGGGCTCTAACACCAAGAACCCGGTGTGCGACCTCGCACCACCTGGCGTGGCTTTAATGGCCGCGGGACAATCGCCATCGCCAGCCGGGGGCTTTGACTTTGACTCTGACATCGGGGGGGGGGGGGGGGGGAGGGGGGAAGAGTGCAGTGGAGAGATAAGTTTATTTGGCCTTCCATCACAGCAATGTGATGGATGTTTATGTAAATTATGTTGTGTCTTGGGTCTATGTGTTTGTAATGTATGGCTGCAGAAACGGCATTTCGTTTGGACCTCAAGGGGTCCAAATGACAATTAAATGTATCTTGTATCTTGTATCTTGTATCTTGTATCTTGTATCTTGTATCTTGTATCTTGTATCTTGACTGCAGGACCCGGAGCTGGGGCGGCGGCCCGGAGCGGAGACTGCGGGGCCCGGAGCGGAGACTGTGGGACCCGGAGCTGGGGCGGCGGCCCAGAGCTGAGGCTGTGGTGGGCCATCTCGGAGCGGAGACGGCGTTCCGGTTTACGGCAGCGGCGGCATCACCACGGAGGTCCGCTGGACTGGAGGACGGCATCTTCGGCCTGGATCAATCGCTTCAGTGCAGAGGGAGAACAAGGAGGGAAGAGACGGAGACTAAGACTTTGCCTCCATCACAGTGAGGATGTGCTTGGTGAACTCACTGTGGTGGATGTTTAATTTGTGTTTATTGTTTGTTTTGTTATTATTGATTCTGTGTATGACTGCAGGCAACATAATTTCATTCAGAACGAAAGGTCTGAATGACAATAAAGGAATCTAAAAGTTCCCCTTTAAAATCGCAACAGAAAATTTTAAATATTTGGGTATTCAGATTACTAGAAAATATAAAGCATTATTCAACACTAATTTCATACCTTTATTAAATAAACTTAATACGCTGATTAAATTTTGGAAAACACTTGTCTTATCATTATTAGGTAGAATAAATGCAATAAAAATGATCTTCCTACCACAATTACTATACCTATTTCAGTCTATACCGGTATATATACCAAAATATATTTTTTTTAAATTAGACTCTAATATTACTAATTATATTTGGAACTATAGATCACATAGAATCACAAAAAAACACTTATGTAAACCAAAAGAGGTTGGGGGACTTTCACTCCCGAATTTTATGTATTATTACTGGGCAGTGCATATTAAGAATATGATTTATTGGTTGGATAGTTCTACCCAACAGACAGAATGGATAAAAATGGAGAAAGAGGATTGCCATCCTTGTAATATAGGAACGATCCTCTCCTCCCAAAAATACGGAATAACACAATATATAAGAAGTACCTAATTATATATGGTACAATAAGAATTTGGAAACAAATAAAATTATCTTTAAAATTAAGAAATCTATCATTGTTAATGCCAATTGCGAAGAACCCTTTATTGAAACCATCTCTTATTGATAAGACATATAACCAATGGGAAAGTCTCGGAATTAGAAGGATCAAGGATATGTATGAAATGGGAAACCTACTATCATTCCAACAATTTCAATTAAAATTTAAATTGAAAAACAACCAATATTTTAAATATCTTCAGATTTGCGATTTCATGAAAAAATATATACAAGGATATCAAAAAATAACCTCTGAAGTATTGGAAGAAGCAATGAATATTGAAGCTCTCACAAAAATTAATATCATATTTATATAATAGTATTCTAAATATAGACCTACCATCGACAGAGGTACTTAGAGAAGAGTGGGAACGGGAACTAATGATAAAAATCACGAAGGTTACATGGGACAAATACGTGATATATATTCACAAAAGTTCAAATAATGTAAGACATAATCTAATTCAATTTAAAATTGCACATAGATTATATTATTCAAAAACAAGATTGAACAAATTGTATCCAAATATATCCGCCACTTGTGATAAATGTCTAGCCCAAAATGCAACTATAACACACTCCTTAGTTTCCTGCATAAAACTTTATAGATTTTGGAATGATATTTTTGAAATATTTACAAAATTATTCAAGACAAGAATGGAACCTAATACTGAAATGATTATATTTGGCGTAATGGAAGATGTGAATAAATTGAACACATCTCAAAATCTATTCTTTAACTATGGTTTAATAATAGCAAAAAAATTAATACTTAAATTTTGGAAGTGTACATTAATACCAACGCTTAAAATGTGGATTGCAAGTATGTTGGACACCGCTCATCTTGAGGAAATGCGATTCCTCCTAATGGATAAATCAGACCAATTCATAATAGAGTTGGTCTCCATTCGTCGTTTTTTTGGAATCATATGGTGCAACACAATTGTAAAAAATAACTGTTTCAGGACTGGACGAGGGTTGGTCAAGATTATAAATAATGATCGCCTTTTTTTTTTCTTTTTTTTCTATTTTCTCATTCTCAACTTTCTTCATTTACTCGTTTTCTTTCTTCACACACTATATATTTCACATCTTTCTATCCTTTACTATCTAACTTCTTTTTCTTATTCTAATCTTTTTTCAATGTAACAAAAAAAAAAGAAGTTGTACATAAAATGTATTATGAAAATATATATTATGCACTTTGGTGCCATATGATTGTACTTACTTCTAATAAAATAAAAAAATAAAAAAAAATAAAAAAAAAATTAAAAAAAATGTTCAGAGTTTTGTCTGAGCCAATTTTAATAGCCTGATGGCTATGGGGAAGTAGCTATTCCTGAACCTGGCTCCTGAAGACTGAATAAACACCTTTGTCTGAAGCCATTGTGTCTTGAGCTAGTTATTAAAATTTACCAGAACTCCAATAATATCCAAAGCTGACTTTAGGATTTTGAATCGGCAATGGGGGTCAAAGCAGTTTACATACATCAGAAAGAGAGCATCACACCTTTTAAGAGAGGTTTTTTCCAATGTGTTGACGCTGTAACATGTGACAAAAATTATTTAACTTAAAACATTACCTAATTTGACAAATACTGACTGACCTATATATCCAGGATCTGCAGTTTTGTTACAATTTTTATCTGGCTCTAAAAAATCTGAAACATCTAAATAACAGCTTAAATAAAACAAAATACAAGTCCTGAGTCTCCTGTCAGTGTTGATAGAGACTCCTGATTGCTCCTGACCCCACTGCAGTTCGCTTACCGCCACAACAGATCAACGGTGGATGCGATCTTGCTGGCCCTCCAGTCCGCACTGGACCACTTGGACAACAAAAACTCATATGTCAGGCTGTTATTCATCGATTACAGCTTGGCATTCAACACAATCATCCCCTCCAAACTGGTTACCAAACTCGCAGAACTGGGTCTCTGCGCATGCCTCTGCAACTGGATCCTCGACTTCCTCATCCACAGATCACAGTCTGTTCGTATTGGTGGAAATATGTCAGCCTCGATAACAATCAGCACGGGAGCACCTCAAGGCTGCGTGCTCAGCCCCCTGCTGTACTCACTCTATACCCATGACTACATAGCCAACCACAGTGCGAACTCCATCATCAAGTTCGCTGACGACACCACTCTTGTGGGACGTATCACTGATGGGGATGAGTCAGAATATAGAAGGGAGATCGAGCAACTGTCCATATGGTGCCAGCGCAATAACCTGGCCCTCAACACCAGCAAAACCAAGGAACTGATTGTGGATTTTGGAAATAGGAGGGGGAACCACAGCCCCATTTATATCAACGGGTCGATTGTTGAAAGGGTCAAGAACTTCTAATTCCTGGGCGTGCACATCTCTGAAGACCTTTCCTGGTCCGAGAACACTAACGCAATTATCAAAAAAGCTCATCAGCGCCTCTACTTCCTGAGAAGATTACGGAGAGTCGGTTTGTCAAGGAAGACTCTCTCTACCTTCTACAGATGCACAGTAGAGAGCATGCTGACCGGTTGCATCGTGGCTTGGTTCGGCAATTTGAACGCCTTGGAGAGGAAAAGACTACGAAAAGTAGTAAACATTGCCCAGTCCATCATTGGCTCTGACCTTCCTTCCATCGAGGGGATTTATCGCAGTCGCTGCCTCAAAAAGGCTGGCAGTATCATCAAAGACCCACACCATCCTGGCCACACACTCATCTCCCTGCTACCTTCAGGTAGAAGGCACAGGAGCCTGAAGACTGCAACAACCAGGTTCAGGAATAGCTACTTCCCCACAGCCATCAGGCTATTAAACCTGGCTCGGACAAAACTCTGATTATTAATAACCACTTTCTGCTATTTGCACTTTATCAGTTTATTTATTCATGTGTGTATATATTTATATCATGGTATATGGACACATTTATCTGTTTTGTAGTAAATGCCTACTATTTTCTGTGTGCTTAAGCAAAGCAAGAATTTCATTGTCCGGGACACAGGACAATAAACTCACTTGAACTCACTTGAACTTGAACTTGAACTTGAACGCAAGAGATGTGAATCTTTCACAATACTATGTGGAGAGGACAGAGATATTTTTCAACAATTTCTCGAGACAAGAGTTAAAAATATGCAAGCACTGAATGTTGAAGCAAAGGAATGAACAAAAGCAATTTTACCTATAGAAATTGGCTTCAATGCAATAGTTACTGTGAGGTGATGCATTTTGGGTGATCAACTGTAAGGGAAAATTTTACAATAGTATATTCAGGAGATCTGAAGAGGGGTCTTGACCCGAAACGTCGCCCATTCCTTCTCTCCAGAGATGATGCCTGTCCCGCTAAGTTACTCCAGCATTTTATGCCTACCTTTGATTTAAGCCAGCATCTGTAGTTCTTTCCTACACATATCAGGAGAATTGATGTAAAGAGAGATCTTGGTTTGCAGTTCATAACTCCTTGAAAGTAGCAAAACAAATGGATTGGGTGGCAAAGAAGGTGCATTTCATTTTGAAAATCATGGCACTGAGTATAAAAGTTGGGGAAATATGCTCCAGTTGTATAAAACTTTGATTAATCCATATTGAGATTATTGTGTAGAGTTCTGATCACCGCAATAGAGGAATGATGTGGAGAGTTTGAAGAGAGTTTGAAGAGGGTCAAATAGGATGCTGCCTGTGTTTAAATATATTAGCTGTGAAGATAGGACAAATTTGGATTGTTTTCTCTACAACACAGGAAGCTGAGGGACTACCTGATTAAAGTAAATACAATTAAAAGAGGTGTAGCTCGGGTTGATAGTCAGAATATTTTACCCAGAGTGGAAACATCATATACTAGATGGCAGAGAGTGGGGGAAAATTCAAAGATGTACATGGCAAGTTTGTTACTTGTGTCACTCTGCCAGAGGGGACGAGCGGCGGGGGGAGGGGAGGGGAGGATGGTAAAAGCACATGCACTAGGATTGTTTAAATAGCATTTATACAGACCATCTTCAGTTGGATGGGATTAATTTAGACCAGCATCTTGGTTGGAATTGTCATGGCAGGCTGAAGGTACAGTTTATGTGCTGTACTATTTGATGTTCATTTAGTCCTGCAGAAACTTGCAGTGACATTTCAGAAATTGGAAAAATACTTCATCCTTTTTGAGATTGTGTGGAGCACATGCTGGGAGATACTGAATGCTTATATTATTCGACTCAAGATGGATTTAATTATCGTAGGTTTAGAGAGTTTCTGGTTCACGCATTTAGTCAAGTTGGTATGTAGTCTAAAAGATGAAATAATTAATTTGAAAGTGGTTGGCCAATACACTCATGACTGATTTGGAGTGTAGAGTTGTAAGTTCTATGCAGATAACAGTCAGAAATGTGGGAACGCCATCCTGTTCCAGCTACCATGTCCTCCATAATGTTTGGGACAAAGACCCATCATTTATTTATTTGCCTCAAATTCCACAATTTGAGAATAGTAATAGAAAAAAATCATATGGTTAAAGGGCACATTGTCAGATTTTAATAAAGGCCATTTTTATACATTTTGGTTTTACCATGTAGAAATGACAGCAGTGTTTATACATAGTACCCCCATTTCAGGGCACCGTAATGTTGGTGTCTTCTCTGGTGATGCTCTGCCAGGCCTGTGTACCACTAAGTATATAAACTTAGAAGAGGAATGAGTACCTGTTAGAAAAGAGTATCTTGAAGGGAACGTACCACTCAGTGAACAAATACTTTGAGGGGAAAGCCTACTGTATCCAAGGGAGGGGTTCCGTTGGTCGAAAACAGCATGATTTAGGGTTAAAAATATACTGTGATTTGTTATTGGACTATACATAGAAACATAGAAACATAGAACATAGGTACAGGAGTAGGCCATTCGGCCCTTCGAGCTTGCACCGCCATTCAATATGATCATGGATGATCATCCAACTCAGTACCCTGTACCTGCCTTCTCTCCATACCCCCTGATCCCTTTAGCCACAAGGGCCACATCTAACTCCCTCTTAAATATAGCGTGCGATATTAACGAATGAGATATTAGACGAATGCTTGTGTTCCATATTAGAGTGTGTCTTTGTATGATAGTAATAGGTGGTATAATTTCTTGTCTAAGTAAGATTTTGCTTGCGTGTTACGAGCTTATTTGTCTGTGTATAAAATAAGGTGTTTTGATTGTAGGAGATTGGCTGCTGAAGTGTGTTTGATTGTCTTGTTTGTCAGCCAAGGATTGTTACTTGAAATTGTGAAAGCTTGTGTGAATATGTGTGAGACTGTGAAGGTTTTTTGGGTACCCAGGTTTGAAAGGAGATTTGATTGTGTGATTGTGTTTTGAGAAGTGCGAGACTTGCCGACGCGCTACGGAACTTTTTGCCATTGTTTGGGAACGAGCTTGTTAAGTTTGTGGAAGTCACGGGTATAGTGTGAATTATTGGAATATTATGTGAATCGTTGAGAGTTTGTGTCCATTGTTGGCAACAATGGGAAATCAGATCGAGCGAGATACAATTGAGGATCCCGAGAGCCCGTTACAGCTAGTGTGTAGCGAGTTTCCACAAAAGACTGAGAGATTAAGGAACTTTTCAGGAGCGCTGAATAAGAAACCAGGAGGCGAGTTGTGACCCGAAGGAGGGGTCGGAACATTGAAGGCAGTATATCAAACAGATTATTTGGCATTGTAGTAATAGTGATGCAACAAAGGAGTTGATTGCTTTATGGAGAAAGTACTACGAAGAGCAGAAAGTGAGTAGAGAGGCTGTGAGAATGGTGAATTGGCAGGAAGCAGCTTCAAAACTTGGAATAGAACTAAGAGATGATAAAGTTAACCGACCTCCAGATACCATGAGAAAGGGGTGTGGATGTATTAGAGAGCATAAGGAACGGGACAGAAATAAATCTCCTGAAGGGAAACCAGCACCAGTAGATCTAGAGTTTAAGGACCCGGTGATTGGCATTGACTTTGAAGGAGAAGACAATTATTTGGAAGATTGGGATAGTGGTAGTATTAGGAGATGTTCGCAGCCTCCACCTTATTCCTCTTGCGTTCCCCGTACTCCATCCACACATTGTATAGCTTGCGCACACAACAGACACTTAGAGCCTGCAGCACCTTTAACGCCACATGTAGATTCTACAGTAAAGTCTGCTTTACAAACAGCAGCAACACCAGTACAGGATTCTTTGACTCCAACCGCTCCACTATTGGTAGGTAGTCCAGTAGCACACAGTGCCAGGTGTAAAACAAAGAAGATAGCTCCCATATTTAAGGAGAAAGAGGTTATTAGAGACATAGTACAACCCCCAGAATACTTTTGTGCACCTAAGTGTGGACGAATTAGATGAGTAGCGAGAGATCAAAGGGGTTCCTTTAAGAAGTACCGTAATCCCCCTAGTGAAGAGGAAGACATATCGGAGGGTGAGACAGTAACAGGAGACACTGAGGGATATCCCGATATGGCCAATATCATGAGAGCAGAGCAAGTATCTCGTAGGCAGATCCCAGTCTGGGAAATGCCTAATCAGCCTTTGATCCGACTAGTGCAGTAGGTGCAAACAATCCCTGAACTATTGATGTATATACCCCATGGAAACCCAATGGCAGTACTGAGTAAGATACCTGACAGAAATAAATCACCTGCATCCTTTGTGGATTAGATTAGAACCACAATGCACGTGTATCACGCAGACTCCCGAGATTTATGGGTTGTGATACAGCAGAGCATACCAGATTCTTAGAAACCTAATGGGGCTGTCTCACTGTACGAGCTAATTCAAGAGTTCTCCCGAGTTTCCCCTGATTCGAACTCGGAGAATTACAGTAATAACTGCTCATTGTTACTCGGGGCTCTCGTGGACATTTTTCAACATGCTAAAAAATCTTCACGCGTCTTCCCGAGCTTACCGCGTTTCCCGAATACCTGCCGTTAGCGTTACGAGCCGCTAGGAGACGTCCTGAGCTCCGACATACCCGCAACGTACATTCTACGTGCTTACCATGAGTTTGATTTTTTTTAAACTCGGGAGAACACTTGAATAAGCTCGTACAGTGGGACAGCCCCTTTAGGACACCCAACTCATGAATGTGATCGCTGATAATAGTGCAAGAGAAGATGCAGTTTTAACCGCCCTTGCGAATACTCTTCAGAAGCCGATAGATATTGCTAGGATTCTGGATGTGAGACCAAAGAAAGGAGAGGGAGCAGATGAGATTTTACTAAGATTCTCGGAGTTATAAATGGATCAGTCAGGAGATCTGAATTTTAGGAATGTAGCAAATTCTCCTCAGTACTGCGCAATTTTATTGAACTGCCTTCCAACTAATGTGACCGAAACAATTAAAACCTATAATATGGACTGGTTGGAAAACACTTCCAGTCAGATGGTTCGGTCAGTGAGGTATCACTGGAAGGATATCAAAAAGCAGAAAAGTCAGCCTGCAGTAAAAGCTAAAACATAATATGTAATTACAAAGGAAGTCGCCAAAATCTGACTTAGGACCGTGGCGTCCTAAAACATTAGTGAAGCATGGAATGAGAGAAATTAGGGCCCCAGATTATCCAGATCACTTTTATGATGATATGTCTGCCTTAGAGCCGATTTCACTGAGACCAATTTGGAGAAATAATAGAATATTGGGGCAAATCAGTGCTAGACTTGTGGAGGGTCAGGTCACTGGAGTAGGGAGTGCCCAACCAGAGGAAGGAATGAAAGAGGGGGTCACCGAAAAGATTTCCAAGATCAGAGGAATCTAAGAGATTTCAGAGATCAATGAGATCAGAGAGAGTAAAGTGGGAGCTGGCAGGAAAATCAGGGACAGAGAAGGCAAATATCCTTCTCTCAAACTAACCCATTTTCACGTCTATGATTAGCAGATTCAGTGGTGGCTGGATGCAAATCTGATAAAGACCTGTGCTGTTATTACAAGTAGAAGGGAAAACATGTACCTTCTTGGTAGATACAGGGGCATCCATGTCACCACTCCAGTCAATTTACAATCTCCCCGAATCACAAGATGTTCAGAGCTTGTCCGGTTTTCAAGGACAAGTCTGCCAGTATCCTATCTCTAAGCCAGTTGAGGTGGTGTACAGAGGTAAAGCAACAAAGCATAAATTAGTGATAACAACTCGATTAGATTGCAATTTAATGGCTAGAGATTTGCTCTGTGCATTTCAATTGAAGATTGACTGCGACGATGGTGAAAAAGTAGTGACCCCCTGGGCTCCCGAAAGGCAATGTTATTCGACAGTGACCCCCCAATGGTGGTCTTTAGATTTGGATGAAGAGCCTCCACTACATATTACACTGGCTTACAGGAGTGGTAAGAATTAAGAGCTAGAAGCCTTCTTTAGACCATATGAATGAAAGGACTGGAAAATAAGAATTTTGGCACTAGTTGAAGGAAAGGAAGGCACTGCGGAATATGCCGAGGTACCTGTGAATTTATGGAAACAAACTGCAGAGGTCGCTCCACATATTACCAGAAAAGTAAACCGTCCAGCAAGTGCAAAAGAAGTAGGAGCAATTGTGAAAAGGGCAATTACTATGGCAGGCCCGAATAAGTACGAAGAGCAAAATTTGCCTAACCAGTATGTTGTTAAGTTCTATCAGGCCCCAAGGACAGTTGTTACCCGGCTACACCAGCATCTGGGGAGTGAGGTATGTGAGTATGTGAGTATGTGGACCCGCAAGTATGGGCAGAAGATGCAGCTCAGGTAGGATGTGTTCGCATTGATCCCATCCAAGTAGCTCTCCAGAAAGAGGTAACACTGCCTTTGTATCCATTGAAACCACAGGCCATTAACAGCATAGACAAATTAATTTGGGGATTGCTAGTTAAATGTAAAATGCCAGTCCATTTGCAACACACCAATCCTTGCAGTTCCGAAACTAGGAAAGGAGGGCTAGTACAGATTGGTCCAAGACCTAAAATCGATTAATCCAGTTGTAGAACTGCTCCATGCTCTGGTGCCAAACCCTGCTCACATCTTAGCTTTAATCCCAGCCCAAGCAAGTATCTTCTCAATAGTCGACCTGCAACATGCATTCTTTTCCTTGCCTCTCCATAAGAACAGCCAATATGTGTTTGCTTTCACATATAAGGGCCAGCAATACACCTGGACCAGATTGCCTCACGGATTCATCAATTTGCCTACTTTATTTTCGATTACTTATTAGTGGCCAGCAAAGATGAACCAAGGAATCGTGAAGATACTGCACAATTACTAAATCATCGAGCTAATTTGGGATATGTGGTCTCCCAGTCAAAAGTACTGATGGCTCAGGAGAAAGTAAAATTTTTAGTAGTCATAATTTCAGCAATAGAAAGGAGTCTAGAAAAAAGCAGACTCGAACCAATATGTGAATTCCCAATTCCTAAAGAAGCAAAACAAATGAGGCAATGGCTTGTGCTGGTTAATTACTGTAGACCTTGGATTCCTAATATAGCTTTAGAAACTAAAGAGTTGACACCCTATACAAGTAAAGAGGGTGAATTTCAACTAACTAAGGAAGCACGAGGCTTTTGAGAACCTGAAGAAATCGGTGATGCACTCTCCAGCATTGGGAAGACCACTTTATGACAGACCCTTCCAACTTTATTGCACTATCCCTCTGAATGTTCGACGGCAGTCCTTACTCAAAGACATGGGGATAGGCATAGACCAGTGGCCTATTATTCATCTAAACTCGACCCAGTAGCAAGGGTACACACATTCTGACCACCATTTATAATAGTTTACAGTCTGCTGCAAATTTGACCCTACAGCAGGAGATAGTGGTATATTGTTTGCATTTAGTGGCAGCCTTGTTAGGGCAACTCCAGACTCAGCACCTTACAATGGCTCGTCAGAACAAATATGAAATTTACTTATTAAATAACCTAAAGCTACAGTTTAGGCATTGTACAACAATTAATCCGGCATATTTTCTTGTTTCACCCCCAGAGGAGCAGTCAGAGGCGGAACATGACTGTTTGTTTATAATCGAGGAGGAGACATCTGTGAGGGAGAACTTGAGGGATGCACCTACAGAGTTCCTTGACATGACATTGTACGTGGATGGGAGTGCAGCCATTGGACCCTGGGGTGAGAAATTGTCTGGGTATGCAATTATTAATGAAGATGGGGAAAACGTCGAAGCAGCTGCCTTTGCGTAACCTTATTCAGCACAACAGGCTGAGTTATTTGCTTTAATTAGGGCTTGCATTATGGGGAACATTTTACGGGTAAATATAAATACAGATTCTAGATATGCATTTGGAGTAGTACATGATTTCGGACAATTATGGAGAAATAGAGGGCTTCTTAACTCGGCGGGGACTCAAATATCACACAAACAATTGGTGACAGATTTATTAAAAGCCCTGATGCTACCCAGACAAATTTCAGTTATGAAATGTAGTGCACACACAAGAGGACAGACCCCAACAGACATTGATAATCGTAGTGCCGACCAGGCAGCAAAAGAAATATCCCGGGAACGTAAGGTGGTGGTACCAAAGATGATGAGGCAGACTAAAAGTTTAAGTAACAGGTCCCCCTCCGAGAAGCCGATGCCAACCATCCAAGTGATGTTCAGTTGCAGGAGGAGGCTACTGAAAGGGATAAAGAACGATGGAGGCAACTTGGGTGTACACTGGATTGTATGACAGGATTATGGACCACTCCGGCAGGGCAAACTTGCATGCCAAATTCTCTGGCAGTGTGGGTTATAGAGTGCATGCACTATGCAACTCATTACGGTGCAGGAGCAGTAGGAGACATTCTTTGGCCTACTTGGCGGCATCCAAGGTTACAAACATTAGCTCAAAAAGTAAGTTGCCTGGTTTACCAAAAATACAATCCTGGAAAAGGAATAGGTTGTGGAGATGGAAAGACACTGTTGCCCATGGGTCCTTTTGAGACATTACAAATGGATTATATCGAGTTAGAAAGGTGCCAGGGATACAGATATGTACTTGTCATAGTCGATGTATTCAGCTGGTGGATCGAAGCTTATCCAACCCTTGATAACAAAGTGGCTACTGTGATCAAGGTGTTAACAAAATAAATTCTACCTAGATTTGGCATCCCTATTCGACTTAGTTAAGACAATGGTCCACATTTTATTGGACAAGTTAATAAAGAGTTTTGTGAACAGTTGGGCATCCAGCAGCAATTACACTGTGCTTATCGACCACAGGCTGCTGGACTTGTAGAAAGGTTAAATCAGACCCAGAAAACTAAATTTGCTAAATTGAAAGCAGGAACTGGAATTGGTTGGTTCCCCATAGCTTTATTTCAAATGAGAATCACGCCTGCAGGGATATCTAGACTGCGCAGAGCTGAAATGGTTTATAATAATAATAATAATAATAATAATAATAATAATATATTTTATTGTCATTGCACAGAGGTGCAACGAGATTTGGTATGCAGCTTCCACACGATGTCATAACTTAATGAACTAAACATTTGGATACCCAGAGAGAAACATGATTTATAAAAAAAACAGTAAAACAGCACAAACTGCAAATAGGTCCGTGCCAAGTCCATGTGTAATGTGACTATCCGAGGGAGACAGTTCATGGGGGGGGGGGGGAACTCAGGGCCAGTTCAGAGCAGCTATAGCTCTGGGGATGAAACTGTTCCTATGTCTGGAGGTGTGAGCCTGGTAGACCCCTAAGAACACCTTGGAATCAAAATGTGATGAAAGTTATAAATTTCCATCATATGACTGCGGACATGACCGACTACATTCTGGCTTCTGAGAGAATCACATTGTAAGGTGAGAGCAGCGTTTGGTGAGTTGCCTTTGTTGCCTGCTTCTACTAAGGTGGAGCCTGGAGACTATGTCCTTATAAAGAACTGGGTAAAGAAAAGGTTGGAGGTTCGCTGGGAAGGACCTTACCAGGTTCTCCTAACGAGTCCAACAGCAGTGAATGTAGAAGATAGAAATGCATGGGTGCATCTCCACCACTGCAAGAGTATCAGTGGGAGAGTAGGGTGCTAACTTATTTTATTCAAGATTCTCTTAGAAACATCATACTCTACGAAGAGTCAAAAATAGATGCACCTGACAGGATGGATGGAGGGGATTCATGCCCATGAAAATTCGGGAGGTGGAGACTCATTCAACAGGAATCATGAAAACTCGGGCAGCTTGGTGAAATGCTGAGAAATTACATCAGCATCTTCATGTTAGGGTATCTGGCTAGGATGGGGTTATTGTTTTGTTTTGGCTATCATAATATGATAAAAGAGAGGTATGATTATATTGGCCAAATAAGTATGTCACAAAATGGAGAATCTCTGCATTTGCAAAGCCTGCTTGTTCTCTTTCTGTAAATATCTGCAGGGCCATGAGTGTCATGGCTCCAGGGTGTTTGGACCCTGGGAGGAAGTTAAGTACAAGGTGATGTCCAGATGTCCTCTCTATTGTTAATAAGTATGAGGGTTTTGCAGAAAGAGCTGAGCAGGGTTGCAAATGCATGATCAGGATTGGTTATAGAATGGGGTGTTGTAAAGTATTGTTAATTATGTTGCAGTCTTTGTGCTGTTATCTTGTGATTGGTCAAAGAATGGAGCCTTGTTCAAATTGTTTATACTACCTGGGGAAATGTTTCTTTACTTGGTGAACTGTCTTCTGTGGAAACAATGTAATGGGGTACTTTGTGATTGGGTTAGGGAACTGTCAATAAATGTATTATATGATCTTTACTTGTGATTGGCTTGTAGGGGTTTTGCCACCCCCCCCCCCACCCCCCACCCCCCACCCCCCCCCCACCGCCCTTAGGTCCTCATGTTGATAAACAGCAATAACAATTTCCAAAGGTGATGGAAAGACTGGAGGAAAGACTAGGTGCTGAGAGATTTTTTATACTTGCATTAAGGAGGCAATT
Source organism: Leucoraja erinaceus (assembly GCF_028641065.1). Lineage (NCBI taxonomy): Eukaryota > Metazoa > Chordata > Chondrichthyes > Rajiformes > Rajidae > Leucoraja > Leucoraja erinaceus. The sequence goes on along the minus strand of NC_073387.1, from coordinate 33,685,141 downwards.
AAAAACACCTGAGCAATTACAAGCACCTGTTAAGCCATGTGTCCTAAACATTATGGTGCCCTGAAATGGGGGGACTATATTACAGCTGTAATTTCTACATCATTCATCATTCATCATCGTTGAAAACATTAGCAACGCAGTGGTGCTGGTTTCCAATGGGAACAGTGACGGAAGCACTACAAATCTCTGTCCTCCAGTTCTTACGGACCTACGCCCTTCATCACAAATCATTCATGTCTAGAAGTTATGAGTTTATTTTAGTTTATTGCCATGTGCATCGAGCTACAGTGAAAAGAATTTGTCGTGTGCGATCCAGTCAAAGAAACGACTATACTTTAAACTTTGGTGATACATTTGAAACAGGCCCTTCGGCCCACCAGAAGGCCCAGGCCCTTCGTGAACCAGCAATCACCACTAGTACACACTGGGGACAATTTACAATTTTACCAAAGCAATTAACCTACAAATCTACGTCCTACACATGGTCACAGGGAATGACAACTCCATACAGTACATCCGTAGTCATGATTCAGGTCTCTGGAGTTGTAATGCAATAACTTAATCGCTATGCCACTGTGCCACTATAAATGATTACAATCAAACCATCTACAGTGTACAGATGAAGGAGAAAGGGCACAATATATAGGGCAAGATAAAGTCTGATGAAATCTGATTAAAGATAAAAGTTTCCAATGAGGTAGATGGACGTTCAGGGTCACACTCTAGTTTGTAAGAGGACAGTAAGAGGCCTGATAACAGCTGGGAAGAAACTGTTCCTGAATCTAGAGGTATACGTTTTCAAACTTTTGTACCAATTGCCTGATGGGAGAAGGGAGAATTGGGAGTAAGCCACTGACCTTGATAATGGCTGGTAAATGATTGAAGTGAAATGGAGTCAATGGATACTAAAACGATACGTTTTTATTGAGCAGGAGTCTCCACACAGGTTACAACCTGGCAAAGAGTCAAGCTGCCTGCCCTTAATTGCAAGGCTCTTTATATGTTAATACCACCGTTTAGCACCTCCCACATTCCCCTGATCAAAGAACCGACAGGTACGAAGAATACAGGAAACCAAGTATGTACATATAAGGGGATGAAAGAGGAACCACACATAATCTCAGACCAGTACATTCCTCAGTCTTCCTGGCTAGGGGGGGAGGTTGTGTATTCCTCAATCTTGTCAGACTGGGCCTGTGATCCTTTATTCATGACTACACAGTAACTGCAAGACATTGTGTATTCCTTAATTGCAGCCTGTTCCAGCAAGTCTGGTCAGCAGCCATCTTATGTCCTTTGTTTCAGTCTACCTGGCCAACCATTTTGTCTTTCAGAACAATCTTATAACATTGATTCAGAATTTCTATTCATCATTCCCCCCTTTTGCCATTCTTATGGCAACACTCATAGTCCATTTAAAAGTCCCATTCGCCGAATCTCGTAACCTTTTAGTTCCCTGGCCAAGGCTTCTTGGACCGTCTGACCTTTGTCCCCTAATTCTCCTTCCTCACTCACTTCATCGTTTTCGCTGTCGTTGGGGAATGGTAACAGTCTCTGCTGCTCACGCTGTAAGACCATCATTCGTACAGAACTTTTAGCTTCCTCGGGGGTGGTCCCCAAACCCAATAAGGCCACCATTAATCGGGCTTGACAGGGACCGTTTTTTTTTGTCCTGGCACTTCACCAGTCGTTCAGTTCTGCCCCATGCAGGGGATGGGGTAAACAGGGAGGTAACTGATGTCATTTGTGGATAACAAACCACCTGCCCCTTCCCGAATAGCTCGTTGTGTGCCTGGATGAATAAATTGGAGTTTTCTCGTTCCCCTCTCTTTTCCTCGTTTGTTCCGTCCGTGTTCAGGCTTTGTCCATTTCCAGCCAAAACCGATTAACCCGGCAGTGGTCGCCACACATATTAATGCCACAAAGACCCTGATCTCAGTGATTTATTTCGTATCTGTGAAGACAAGGGAGGGAAAAAGAAAAGAACGTGCAATTTCATGGCAAAATTAATTCGTGCCCTGCTTCCCGTGGACTGGATCCCCCTCCCTGACCTCGACCTCCCCCCTTTGCTTGGTGTCACCAACCACTTTGCAATGGTGCAAATGCACCCATGCCGATCGTCCTTCTACCTTTACCGCGGTGGGGGTGGTGAGGAGAACCTGGAAGGGGCCCAACCATCGAGGAGAAAGGGTGTCCTTACGAACCCAATTCTTAATCAACACATAAGAACCCGGGGTGATCCGTCCATTAACGGGAAAATCTATGTCGCCCACATAAGCGGCCTTGACCTCCCCATGAATCTCACGCAGGGCCCTTGTAAGGGCAAGGACGTAAGAGACCATCTCCTCCGTCATGTGATGCAACGTCATTGTGGCCGGGATAATGTCTGTCCAAGGGGTGCGCAGAGGTCGGCCATAGATGATCTCTGCAGGAGACAACCTTGTCTTCCCTGCTGGAAGGACTCTGATCTGGAACAAAGCAACAGGCAACATTTTAACCCAGGTGGAGCCTGATTGGTCCACCAGCTTGGCAAGCTTGGTCTTCAGGGTCTGGTTCAAGCGTTCCACCATTCCTGCAGCCTGTGGGCGATAAGCACAATGCAGCCGCTGGGTTACGCCCAGCTGTCGGTACAATTCTTTATTGATAGCGGCAATGAAGTGAGGGCCGTTATCCGAACTGATGGTGTTTGGAACCCCAAAGCGAGGAACAACCTGCCGTAATAAAATAGACACCACCGTAGAGGCAGTGCAATCAGTGGTTGGAAAGGCTTCAATCCATCTAGAAAACACATCAACAATAACAAGTACATGTTTATAACACTGACACTTAGGCAAATCAATAAAATCCATCTGTAAGGTTTCAAACGGAGCAGTAGGTAATGGAGTACGACCCGTCTGGCAGACAACTCCTTTACCAGGGTTGTGTGTAGCACAGGTGAGGCACCGTGCACTAGTTTGGGCTGCCAAAACCTTAAGTCGAGGATGCCACCATGCCTGTAAGAGAGCGTCTACTAGCAAGGTGGCCCCACAGTGAGTGGCTAAATGTAGGCAATCAACGACCCAGGTCGCTAACTGGTCTGTCATACAGGTCTGTCCGGCCGGCGTGAGCCACAATCCAGAGTCAGCCTTCCGACAGCCCAGCTGCTCCCATTCCATTATAACATTAGCAGAGGCGTCCCCCTGTAAGAGCAATACATCATTTATGGTTGGCATAGGTTTCTCAGATTCAGACGAGCCCATATAAAGGCTTTTCACCTGCCTCATCATACTACCCACCACTTTAAATCTACCGCGTGAAGCACACTTAGCCGCATCGTCAGCCAACCTGTTACCGATTTGGACTGGGGAATCTCCTGTCGTGTGGGCCGCACATTTGATTACGGCTACCGCAGAGGGCAGGAGGATACACAGGACTGGCAACGGGGGCAGGCTGGTTCAACGGGGGTGCTCCACGGACTCCCCAAGGATAATCCTCTACCTCCTCCTCGTCGTCACCTCCCAAATCTATGCCAGCCACCGACTTACGTAAGTCTTTATCTACCTTGGCCATATTTTGTCTCTCTCTCTCCTGACGATCCTTACTTTCCTTAGCATGCCTGCATTCCTGTTTTAATACTGTCACTGACTTCTCCTGACCCCCCTCGGTCAGGGGTATTCCTAGTTTCAAGGCATTACTCTGCCAACTGGCCGTTAAAGACCGTGCCTTTTCTTTGTTACAATGATCGATCCACAACTGAATGGCCTTTTTATATATTTTTTTTTAATCCGTTCTCCATATTACACTTTGGGCTCTTGATAACACACTCATATCCTTGGAACCCCCTTCAGGCCATTCATCCTTCCCCAGTTTATGAATGAGTCCTCCCGACATACGCCTAAAGGTCTCCTCCATTTCTGGATGCAAGAAACATAGCTGATGTAATGGCCGGTCTGGGTGACAACTGGTGTCCATACCATTACCCATTTTTAAACTTATACTATTACACACAATATTTCAGGGTTAACCGCGAGTCCTTGGTTCCACCGTATCTCACTCGGTCACTTCAATTCCTGACCTTCGCGTGGAGGATTTCCTCTCTTAACAACCAGTCTAAGGCGGACTTTCTGTGAGATACGGAGGTACTTTGGTCTCGGCTAACACTCAATACTTGCTAACTCTTTCAGGGTTAACCTAGAGCCCTTGGTTCCTCCGTATCTCACTCGGCCACTTTAAAGTGGACTTTCTGTGAGATATGGGGGTACCTTGGTCTCAGTTAACGTCTCAATACTAGTTAACTTTATTACACAAATATCACAACAAAATTTCAGGGTTAACCGTGAGTCCTTGGTTCCGCCGTATCTCACTCGGCCACTTTAAAGTGGACTTTCTGTGAGATATGGGGGTACCTTGGTCTCGGCTAACACTCAATACTTGCTAACTCTTTCAGGGTTAACCTAGAGCCCTTGGTTCCTCCGTATCTCACTCGGCCACTTTAAAGTGGACTTTCTGTGAGATATGGGGGTACCTTGGTCTCAGTTAACGTCTCAATACTAGTTAACTTTATTACACAAATATCACAACAAAATTTCAGGGTTAACCGTGAGTCCTTGGTTCCTCCGTATCTCGCTCGGCCACTTTAAAGTGGACTTTCTGCGAGATATGGGGGTACCTTGGTCTCGGCTAACACTCAATACTTGCTAACTCTTTCAGGGTTAACCTAGAGCCCTTGGTTCCTCCGTATCTCACTCGGCCACTTTAAAGTGGACTTTCTGTGAGATATGGGGGTACCTTGGTCTCAGTTAACGTCTCAATACTAGTTAACTTTATTACACAAATATCACACCAAAATTTCAGGGTTAACCGTGAGTCCTTGGTTCCATCGTATCTCACTCGGCCACTTTAAAGCGGACTTTCTGTGAGATATGGGGGTACCTTGGTCTCGGTTAACACTCAATACTTGTTAACTCTTTCAGGGTTAACCTAGAGTCCTTGGTTCCGCCGTATCTCACTCAGTCACTTTAAAGTGGACTTTCTGTGAGATATGGGGGTACCTTGGTCTCAGTTAACGTCTCAATACTAGTTAACTTCCTATACACAGTGCACTCCTCTTATATACCGTCTACGGTCCCCCTCTACGGGGTGTTTTATCCGCTCGATCAGACTAGGATAATCCTCGAGACGGCCCTATCCCCGTGCCCACAACCGGAATGTTCGGATGTCGTCCCACCAACTGACGCAAGTCAGCGAATTACCCTGCTACGCCGGGATACGAGGAAGGACCAAGAGGAGATTTAACTAAATCTACTCACTTGGCTGCGCACCCTTCACATCGATCCCGTCGCCCAGTGGATTCACTCGCCGGCTCGATCAGTCGCTGGTTAACATCCCACTTCTGACACCAAATGTTGATTCACGTTTCTCTCTCACATCGGTTGTTTCGACAATAATCGACCAGGCACCGGGGTTGCTTTAAACGTACGTTTTATTGAGCAGGAGTCTCCACACAGGTTACAACCTGGCAAAGAGTCAAGCTGCCTGCCCTTAATTGCAAGGCTCTTTATATGTTAATGCCACCGTTTAGCACCTCCCACATTCCCCCCCCTGATCAAAGAACCAACACGTACGAAGAATACAGGAAACCAAGTATGTACATATAAGGGGATGAAAGAGGAACCACACATAATCTCAGACCAGTACATTCCTCAGTCTTCCTGGCTAGGGGGGGAGGTTGTGTATTCCTCAATCTTGTCTTGTCAGACTACACAGTAACTGGCCTGTGATCCTTAATTGCATGCAACTGGTCAGCAGCCATCTTATGTCCTTTGTTTCAACCTGGCCAACCATTTTGTCTTTCACTGCAGTTGCTGGAAAATAGAAGTTAGACAAAAAATGCTGGAGAAACTCAGCGGGTGAGGCAGCATCTATGGAGCGAAGGAAATAGGCAACGTTATCCCTCATGTCATTTTTAAATCTTTGCCCTCTCACCATAAAGCTAGGTCCACGAGTTTTAGTCTTCCAGCCTATCTGATTTCTCCCTCAAACAAATGCTGCCCTGAACTTTTTCTGCAAACTTTCCAGCTTCATGACATCGTACTGATAGCTAGGTGATAGAACTATACGCAATACTCCAAGTGTGGTCTCATCAACGACTTGTACAGTTGCAACATAATGTTCTAATCCCTCTACTCAATGCCAGAACTGATGAAGGCATGCCTGGAAAAGATCTTCTTCATTATCCAGTTTCCCTGTGTTGACAGTTTCAGGGGATTACATACCTGTCTCTCAAGGTCTCTCTGTTCTAAAACACTCTTCAAAGCCCTACCATTTACTGTGAAAGTCCTGCCTTTGTTCAACTTCATGTGCAGGAAAGAACTGCAGATGCTGATTTAAATCACAGTTAGACACAAAATGCTGGAGTAACTCCGCGGTACAGGCAACATCTCTGGAGAGAAAGAATGGGTGACTTATCGGGACGAGACCCTTCTTCAGACTCCTAAAACACCTACCTGCAAAGTCTACCTGCAACACTTCATAATTGTCCAAATTAAATTTCATCTGCTATTTCCTGGCCCAGTTCATCCAGATCCTGCTGTAATCTTAGAGAACCTTCACTATCCACAATACCACCAATGTTGGTGTTATCTGCCAATTTACTATCTTGAATAGAGAATAATCTATACAATATGATTCTCATCCAAATCATATTGTATAGATGACAAATAACAGTGGACCCAGCACCGATCTCTATGGCATACCATTGGTCACAGGTCTCCAAACAGATTAACAACCCTCTATGACAACCCTTTGACTTATTTCACCAAGCCACTCTGTATCCCATTGATAATTCATTCTGGATCCCATGTGATTGAACCGTTATGCAACAATGGTACAGTTAGACACACCTAATATACACAACCTGTTCTGTTTGTTAGGTAGCATTCGGACCAAATAATTAAGAATAATTTTATGTCTGCATCAAATTAGATATAAGAGAGAGTCAAGAGTCAAGAGTCAATTTAATTGTCATTGTCATTTGGACCCCTGGAGGTCCAAACGAAATGCCATTTCTGCAGCCATACATTACACACAAATAGACCCCAGACACAACATAATTACATTTTACATAAACATCCATCACATAGCTGTGATGGAAGGCCAAATAAACTTATCTCTCCACTGCACTCTTCCCCCCCCGATGTCAGAGTCAAAGTCATAGCCCCCGGCTGGCGATGGCGATTGTCCCGCGGCCATTAAAGCCACGCCGGGTGGTGCGAGGTCGCACACCGGGTCTTGGTGTTGGAGCCCCCGGTGTGCGCTCGCAGAGTCCGCGGCCATTCCAGCCGCGCGGGGCAGTGATGTAGGCCCCGCTCCAGGAGCTCTTCGACCCCGCAACTCGGGCGGGAGAATTCGCCGTTGCAGGAGCCCCGAAAAGCGGTCTCCCTCCAGGGAGCCGCGGACTCCCGGCGCCGCCGTCCACAGACCTGTCGCTGGAGCCTCCGACTCTCCGGTAGCAGCAGCAGCAGCAGCAGCAGTAATATAATATATTAGATGAAATTTTGCGTGGATAATGTGTCACCATTTGCTTTGCTTTCAATCATAAAATATCATGGGAGCTTATTGCAGGCAATTTCAAACATTTACTGCTGCAATTCAAGAAGGAGATTCACCTTTACCATTTTCAGGGCTATTAGGAACAGCAATATACTGGCCTTTCCAGTGAAACACACATCCTGAAATAATTAGTAACAGCGGCTCAAAGTACTTCTGTGCTTCACATTGCTGTTTAAACCAATGTAGTACATGAGTGCTCTTGTTAGTTCATGTATTCCCCTTCCATTCTCATCCGCAGCAATGATTGATAGCACACAAAGGCCAAGTCATTTTACATAAGAAAACAGGCTCTTGAATACTGTCTCCTACGTGTAAAGTATGCAAAAAGGCCTTTAACCTTCTCTTTCCTGTAAAGGGCCTGTCCCACTTACGTGTCCTTGGCACGCAAATTACGCGACCTCGTGGTCGCGTTGAACCAAGACGATCGAGCTAAGGTTGGGCGCGATTACATGTGTACGCACAGCCGTCTGGAGTGCGTGACGTCATTTGAAGATGGATACAAAGCTGGAGTAACTCAGCGGGACCGGCAGCATCTCTGGAGAGAAGGAATGGGTGACGTTTCGTGTCGAGACTCTTCTTCAGTCTGAAAAGAAGGGTCTTGACACGAAACGTCACCCATTGCTTCTCTCCAGAGATGCTGCCGGTCCCGCTGAGTTACTCCTACATTTTGTGTCTATCTTCAATTTTCTTGGCTCCGCTCTGGGAGTAGAAGTGGGGGCGGATCCGAACCGCAACGGCCATGAGCCCAGGCAGAGGTTGGCGATTGTTTGCCTGCTTCTGCTGCTGTTGAAGGTGAGACGTTGCGTCGCGCCAGGGTCTTGGGCTTGTCCCACTTCAGTTCCACGACAAGCCGTTGGCGTGCAAAGATTTAGTTCACTGCAAGAATTTCGAAGCCCCGCACGATGTCGGGACCGGCCCCGCACAACTCCATACCCTTCTGCGCTTCTAAGTGGGACCGGCCCCGTGTGGCCATACGGTGCCCGTATGCCTCAAGCGACCACGAGATCGCGTAATTTGCGAGCCAATGATGCATAAGTGGGACAAACCCTTAAGTTGCATGAAGTTGTTAAATTGCAGGGAAACTACCTGCTAAACCCTCTACAGAAAGTGCTGGAATTTCTTGAGTCATTACCATTTTAAAGGTTTAAGGTTTTCATCCCTGAAATACCCATCAATGCTTTGACCCAGATTGGAACAACATAAACAGCGATGATCCATTTCTACAAAGTAGTAAAGTATCAGACACTTTTCAATATTATGTTTTAAATTTTCAATTGCAATTTTGCCTTTTTTTTCTTAGTTAATCCAATATATATGTTGATCTATTTATTTCTATTCTCTACTTGATATGATATTCCATTCACCCAATCAACCTTATTATTCCCATCTCACTCTTCAAAATATAAATTTTACGTTCCTTCAATCTTATAGATTAAGGAGATACAAAGTTCACAAATCTGTGGCAAAATAAAAGATAAAATATCCAAAAGAGATCTCTGACTATTAGCAAAATATAAACATATCTAAATGATGACCCATTGATATCAAACACAGAAAATAAACAAGAACTTGTTAACTTTGCCAGTCTGTGATATTATATTATAGATAGCTCAGGTCTAAGCAATTTCAAGTCAATGTTTATGATGTAAAGGTATTCAATTATTATGCTTAAGAAAGAAATGCTGGAAAAAAATCGAAGATAGACAAAAATGCTGGAGAAACTCAGCGGGTGAGGCAACATCTGTGGAGCGAAGGAATAGGTGACGTTTCAGGTCGAGACCCTTCTTCAGACGGATGTGGGGTGGGAGGGGCGGGAAGAAGAAAGGAAGAGGCGGAGAAAGTGGGCTGTGGGAGAGCTGGGGAGGAGAAGGAGAGAGAAAGCAAGGACTACCTGAAATTAGAGAAGTCAATGTTCATACCGCTGGGGTGTAAAGTGCCCAAGCGAAATATGAGGTGCTGCTCCTCCAATTCACAGAGGGACTCACTCTGGCCATGGCGGTGCAGACTCGAAGTGCCGAATGGCCTACTCCTGCACCTAATTTCTATGTTTCTATGTTTCTATGGAGGAGGCCCAGGACAGAAAGGTCGGATAAGGAATGGGAGGGGGAGTTGAAGTGCTGAGCCACCGGGAGATCGGGTTCGTTAATGCAAACTGTGCGTAGGTGTTGGGCAAAGTGATCGCCAAGCCTGTTCTTGGTCTCACCGATGTAGAGCAGTTGACACCTAGATCAGCGGATGCAATAGATGAGGTTGGAGGAGGTGCAGGTGAACCTCTGCCTCACCTGGAAAGACTGCTTAGGTCCTTGGATTGAGTTGAGGAGGGAGGTAAAGTGACAAGTGTAGCATTTCCTGCAGTTGCAAGGCAAAGTACCAGGGGAGGGGGTGGTTTGGGTGGGATGGGACGAATTGACCAGGGAGTTGCGGAGGGAGTGGTATTATATTCAATTATTATGCAGCCAATATTTTTTATATTATTCCTCATTGTGAATTAGAGAGGAAAATATTAATAATAATAATGGTAGTATAATCACAGCATATTTTTCTTTAAGCTCAGCTATGCACCTTGGCATTCCCTTCTGGTTTGAAGCCCACATGCGGAATTTGAGCCAGTACAACTGCATTCTTTTAGACAGATCACCAGATGTGCTAAGTTGACTTTGTCTGCCTGTTTTTCTGGTTTTGGCTCAATCAATTGGTCAAAGGTCGTGTCTGAGCTAATAACACCAAACTGAAAAATGGCTTTCTGCTGTTTGTTAGATAGCTGCCATGTTCACCTGTACATACCCCCTGATCTCCTTTACCACCCTTCTCCACACCATAGATTTGCTGCCAGTGTCCACTGAAACTCCTGCTTTCTTCTCAAACACCTTCGCCCACATCCACGAGACAACAGACAATCGCTTCTTATCACTTTTTTGAATCATTGCTGGACCTATGGTTCCCAATTATAGGTTGTAACAATGTGAGTGTTTGATATATGACGTTCAAATCAGTTATTAAAATGTCGGAGAAAGGAACTCAGAGACAGGTGTGAAACTGGACTATTCAGTTAGCATGTCATGGACTCGTAGTGGAGAAACACTTGAGCTATTGTATTATTTACATAGAAATTAGGTTGTGAATTTCAAACCTGAATTGGAAGCGATGGATTAATGGCGAACATCATTAAACCTCAGAAGCTATCCACAACAAATCTAATATTTGGAACTATTGATGAGCACAGAATCTAGACTGACTCGGGCGAGCCATATTATTGCATTTTCTATATTTAAATGAAGCATTAAATTGATACCTGATATGTGGTAGGATGGAAACAAAGGATCCTAAAACAATTTATGGGGATAAGCAGTGAATATTCCTGATTTCTTGGTTAACATCCAAAATTCAGATTAAAGTAGAATAACCTCGAAATCCATCAAAATTTGGTAGCATATATTCTTGAATGCTGTCTCCTAAAGTTCAGGATTAGAACTAAACTTCAAAGGCAGAGTTTAATTGCTACAGTGGCCATGTAACTTCCTTAGATATTACCATATAACCATATAACCATATAACAATTACAGCACGGAAACAGGCCATCTCGACCCTTCTAGTCCGTGCCGAACACATATTCTCCCCTAGTCCCACATACCTGCGCTCAGACCATAATCTTCCATTCCCTTCCCGTCCATATAACTATCCAATTTATTTTTAAATGATAAAAACGAACCTGCCTCCACCACCTTCACTGAAAGCTCATTCCATACAGCCACCACTCTCTGAGTAAAGAAGTTCCCCCTCATGTTACCCCTAAACTTCAGTCCCTTAATTCTCAAGTCATGTCCCCTTGTTTGAATCTTCCCTACTCTCAGTGGGGAAAGCTTTTCCACGTCAACTCTGTCTATCCCTCTCATCATTTTAAATACCTCTATCAAGTCCCCCCTTAACCTTCTGCGCTCCAAAGAATAAAGCCCTAACTTGTTCAGCCTTTCTCTGTAACTTAGTTGCTGAAACCCAGGCAACATTCTAGTAAATCTCCTCTGTACTCTCTCTATTTTGTTGACTGATCACTATTATCAAGTGATTATTATTATTATTATTATTAACTGCATTATTAATGTATCTTCATTTAAGGTTATTTGCAAAATTATACTGTCCAAATTTTCAATTGTGCCAATTTTTACAACAGCTTCAACAATAATCCATTAGTTCCAGAATGCTTTGGCATGCCTTATATTCATAATGAGGCAGAACATAGATAGATAGATAGATCCTTTATTGTCATTCAGACCTTTCGGTCTGAACGAAATTATGTTGCCTGCAGTCATACACAGAATCAATAATAACAAAACATACAATAAACACAAATTAAACATTCACCACATGAGACTGTTTTGAAACATTCAGAGGTCACAAAAGGCACTATATAAATGCACAATCTTTCTTGGGTAAATTGAAGTTTTTTTTATTAATCTCTGCAACCTCCTTGGGCTTCAATAGAAGCTCATCACTCATCTGTGATTTTCACCAGTGTGTTGGCACTGTATCTTGGTCTATTATATTTTGGCATCACATCATTAACTTGATAAATTGACTATCACAATATATAAAACTAAAAAACTAAGCTTTTCTGCTAAAATGTCTTGCTCTTTCTGGTATTCTGATCTAATACAACCAAATCCTAAACTGTAAAATCACCTATTTTATCATCGGACATTCTCAATAAAAAACACAGAGAGACAAATGATCACTAAAATCAGCTGCCTGTTTTTGCAAACCAACATTTAAAATGTCTCTTGGTGTTTCTGCTTTGCCCATGCTGGATTGAATCTTGTACATTTCAAAAATGTTAATTAATCTATATACCAGAATTAGAACCAGATAGATTTTGCTTCAGATAAACACAAAATGCTGGGGTAACTCAGCTAGTCAGTCAGCATCTCTGGAGAAAAAAGGTTGACTGACATTTCAGGTCAGGACATTTCTTGAGATTGAAAATAGGGGGTGGGGAGGCTCTTACGCTCAGTCTGTGCAGGACTACAGGATCTCCTGTTTTGATACCATTTCAACTCCCTTTAAACTTCCCAAATCACCTATTTTGTCCTGGGGCTCCTCCATTGCCAAGTAAAAGGCCACACAGAGAATTGATCACTAACAGCACTTCATATGTTTTTGCAAACCACCCAGTGGTATGAATGTTGAAACTCATTTTAAGTAACTACTCCTCCCCCCCCCCCCCCCCCACCCACCCATACCCTCCTTGCCCCCTTCCTCCATCCCAATCTTTTAACATGTCTTCACATCGCTTTCTTCTTGAGATCACACCTTCCCCAGCCCAACAATGGGTTTAACATGCACCGAGGTCATTGTGTAGAAAGCACCTGCAGATCCTGGCATATACTGAAGATAGAAACAAAGTGCTGTAGAAACTCAGCGGGTAAGGCAGCATCTCTGGAGAAAAAAGATGGATGACCCTTCTTCATACCCCAGTCTGGAGAAGGATTCCGTCCTGAAACTTCACCCATCCTTTTTGTTCAGAGATGCTGCCTGACTGACCCACTGAGTTACTCCAGTGTCTGTGCCTAACTGAGATCATTTGTGGCTGGCCCTGATTGGTCCTGGTCTTTTCTCGTTTCTAGCTTTACACTTCTCCCTCCCCACCCCCTTCTATCAGTCTGAAGAAGGGCCCTGACCTGAAACCTCACCCATCTTTTTTCTCCAGAGATGCTACCTGACCCGCTGAGCTACACCAGCACTTTTTACCTAAATTTTGGTATAAACAGCATCTGCAGTTTTTGTTTCTAAATTTTACTTCAGTTTCTTTTATTTGTGTTTTTTGAATGAGTATTCAATTTGAGCTCAAACAACCTTGTTGCATTACTTGCCCTATTCAGCTTTAATTTAAGTTATTTTCCTGTCGCTAATTCCTGAAGAAGATAATTAGTTAACAGTGTGAAAGGTGTTCTTCTATTCAGTTAAGATGGCCACACACAGATAAGAAATCTTCAAGCAATTTTGAATTTAGGCTGTTTCCCAAAATAAAATCCTGTTGAAATATTTAAACCTGCAGAGTTAGATGTAGGACTAGGTGGTAGTTTTCTCACGGGATATCAAAATTAATTGTATGAAATGCTTTCACTACTAATCATCAGCAGTGTAATTTATATGTACATACAATGTTTCAATGTTATGTTTGATCTTAATTCATAACTCTGCTTCTGTTCCATTGATAACACTAAAAGAAGTCTTACATTCTTGGTTGATGGCAAGTGCATGGAACAATATTGGCAGCTTATCAGATTGTTCCTCTTTGTTTATGAACTACTGAGGTGAAAGTGATGGCTGAAAACTTTGCGGCCGGAATTTATCTATAATTTTAAGATAACAAATTCAATTATGAGCAGCCTTGAGAATCATGACAAATCTCTCCTTTTTTTTTGCTGGTTCCAGTTAATGCCCAACTTATGTCATATAAGATAATGATTGAAACTAAATGCCGACGCACATATAGAACCATCTCCTGACAGTCTGTGATTTACGTCCCATGTATAAAGTAAGTAGTGCAGGTTAGTATTGCAATATTATTGCATCTTGTGAGAAAATTAAGGAAAGACGATAAAGATTTGTGGCACAAAATTTGGAAGAGTCGCACCCAATTATTGGGTGCCGTGGTTGGCGTCGAGGAGTTATGTGCATTATTGTGAAGGTAATGTCTACCACAAGAATGTACCAGAGGCACATCTTGATTTGATGCCAACATTGCTGTTTTGGTGTCAGTACTTTAGTTAACATCCTCACTTTCACATGAAGAACTTAATGTCTACTTAGTAACAGGAGAAAAATACACCTTACGCCAACCCCAGAAGCCTAATTTAAAGGGATCGACCTTTAGATAAGATGAATATCAGTTTGACATTTTCTGATTGGTGCTGTATTTCTACAAGTGCTTGGTGTTTTCTGCTTTCTAATGTTGTCTCAAGTTGCAGATGTCCACAGGGATTTGTGCAATTTGTTTAGACTTTGCAATGACGTCGTTCACTTTGCCAAACAGCTTGACTGAGAGAGCAAACAGCTTGACTGAGAGGCCCTGGAGAGCAGGGTACATTGTGTGAAAGGAACAACCATTCTCTTTGAACTGTTGGAACTTCCAGCATTTAGGTTTCCTTCTTGTTACTGAAGAGGAGAACTATTCAGAAACAACCATAATTCTAAGCTCACAGCATGGTATGAAAAGCATGGCTTGTGGCTGTAAAAGTGATCATGGAGATGAAATGTTCATGTAGTTGGCTCTTTCCTGGTTATTCCTTAAGATACCAGCTGCTATTTGTGAGCTCCCTACGTTTATCCCACATATTCCTGTTCCCTTGCAGAACCGCTTTACCTCCCCCCTTGACTGCATTCAAGGACCCAAACAGTCGTTCCAGGTGCGACAGAGGTTCACCTGCATCTCCTCCACCCTCATCTATTGCATCCGCTGCTCTAGATGTCAGCTGATCTACATCGTTGAGACCGCATTAACCAACCTGATATCCCGGTGGCTCAGCACTTCAACTCCCTCCCATTCCGAATCCGACCTTTCTGTCCTGGGCCTCCTCCATGGCCAGAGTGAGCGCCACTGGAAATTGGAGGAGCAGCACCTCATAATCAGCTTGGGCAGTTTGCACCCTAGCGGCATAAACATTGGCTTCTCCAATTTCCGGGAGACCTTGCTGTCTTCTCCCCTTCTCAGCTCTCCCCCGTTTTGGCCCGAAACGTTGCCTATTTCCTTTGCTCCATAGATGCTGCTGCACCCGCTGAGTTTCTCCAGCACTTTTGTCTACCCTTGCAGAACATTCCTGTTGTAACATGGATTACAGATGGGGGCATAAACAGACTCACATACAGTGACTGAAGAAGGGTCTCGACCTGAAATTTCACCCATTCCTTCTCTCCAAAGATGCTGCCTGTCCCGCTGAATTACTCCAGCTTTTTGGGTCCATCTTCACATCCAGGGAGCCTTTGAACATCTGGCTCAGCCATTGCTCCCAAATGGAAATGGTTGCCATCATTCTAACATTTGAAAGCATTCACAAAACTACAAAATCTATGAAAAGTAATCACTCTGCTAAAAAAATAATTTATGGAGAAAATAAGTTAAAACATTTAAAGACATTTAAAGAAGATAGTTAATAGCAGTTAAACATAAGGGAATCCAATTAATTGTGAAGTTCTGCTTTTCCTGGATCTTAACCTGAAACTATTTTCTTTTATTGAAATGAGAGGAGTTGCTGAATCCACACCAGATGTAACCTAAAGTAGATTCAGTAGGCAAATTTCCCAGCATAACTGGGAAACTGCAGGGATTTGGTGTCAACCACTGAACTCCATGGTGATACAATATCAGAGCATATTTAGGAACTATCCAGTGATCAGCTGGCAGGAAACTGGGGCCTCTGCATTGATACATTGTTACATGGATGAGTTCCAAACTTCCTGATCGTTGTACATGCAAATACTGACCAATGGAATGCTACTATATATAGGTGTACAGAGAGGCTACTAGGACGTCAATGCAAAGAGTGATGCTGACATTTTATTTCTTCTTGCCAGAGAGATGCGGTCAAAGCAACCATTAATCTTTGTAAATATTGGAGTCATTAACTTTAAGCATATCACAATGCCTATGCCTTATTAACTCCGCTCAGTGTGTCTCTCAGCATGCAGCTGGTGTGTAAAATCGTCCTCAAATGATATAAATGAACACCAGGTACACAGACAGTGAACCTGGATTCTCCAGAAAGCACAACTATACTCCACCATTTGTTTGCATATATCTTTTAGCTTCTCGTGCAAGAAAGTTAATATGCTCCTTGAAATATATTTAGGTAGGTTGGTTGTAATGGTTAAACATCTATTGCGAGGCAGAAGCTGAGATGTGTATATGGATGCTGACAACAATCAGTGGGAGGATGCAGTATTGGACAACACATTCGCTGATGTTCTGATCCCATATTAACTTATTAAACCACTTTTGGAGAAACATCCAGGGTTAAGGTTAAACCTTGACATTAGCCTCATGGCTATTTAATCCTGCTGCCTTCTCTCATACAATTAGAATGCATGCTACCTCTTCTACTTGCTTGAGGATACAATTCCTTTCTTATCTGCCCCTTCCATTTATAGGGCAGCACAATAGCAAAGTTGTTAAGCTGTACCTCATAGTACCATACATCCGAGTGTGATCCTGACCTCAGGAGCCATCTGTGTGGAGTTTGCATGTTATCTCTGTGTCCTCATGGGTTGCCTCTGAGTGCTCCAGTTTGCTACCACATCCCAAAGATGTGTGGATTTGTAGGTTAATTGGCCCCTGTAAAATTGAGTGGGTGAGAAAGTGGGATAATACAGAACGAGTGTGAATGGGTGATTAATGGTTGGCATGGACTTGGTAGTTCAAAGGGCCTGTTTCCATGCTGTATCTCTAAACTTTCTCCAGTACAACCTCCAAAGACCCTGCTGCCCATCGTCTCCCATCTCAGGTCAGGTCAGGTCATTCTGCTCCATTTTCCAGGTGAGATTCAGGTACAGAATACCAGTGGCAACACTAGTCACGATAAACCACGCCCCATAAGAGATACGCTTTACTTTTTAAGTGTGGCAAGTTTGCTTTAAATAGCCCAAGTTGATAACAAATTTGGGCTCTCTGTTGCTAAGCACAGGCACTGATCAGCATGCCAAGGACTGCATGCAGCAATCATTACAATTAGCAAGTAGCACAGGATTGGCAGGATGCCTACTTTACACACAATGAGGATGGGTTAATTACTTATTAAATGGCCTGCATCATTTTTCAGGTTTAACCAATTTAATCCCCCTCCCCCTATGGTATCTAAACCATGATATGTAAACCAACCATTTTAAATCAGCTTGAAATCACATGCAGAAAGTAAAATCAAATTGAGATTAAGGATGAGTTTATGAGGGCGAGAGAAAAAAGACAGACGGAAAAGCAATAAAAATAGTTTGGTCTAGAAAAGTCTCATTAAACCAGTGCTGCACCATGGACCAACATGTGCTTGCTTTAATGACGCTCTGCGGCAATATTCCACTGCTTGCTAAGAATCAAGGTTAGACCCGACCTTAAACCAGTAAAAAGATCAACAAGGTTTAGACAGACCAAAGACTGAGTTGATGACCTTCCAGCAGCACTTGACATCTGTTTATGAATGCGTCCCTAGGAGCAGTCCATAAATCAACGTCCACTGTTACAGACCTGTTTGAGATGAACGGTGACAGGGACATTCGCAATCTTCTCCAGATTCTCTTTGCAAATCCACACTCTACGAAGAGATGAGCAACCATTTTCTCTCCATAGAAGCCATCCCGAGGGCAACGTGCGCTGATAGTGAGGTTCTAATGGTGCAGGAAGGATCAGACTGGGCCAGCCCCTTTCACCACCAGTCAAGCAAGGTCTTGGTGCTTGTTGGTGAGTTCAGGCAATGAGACATTTCACCAGACAGCTGGGCAGTATACTCAGGGAACCACGCCACAGGATCCATCGAGACCTTTCCCTGCAGTGCCTGCAGGATGTTCTGTGCTGACCACTGCCTGATGGACTTATGGTCAAAGGTGTTGGACCAGATGAACCTTTCAACAAAGGACAGATGGTGTGGCAATGTCCAGCAGACTGGCACATTGCATGGCATCTGTGCCAGGCCCATCCTTTGAAACACTGGGGACAGGTGAAACCTCAGCAGCCATTGACACAGTGCCCATGTGCTATGGCTCTACACACAGCCTGATGCAGCCACACAGTCAGGTGGCCATCTGAATGACGGCAATGTTGGGCATGTTTTGGGCAAGTTACTGGGCAATGTAGGAGTAAATGCTGTGGGATGCACCGAAGCTTGGTGCAGCCATCGCCAAGGCTCTGTGGGGGAGGACCACAGTACTCAAGGAAGTGGCCCTAGAAATCTGGATGCATTGGTGAACATTTTGCAATGTTGTCTCGACTCTGGATCAGTTCCTGTGGACTGGAAGGTAGCCAATGTAACTCAAATTTTTAAGAAAGGAAGGAGAGAGAAAACGGGGAAGTATAGACCAGTTAGCCTTTCATCAGTAGCAGGGAAGATGCTTGAGTCGATTGTTAAAGATGTTATTGCAGGGTATTTGGAAAGCAGTGACAGGATCGATCAAAGTCAGCATGGATTTATGAAGGGGAAATCATGCTTGACTAATCTTCTGGAATGTTTTGAGGATGTAACAAGTAGAATGGATAAGGGAGAGCTAGTGGATGTGGTGTGCATGGACTTTCAAAAAGCCCTTGACAAGGTCCCACACAAGAGATCAGTGTGCAAAATTAGAGCACAAGGTATTGGGGGTCGGGTATTGACATGGATGGAGAACTGGTTGGCAGACAGGGAGCAAAGAGTAGGAAATAATGGGTCCTTTTGAGAATGGCAGGCTGTGACTAGTGGGGTGCCACCAGGCTCGGTGCTGGGACCCCAGTTATTTACAATCTATTATATATTACTAAAACTCTGTTCTTGACCGATTTTGGCGATCTGTGCTGCGATTTCCGAGAGAACACCACCACCTACGGCTGTCATTTTTGGCCAGCTCGCTCAGAGCCCCCCTCCGCCGTATGTGTGCTGAGGATTTTACCCGTCGATTAAATATGACAGAGATATTAATGATTTTACAACATTCCCCATTCTCTCTGCTACCCCCGCTGGCAGCAGGGAGAGGGACTATAAAACCAGGAAGTGGTGTGCCTCAATCAGTCTCTGCAAGTGGTGTGTCTCAATCAGAGCTCTGAATGACACTAACAAATGTCTACAGCTCTGCGAGTACCCTTAATTTGGTTTGAAAATGAAAATATGGTTAGAGGTAAAAAAGCACTGCCTGCAAATGGTTGTTTGGGTTTGGCTTGAAGTAAAAAAACTCTCCTCTCTCTCTCTCCCCCCCCCCCCCCCATTCCCCCCTCCCTCTCCTCTCCCCCCCCCCCCCCCCCCCCCCCTCCCCCCCCCTCCTCTCCCCTCCCTCTCCTCTCCTCCCCCCTCCCCCCCCCCCCCCCCCCCCCCTTTTTTTCACTTTGGTGGCAAGCACAGGAGGACAGGTTAATATCTGAATGGTGTCGGATTAGGAAAATAGGACGTGCAAAGAAAGTGAAAAAAGCTAATGGCATGTTGGCCTTCGTGGCAAGAGGATTAGAGTTTAGAAGCAAGGAGGTCCTACTGCAGTTGTACAGGGCCCTGGTGAGACCGCACCTGTAGTATTGTGTGCAATTTTGTTCTCCCAAGTTGAGGAAGGACATTATTGCTATTGAGGGAGTGCAGCATTGGTTCACCAGGTTAATTTCCGGGATGGCGGGACTGACATATGAGGAAAGATTGGGTCGACTGGGCTTGTATTCACTGGAATTTAGAAGGATGAGAGGGTATCTTCTAGAAACATGTAAAATTATTAGACAGGGTAGATGCAGGAAAAAACATTCCCGATGTTGGAGAAGCCCAGAACTAGGGGTCACAGTTTAAGAATAAGGGGTAGGTCATTTATGACTGAGATGAGGAAAAACCCTTGAGAAGGTAACTTGTGTACTCTGTATTATGTCTCTGATATTTATTTATTTTAAAAAACTAATTGAAACCTGATGTAATGTGATTGAAGATACATAAATAAGATGTCTTGGTCACTAATATTTATTATCCTCCGTTATGACATTGTTAAAAATTCACCTAGACGAGGGCGCCAGCACCAGCGGGTTATGATTAGTTTAGTGGGTATCTTGTGTTCAATTACTATAAACCTGATTTAAATGAATTTCATTCTTGATTCTTTCATGGAGGTTCAGCAATAGGAGGGGTGAATAAGTTGAACTGCAACTTCAGATTTCCATTTGTAACAGCCAACTCCAGAATTTGCTGTCGATTTTACATCAGAATAATGATGTATCAAACTCAGAAGTTGAAATAAGCCAATGTGAAAATTGTCAGTTTTGTACATCAGCCAGTCACCATTACACATTGTGTAACCATCAGCCTCAACATTACAAGTTGTGTAACCATTAGCATTACACTATTACACCTCACATTGTGCTCCCCCGGTATACAAAGGTGGACGGGCAAGGAGAAAAAGTCAGTTATCAGCAAAGGGAAAGCGATTACTGGAAGCCCAGAGCAGCCTAGGTCTTGCCTGAATCGGGCACCGCTCTTAGCAACTGGAGCGTGGACTAGACTTGAACAATGGTGCCAAACATGGCGCCTCTTGCACATAGGCTCAGTCAGAAAAAATGCATGAAAACAAGAGAATTTCCAGGTACCCAGCCTCCAGCGTGTTCAGTACCAAACGCAGAAGTTGAAATAAGCCAATGGGAAATTTTTCAGTTTTGTACATCAGCCAGCCAGCAGTATTTTGACCAACACTGGCAATTTAGTGGAATTATTGTCATATTAGGAACAATTTTCTCGTGAAACTCACTGCCTTTAGACATACAAGCCTTTCTTCTTGATAAGTGAGCTGGATATGGGGCCTGAGTGGTGAGATATTAGTCAATCACCCACAGCTGCTCCTTTGTGCAAAAGTTTCAATGCAATCACAGCAGGATTCGGCATATAGATCAGTTAGTCATAGATAGTCATAGAAAACGTAATTGTACCCAGAATTTGTGGCACTCATGTGGCCCTCTTAGGTCCTAGTCATAGAGTAGTGATACAGTGTGCGAACAGGCCCTCCGGCCCAAATTGCTCACACCGGCCAACAATGTCCCAGCCACACTAGTCCCACTTGCCTGCGCTTGGTCCATATCCCTCCAAACTTGTCCTATTCATGTACCGTCCAATTGTTTCTTAAATGATGGGATAGTACCAATCTAATCTACGTCCTCTGGCAGCTTGTTCCATACACCCACCACCCTTTGTGTGAAGAAGTTACCTCTCGAATTCCTATTAAATCTTTTCCTCTTCACCTCAAACTTATGTCCTCTGGTCCTCGATTCCCCTACTCTGGGCAAAAAAACTCTATGCATCTACCCAATCTATTCCTCTCATGATTTTGTACACCTCTATACAAGATACAAGATACATTTATTCATCACATGTGCCAGATGGCACAGTGAAATGAAATTCCCATACAGCCATACAATAAAAATAAGGGACACAACACACTATAGAGTTTGACACAAAACATCCCCCCACAGCAGAATCAGAGTTTCACATTGTGTGGGAAGGCACCAAAGTCAGTCTCTTCCTCCATTGTTCCCCGTGGTCAGGGCCTCCCCGTGCCCTCCGCAGTTGCCACTACGGGCGGCCCGATGTCCAGGACCGCTCGCCGGGGTGTTGTAATAAGATCTCCCCTCACCCTCCTGCCCTCCAGGGAATAGAGACTCAGCCTACTCAACCTCTCCCTATAGCTCACACCCTCTAGTTCTGGCAACATCCTCGTAATTTTTTTCTGAACCCTTTGTCTGTACTGCTAGATCCCTCTGCTCTACAACACTGCCCAGAAGCCTACCATTTACTGTATAGGTCCTGCCCTTGTCCCAAAATGTAACACCTCACACTTTCTGTATTAAAGTCCATCAACCATTCCTCCGCCCACCTGGCCAATCGATCCAGATCCTGCTTTCACAACCATCTTCACTATCTGCAAAACCACTAACTTTTGTATCATCAGCATACTTGCTAATCTTGCCCTGTATGTTCTCATCCAAATCATTGATGTACAGTAGATGACAAATAGTAACGGGCCCAGCACTGAATCCTGAGGCAGACAACTAGTCACAGGCCTCCAGTCTGAGAAGCAACCTTCCACCATCACCCTCTGCTTCCTTCCATGGTCAATTTGCTGTCCATTCAGCTATCTCTCCTTGGATCCCATGTGATCTAACCTTCCAGAGCAGCCTACCAGGTGGAACCTTGTCGAACACCTTACTTAAGTCCATGTACACAACGTCTACAGCTCTGCCTTCATCACCATTTTTGGTCACGTCTTCAAAAAAATCAATCAGATTTGTGAGACATGGCCTCCCACATACAATACCATGCTTACTATCCCTAATTTGCCCTTGCCCATCCAATTGTATAACGTATCCATCCGAATACTCTCCAGTAACGTACCAACTACAGATATTAAGCTCACGGCCTATAGTTCCCAGCAATTTCCCTGCTGGCCTTCTTGAAAAGAGGCACAACATTTGCCACCCTCCAGTCTTCCGGCACCTTGCAAGATGTGCAATAGATTATAAACAATAGATGCAGGAGTAGGCCAATCGGCCCTTCGAGCCAGCACCGCCATTCAATGTGATCATGGCTGATAGAAACATAGAAAATAGGTGCAGGCGTAGGCCATTCGGCCCTTCGAGCCTGCACCGCCATTCGATATGATCATGGCTGATCATCCAACTCAGTATCCCATCCCTGCCTTCTCTCCATACCCCCTGATCCCTTTAGCCACAAGGGCCACATCTAACGCCTTCTTAAATATAGCCAATGAACTGGCCTCAACTACCTTCTGTGGCAGAGAATTCCACAGATTCACCACTCTCTGTGTAAAAAATGATTTTCTCATCTCAGTCTTAAAAGACTTCCCTCTTATCCTTAAACTGTGACCACTAGTTCTGGACTTCCCCAACATCGGGAATAATCTTCCTGATCATCCCCACTCAGTACCCCGTTCCTGCCTTCTCCTCATATCCCCATGACTCCGCTATTTTTAAGTCCTATCTATCTCTCTCTTGAAAGCATCCAGAGAACCTACCTCCACTGCCCTCTGAGGCAGAGAATTCCACAGACTCACCACTCTCTGTGAGAAAAAGTGTTTCCTCGTTTCTGTGCTAAATGGCTTACTCCTTATTGTTAAACTAGGGCCCCTGGTTCTGGACTCCTGCAACATTGGGAATACATTTCCTGCCTCTAGCATGTCCAAACCCTTAACAATCTTCTATGTTTCAATGAGATATCCTCTCATCCTTCTAAACTCCAGAGTGTACAAGCCCAGCTGCTCCATTCTCTCAGCATATGACAGTCAAACAAGCTGCATTTTAAAGAGCTCAACTCTTCATAACTTGTTTTAAGATTTTTTTATTTTTATCTTGGATGAATTATCTCCTCGGGTAATAGATATTTCATTAATCAGCTAATTTTTTACTCACAAGAATACAATTGAGATCTACCAATTCTAATTATTTTTTTATCCTTCAATTAGAATGGTTATGACAACAAATAGAACGAGGAAATGGTGATATAATTAATCTTCAATTAAAGTACCAGTTAGTTATTAAACTAATGTTCTTGTGTTTTTAACATTAAGTTTCATTCTCAATTAATGGAGGATTGCACATGGCAAACATCTCTGTATAAAAAAAAATAATTTAAATTTAAATCATGAGGTGAATTCAAGCATCCTTGGAATTTGAGACAGTAAAGCGTAGAATTTTGTATATATTAGAACTCAACTTGAGACCAATAATTGGCAGAAGATAATAAATTTGATCAAAGCAGCACCAAGCACTAACTTTTGTTAATTACTGTCAAAATTGAATTCCACAAAGAAAATAAAGATGATTTGTCTCCACTTTGCACCCAAGGGTTACTTAGCTTTGAAGCACAAAGCAAAGAAAAAGATAGGAGACACATGAGGCGTGGAGATGTATGCATGTTTCACATTGGCCTTGGAATTTAGGATTCCATCGTCTAAAATCAATTTTATTACCCTGCGTGGTCTCTTATGTTATCTGCTAGAAATAGTTTCCTATTCTTCTCTGAAAAAAGCATCATATTCTTGCCTTCGTGCTTCAGTATTTTCTTGTCCAAAAAGAACTCCCAATAATTCTAAAGCTTCCATTATATTTGAACATCCATAATTCCTGCAAGTAAGTAGTCCCAATGTTGCGTCTATTATTCTTACAATTTCTCACTTTCTCTGGATTTGTATTATATATTATGAAAATATTAATAAATGCTCTAAAATGAACACCCACAATTAAAAATGTTTAACAATTATTTTTAGTTTAGTTTAGAAATACAGCGCAGAACAGGCCCTTTGGCCCATTGAGTCCACGCCGACCAGCAATCAGCCCGTACACAAGCACTATCCTACACACTAGGGATAGTTTACCAATTTTACCAAAGCCAATTAACCTACAAACCTAAACATCTTTGGAGAGTGGGAGGAAACCGAAGCACCCGAAGAAAGTCGATGCCGTCACAGGGAAAACATGCAAACACCGTAATTAGGATTGAGCCTGGGTCTCTGGCACTGTAAGGCAGCAACTCTACCACTACACCACCACATCGCCCTTAATTATCTTGGATTATTTGCCTGAAAGAAATTGGTACATAAGATAAACAACGATAAACAAACTTTTTAGTTTACAGTCCAATACGTTTTCTTGTTCATTATCATTGATGAGCAAGAAATTTGAACAGGATAAAAATGGACTGATGATTAGGTGTAACCCTTATTTACATTCCTGGGCAAAAATGTACTTGCAAATTTATTTTTAATACTCAAATGCAATTTTCTGACTTTGATCAATATTTTGATCTGTTTCTATTTTCTCGGCCAGCCTTAACATCTTGGTTTTTAATTTAAGCTCTCATGGTGGAACTAAGGGAAAAAAGTTGTTCGGCACGGACTTGTAGGGCCGAGATGGCCTTTTTCTGTGTTGTAATTGTTATATGGTTATATGGCTATTCTGCATTTTCCTTTCTAAAATGTATTGCATCATGGTTGCACGTTAAATTGCATCTGTCATCCAGCCGTGCTATTATAGTAAGCTTCCTCTGTTATTTAGGTTAAGCATTAATTCATGTGTTGCAGTTTTACTGCTCAGCTAGTTAAAACAATAGCTATGGAGTGTGATGTGCAGCTGGGAAAATACAATTTATTTCAGCTGTAAATCACCGTCTTGGAGCCAGAGTTTATATGGATACATAGTTTTGTCACATCTGCTAAACTTTAACATTTTAAGAATATGGCAACTCCACGCTGGGTTCACCACACTGGCTCGGGAAGGCATTATCAAGGAATTCCCTTCTCTCTCCTCTTCAGTCGGGCAGAAAATACAAAATCATGAAAGCAGATACCACCAGATTCAGGAACAGCTTTTTCTTTGCTGTTATCAAACTACTGAAGGGTCCGCCTCAACTGAGGTGTGGTCCCAATCTTCCAACCTACCACATTGTGGAACTTGCCAGTATATTCTACACTTTGTATTTTTCCATTTGCACTACCTGTTCTACTTGCATATAACTTGAATGTACTCATGTATAGTGTGATTTCACAGGGCAGCACATAAACAAACCTTTTCACTAGATCTTGGTACATGTGACTACAATAAACCAATACCAAAAACATCATTGGTTATCTCTGGACATGTTTGGGTCTCTTCATATCACAGTATATCATATCTACAACTATTCAGAAGGGAACTGGTGAACTTTAGGATACACTTAGTAGGTTCAGTGCAATCAATTTTGTAATAGATTTTGTTCTCATGGCACACATGAACATTACCAATAGCAAGCATATTTCTAGGACTTCATCTTTTAATTATACAGCTTTAAAAAAACTAATGGCTGCGCAATTCCTGGTGGCACAAAGGTAGTGATGTGTCTTTCAGCGCCAGAAACCCCAATTCTATCCTGACCATGGGTGCTGTCTCTACAGAGTTTGTACGTTCTCCCTGAGACCTGCATAGGTTTTCCCTGGGAGCTCCGGTTTCCTCCCACACTCCAAAGACATACAGGTTTGGAGGTTAATTGGCTTGGTAAAATTGTAAATTATTCCTTGTGTGTGTATGGTAGTGTTAAGATGAGGGGATCGCTGGTCAGCACGGAATTGGTGGGCCGAAGAGCCTGTTTCTGCGCAGTATCTCTAAAACTAAACTAAATGAAAAAAACTGAATTGCCTTACATCTCTTTTAGCCTCATCATGTCTATTTTACTTGTTCCATAGCCATTCATTTGGCCTAGCCTCATTATCCATTTTACTTCATTTGATTGCTCCTGCCGATCCTCTAATTACATCTTAACTTTTGCTCTTCCTTCCCTTGCCTTGGTTCAAAGAGTGAATCTGCCTCTTGTGAATTTAGACTCGATGGAAGGTAGTTTATCTGACATTTCAATGCTGTTTCTCTCTCCACTCCTCAAGTGCATTCCCCACCACCGGAAGCATCAATATATGATGCTGCCTCAATAAAGTGGCATCAACCATCCAGAATTCCCACCGAGCAAGTAAAGCCCTCTTCCCATTGCTATTAACGTGCAGGAGGTACAGAAGCATTAGATCCCACACTGCCAGGTCCAGGAATGGCTTGTTTCCTTCAACAATCAGGTTCTTGAACTGACCTGCACATCTCTAATCCTTCCTCAGCAATGGAACATTATGGACAACCTCGTGCACTACCTAGGTTGTTAATTTTCTAATTGAGTTTTGCACTAATGTCTATTTTGCAATATAATTTTTTCTTCTTACTGCCTTGAAACATATATGTGTAATTTATATGTTTGTTTGTTGTCTGGGTCTATGTGCCTGTGATGCTGCTGAAGACAGGATTTTGCAGGATTTCATCACAATACTTTTGCACACAACAATAAACTTGACTGGATTGCGCCACACCTACTGATAATTTGCAGCACCTTCCACTTTTACTTCTCAACATTGAATCAGGAAATATTTTATTCTCCTTACTTTTAAAGCAGAAACATTTAGCAGCTTGTAACATCATTTATTTTGTTTGGCTGAGCAGAATGACTCAGTTATTGTTTTTGACACAATGAAAATTGGCATTATTTCACGAGAAGAGAGGATTTCAGAAATTAAAGTTTACAGCTCTGAAAATCTAGCATGAAAGGTCAGAAAAGGGAGAGGCAGAAGATCTGGCCATAAATTGTATATTCAATATCAGGACAGTAATCTTGCAGGACAGATCACAAGGGATTCAAAGACATAGATGATTATAATGGATTAAAAGTCAGTATGGTCTAAACACAATGCTGTATTCATATATTCATTATCGACTAAAAAATTCTGTAATATAAATTAAGCATTTGATATAACCAACCGGTCAGACATCATCCAAAAATTAGATGAATATCGCCTGTTCCATTTCACATTTTCCAACAATACAGTGTGGAGTGCAGTGTTGGTACAGTGGTTATGTTACCAGAAAAGTAACTAAGGGGCCTGGACTGATTATCCAGAGGCAGGGTTTAAATCCCAACATGGTAACAATCCAATTATTTTGAAAATATCTGAACTAATAATCTTCACAAAACTAATGTGTTGTCGTAAAACCACATTTAGTTCAATAATGCCCTTCAAGGTAGGACATCTGTTACCCAGTCTGGCCACTTTGGAATTCCATTCCACTAATGTGGCTGACTACAAAATAGGCTAACAAACTATTTAACAGTAATGTAATCATCCTATCACCAATGTAATCACAAAGTCTGATCTCAACAAAGTGTCTCCCTGCCCATTTGATGCTCCAAAGTCGTTCTCTTGAGAGAGGAAAGCTATCCTTTTGAGTAGTCTTACATAGCTGTAACTAGGGGCAACATGACAGATTTCTCCATTACAATCTCAGGGAACTCCTATCCCACTGGCAGGACAGATCAACAGGAAGGGATGACATAGTGGTGTGCAGATGGGAACAAGTAATCCTGGAAGTCCTGCATGTTGACTGTGGACCCCAGAAACTCTCACTGTATCAGGTCAAATATGTTTGAGAAAATCTGATCCTGTTTACTAACCTCCCTCAGTCTTCCTCCAAGTTGAACAACATTGAAGAAGTGTTGAAAGTCATAAGGACACAGATATACTGTGAGAGTGGGAGAGGGTACTTCAGTGTACATTATTGATCCTAACTTGGTAGCACAACTGCTAGACTGGACACAGCTGCCAGATTGAGTTTGTAATAGGTGATGATTGAATCAACACAATATAAATCTACTTGACTTCATTCTCATTGGTCTCCCTGTGGTAGGTGTATCTGTACAGGATACATTATTTGAAGAGATTACTCTACACTCCCTGTGAAAAAAAAGTCCCATCTTTACATTGAGGAACCCTCCATTTTATTTTGAAAAGTGGAATAACGGCAGCACAGTTACGCAGCGATAAAGTTGCTGCCTTACAGCACCAGAGACCCAGAGTTTGATCCTGACTACCCTGTATTCTCCTCATGATCGCATGCGATTTCTCTGGAATCTCCAGTTTCCTCCCTCACTCCAATAACGTTTAGGTTTGTAGGTTAATTGGCTTGGTAAAATTGTAAATTGTGTGTGGGGATCGCTGGTTGGCATTGACTTGGTGGGCCGAAGGGCCTGTTTCCACACTGTATCTCTAAATTAACCTAAACAAAGGGATCAACCAAAGTTCAACAGGGTTGCCAGAAGGCTATGTTGGGAGGAGGACCAGGCATACCTAAAAATGAGAAGCCAAAATAGAGAAGTTGCAACATGAGCCTGCATGCATGCTGAACAGCAAAAACAGTATAAAACAATTAGGTTTAAGCATGCCCACAAACAATGGATCATCAAAGTTCCACAATTCTACCATAGGTAGTTGTAGTTGGTGGTGAACAATGAAATCACTAAATTGATGGAGGAGTTTCAATAATACTCCCAGTGGTCCAGTGAGTGTTTAAGTCAAAGATGAATATTTGACAAACTCGATCAGCTCAGAGAAGCAAATGCATTATTCGTCTTGACTTCCCACTGAGATCCCCATCATCAGTGAGGTCAGAAGATAGACAAAAATGCTGGAGTAACTCAGCTGGACAGGCAGCATCTCTGGAGAGAAGGAATAGGTGAAGTTTCGGGTCAAGACCCTTCTTCAGTCTGAGGAATGTTACCCACCCCTTCTCTCCAGAGATGCTGCCTGTCCCGTTGCGTTACTCCAGCTTTTTGTGTCTATCTTTGGTTTAAACCAGCATCTCCAGTTCCTTCCTACTCATCGGGGAAATCATTCTGTAGCCAATTCAGTTCACTCCATTTCATGTCAAGAAATGGCTAAAAACACAATACAGCAAAGGCTATTGGAAAATACAACATACATGCAGTGGTACGGATGACCTGTACTTCTGACTGAGCTGCACCTCTAGCCTAGCTGTTCCTGTACAATTACAACATGCATCTGACAATGTGGAAAATTGCACAGATCACAAAAACCAGGATTGATCTAATCCAGTTAATGAGTTATCAGTCATCAACAAAATTATGGAATGAGCCATTGAGGGTAAGAAGAATTTCTTATTCACCAATAACTAGCTTCCAGTTTTGGTTTTGTCAAGACCTCTCCAGCTCCAGAACCCAACACAACCATGCTCCAAATGAACGGACGAGCAGAATTCCAGAAGTGAGGTGAGAATGACTATCTTTGACATTAAAGCAGCATTGACTGATCATGGCAACAAAGAGTCAGGATGATAGTGAAGTCATGGTAATCAACAGGAAAACACTCCAGTGATTAGAGCCACATTTTAATAATAGATTTGGTTGCTAGAGAACATTATTCGCACCCCAATATATCATTACAATAGTTTCTCTGGGCAATGTCTTAGGTTGAACGACATTCAGTTACTTGACCAAGTACTTTCAGTTACTTCTTCCATCAAGGTCAAGTGGGTATCTTCATTATGATTACATATTGTTCAATTACATTTTGTAACTCTGCGGCAAATGAAACAGTCATTCTTACGTTAAGCAAGACCTAGTTTTATTTAGGGATGAACTGATAAGTGGCATGACATTAGTGGCAGAAATGTTTCATGCAATTGTCATCTCCAACAAGAGAGAGTCTAATATTCAATGGCATTACCATTACCATGTATTCACCATTAAAAATGTCAAGGATGAAATAAGAGTTTCAAATTAGGCTTTTTAAAAAGAAATTCTAAGCAATGCTAAAAATACCTCCCTGCATTTTATTTTTTTAAATTTATAAATAACAATCTCTTTGTCACTTCAGTACCCTTTATCCGTTACGTGCAAACTTCCTTTCAGGGAAGCATTCAATACATCTTTTATATTAATACGGCTTTGTTCTCAATGTCCCATCCTTTTCACCCTGACAAATTTAGAATATATATATATATATATATATATATATATATAAAATGATAAATCTAGATTAAAAGGTTTTTACTTATCTGTGAGTCTATAGTAAGTAAAACATTTTTACCATTAATAACTCACCATATAAACCATAGACTGATTCCTGGATGTCAGGACTTTCATATGAAGAAAGACTGGATAGACTCGGCTTGTACTCGTTAGAATTTAGAAGATTGAGGGGGGATCTTATAGAAACTTACAAAATTCTGAAGGGGTTGGACAGGCTAGATGCAGGAAGATTGTTCCCGATGATGGGGAAGCCCATTGATGTAGTTTTAATTAAAAATGTATTGGCAGTTGACAAAGTTTACTAATATTTTGACTTTTTTTGCCATTTGACATGAAAAACTAAACTAAACTAAACTAAATTAAACTAAACTGAACAGAGTTAATGGCCAAAAATTAACTTTGCACATCTGTTAAAAACCACAGCTGTGCAGTTGAAAATTAGTTGCTTGCTGTATTCAAGAAATCACCAAGAAATCTGTGTGCATGAAGAGAATACATTAACTAATGTTTCTTCAGCTTCAGGAGGTGTAAGGACTAGGTCACAGGCATTGCAGTCTTTCCCAAAGTTAGACATGCCATAGGCCTTCCTGGCAGAATTCTGCAAGAACATCTGGCTGTAATCCTGAAAGGTCTCCTTAGACCCATTGAACAAAGTGCTCATTTATGTCATTGTATTCTTCATCAGCCTTTGCAGTATACTCTCTCATATTCTCCCCTCTTTTCAGCACATGTACTTTAAACTGCAATACTTCCCATTAACTGGAAGAGTGTTGTTGTATAGTAGTCTTAGCCTTTAAGGGTAGCAGCCTAGGTTGCAATTGCAAGGTTAAATGCTGGCTCTGCAAGTCTTTGCAATAGGTCAACTGTGAAATACTGCTTACAATGAGCTCACTCAAGTGCAACACCTTTGCATGTTTTCAGTGAACTTTGGTGGGAACTACAGAGCTTTCAGGTATCTTACAGGTTAAACAAAATAACAGCAACACATTATGATCAGAAAAAATACCTCTTATTTTTTGTATTTTCTCAAATCTTGTGTTTAATTATCAAACATTTTGAACAAGTTTCTAAACCTAATTTTCAGTTCTTGGGTATTCAGGACTTGCTTGATATTTAAAATAATTTGCAGGCTATCAAACAACGGAAATTGGAAGCTTAAATGAATCACTTTAACAGAATGATGGTTTGCAAAGTCATATCCATTCAATAGGGAGCTAATTAGTGTATAATTATGTAATTTGAAAACAAACCATTGTAGAATTTTAGATAAATAATCCATGACAGAAAGGATAATTTTTGCATAAGTAGGTAAAATGGTAAAATAAATTTGAATAATATACATTCCTCATTAATTAGATCTTGAAATGTAAAATGGAGTGTAACAAAAATTCGAAGAGTTACCATATCCTGAAGAAAGAGCGTAACTGAATGTTCTAGTGAGGGCAGGAATGGAAGAATAGCTCAGATGAATGTGTGGCTGAGGTGCTGGTGCAGGCGGCTGGAGTTCTGGTTTTGGATCATTGGGATCCCTTTTGGGGCAGAGGTGACCTGGGGTGGGAGGGTGATGGTGGTGGTACTAAGAACAGGGGCATGGAAAAGAAAGAGGATGTGGGCAAAGTATTAATTGAAGTTGGATATTCTAATCTTTATGCCATTGGGTTGTAAACTTCCCAAGTGGAATATGTGGTGTCATTCCTCCAATTTGCATGTAGGTGGGCTCTCACAATGTAGGAGGCCAAGATCAGAAATGGGAATGGGGAGAGGAGTTGAAGTAATTGGCAACCTAAAGATGCATCAGGCCTTGGTGGCAGTGCACATGTCTCCCAGTCATCCTGACCCTTCATGCACTCACCACCCATATCTTAGTCCTCTATTTCCCTTTTATTCCTCTTTCCCTTTCCCCTGTCCTTTTACACATATATCCCTCCTTTTGGATTTACATTTCACTCCTCTTCTCTCTCTTCATCTGACACTCTTTTCCCTCCTATTCACCTTTAGTCTTTGTCACTTACTCCACCCATCTGCCTATCAACCACCCCCATCCCCATTCACTTCTACCTACCGCTTGCCAGATGTTGTCTCTCCTCTACATCTCATTTCCAACCATCCCCCCCAACTCCAATTAGTCTGAAGAGTCGCAATCCAAAATAACACCTGTCCATTCCTTGCCCAGATGTGGCCTTGGCCTGACCTGATGAGTTCCTCCACACTTTGTGTTTTCCACAAGATTCAAGCATTTGCAGTCTTTTGCACCTCCATCTCTTTTTATTTCCATGTCCACAGATGTAGCTGCACTTCTTTATTCGTTAATTCACATCCTCTTCACCGTCTAACTGCTGGTTTTTTAATCAATTGATACTTGATAATCTTAGTCTTATCGCAGACTATCCTGTTCTCTCTACCTAACCCTTCTCTGCAGCTCTTGGATTTTTACTTTTTAAATTCTGATAAAGGTCTTGGATAGAAACAGCAATTCAACAATTGAAGCTGCCTTTACGTACTTCCAAAATTCCCTGTTCAGGATTTTAACATGGTACAAGAATTATTACTATTGATTTAGGATTGCAATATTTCACAATTGAACATATACCATTATAATCAATGAACTGAAACTGAATGTTTACATGCCAAGGCAATTTATTTGTTCATTTCTATCGCAGCTGCCTTTTAGAATTTGACCACATATCCCAAAATTGCAATTTGGATGTATCTGATAAATGAATCGAACGGGAATGTAAACCAATTGCAACAATTCAGAATGAACCTGCAACCAGTTGTGTGATCAAAAGCAATTATATATTTTTGATGAAATTTGCTAACTTTCAAATGCTTGACTTCTTTTACTTTAAAACAAAAAGTTTCATACTACAGCTGCTTTGCAAACTTCAATGGAGCAAGACCAAATGTAATTTTTTGTTTTAAGTTTCCAAGCTCCTTGTTAAGTTCAAATATATCTATGCCTGATGATCAAACTACAATGCACAATTTGAACAAAAATTTCTAACTACAATAGTATACAGGAATGTTAATTGACCTCTCCCAAGCTTAAATCAAGGGAAACACATGATGAACATCTTAAAGAATGTGGTGGGTCTCATCAGTGACAATGATGAGTCGGCGTACAGGATGGAGGTGGAGCTGCTCACAGGATGGTGCAAATCCCACAACCTCATTCTCAACGTGGGAAAAACTAAGGAGATGGTGGTTGACTTCAGGAGGGCGGGAAAACAACACCATACACCTCTGCACATCGATGGAGCTGATGTGGAAAGGGTCAGCAGCGTGAAGTTCCTAAGACTCCACCTGTCAGATGACCTGATGTCTACAACCAACACCGCAGCACTGGTCAAGAGAGCCCAGCAGCGACTACACCCTCTCCGAAGACTACGTAAAGCAGGTCTCCCCACTACACATCTACAAACTTTTTATAGGGGGACAATCGAGAGCACATTAACCAACGGCATCACTTCCTGGTTCGGGAGCTGCAAGGCGTACGAACGGCACCAACTTGACAGGATTGTGAAGACCGCCAGCAGGATTATTGGTGCTCCACTCCCCTTCTTGCTGGACATATACAGGAAGAGATGTATCAACAGAGCCATCTCCATCATCAAAGACCCCCTACCACCCATCGCATCACATATTCTCCATCCTGCCATCTGGGAAGAGGTACAGGAGCATTAGCTGCAAAACCAGCAGGATGCTCCTCAGCTTCATCCCGCAGGCTATAAGACTGATAAACGGACTTAGCCCCCTGCCAAAGTATCGCGCACCAACCATCAACCTGGACACACTGCAGCAGTTGTCGATCGGAACGCCTGTTGATGTTTAGTAGAGAGTAGAGTGTTTAAATTTAAATTTGTTCATGATATATGTATTTTTATTTCTATTTATTTGTTGTTATTTGTACTGCACACTGAATGGACACTGGTTGAGCAATGATTTTTTGTTTCCTCTGGGTATGTGAGTACTCAGGAAATGACAATAAAGATATACTGATACTGATACTGACTGAATCACAACCGTTGATTGAGCGTGCCTTCTCCTTGGTTAATGTGACAAAAACCGACCACAGAATAAACCTTTTCAAACATGTTTTCATTTTGCATTAACTTAGGAGAGGGTGATTAACTTGCCAATGTCATTAGTATGACCTGCGGTGCAATGTACACAAAGTATTGGAGGAACTCAGCTGGTCAGGCAGCATCTTTGAAGGGAATGGACAGAAACTGGTTTGCTTTGGACCCTCGTCCTGCCGGTTATGACTCTCTCTCCCATCTCCAACATTCCTCCTCCTCCTGAATTCTCCCTGATGGCATTTTACCTTCTCTGATACTTTAATTTCCAACTACGACCACACCATCAACCGTCTTGACTTCTCCACTCCGCTTTCCCACTCAAATATCATCCTCTTTGAATGCGCAGACCTCCACTCATTCATTAACAATCCCAGTGTCATCATCAAACCTGCTGATAAGGGAGTTGTGGCTTGTAGTCAGGCAGGATAACCTCTAATATGCTGAGCCCAGGCGTCATCTCTTGGACACCTCTTCATACCCACCCTTTGGTCATGGAGTCAGAAGAAGGGTCCCAATCCAAACATCGTCTGTGCATTTCCTCCACAGATGCTGCCTGATCTGCTGAGTACCTACAGTTCTTTGTGTTTTGGTCAAGATTTTAGCATCTGCAGCTTCTTGTGTCTCCTGTAGTGCCACATCACCAATTAAAACATTTGCTTACAAACAGCAATGATGTATATTTAAATGTCCTTATGACATAGAAGGAGACCAATTGTCCTACTGAATCTATGCCAATTCTCAGAGCTTTCACATTTCCGCCATCATTTCCTCCACTTTTCCCCATTGATTTCTCTGCAACCTTTTTTCTCCTATCACCTATCAAACTTGGCAAGTGGAAGGGTATTAAACTGTTCAAATGAAAACGATATGGTCATGGGATGAACATGCAAATGCCACTCAGATAGCAACCAAGGTCAGGATTGAATCAGGGTCACTGAAATTGTGCAACACTAGTAATAACTGTTCAACCACTGGGTCACAATAAAATATACTTCAATATCAAGTGTTCAGGTAGCACCATCCAGAATCTGCCCCACTGTCAGATAATGCATACAAATATGTTAAAGTATATTCGGCATACATTTATAAAACAAATTTAAACAAAAGAGTACAAAGCTAGAAAATGTACATTTGAATCAGAGTGTGCACGGTCCACAGGGCTGAGAGTAACTTTGCCGTATCCAAATCTGGTGCCGAATGCTGCACCAGGTGGTCCATTCAGTTCTATTCTTCCTCCGTTGAATATAGCAAGATTGACGCAACTAGGAGGCCTGTAAGGCTGTTGGGACGGCACAATGGCGCAGCGGTAGAGTTACTGCTTTACAATGCCAGAGACCCAGGTTCGATCCTGGTGCTGCCTGCAGGGAGTTTGTACGTTCTCCCCGTGACCGTAAGGGTTTTCCCGCGATTTTTGGTTTCCTCCTGCACTCCAAAAATGTACAGGTTTGTAGGTTAATTGGCTTGGTATGAATGTAAAATTGTCCCAAGTGGGTGTAGGGTAGTGTTAATGTGCGGGGATCTCTGGTCGGTGCAGAATCGGTGTGCCAAAGGGCCTGTTTCCGCACTGCATCTCTAAACTAAGCTAAATTAAGCTAAACGAGAGAGTATCAAAGAATCAACCACATAAGATGATCTGGAGTCACAGATATATCATGAGAGGATTATGATGGTGGATTTTCTCTGCAGTGGGATATTAATTGTTGAACTGGAGCTATCACCTCCAATTATCACTTCTGGTGCTGGCCAGGCAGCAGGATTACTTGTCCATTAATAATGTCATTATATTTTATGCATGTGCATGCCAGATCCTGCCACGATCGTTTGGATCAGACTGTCATTCTTTTGCTTGCTGGTCTGAATGAGGAATGATAGTGACATCCTCTTAGGCCATCCCCTTGGGGAGAGAGGAATCCTCAGAGCTAACAGTTAAAAATAACCTTTTTTCAATGGTTCAACGATTTCTTTATGGTCACATGTACTAGGTATGGTGACATACATTTTGTGCATGTAGCTCAGCAAAACTATCCCAGTACACAAACACAATCACCCTGGTTAGTATACTATGCACAGAGCAGCCCACATACGCAAGATGTGCCATTTTGGCAGCATTTTACATTCCCAGCTGCAGCTAGCCACAAAGTCAGTTGCAGCCATCACCTCCATTTTGGTCGCACCGCGATCCGATGTCCTTCTCCACGCTGGGCCCTCTTCAACCCTCGTTCCTCAGGGGCCGCCCCCCACAGCCAACCTCGAGGGCACAGAAGGTAAGAAACCCCCCCTTCTCTTTCTTTGTCTAGTGACTGCCGCTGTCACCATCTTCCACCCAGTTTCCAAATCCCAATCCATGGGATGAGCAGGTGCCAGGCTCGAATGCCCTCCCTCTCCAAGCGAGTTGGGCCTGCGGTTAGAATACAGCTGCGGCTCGCTGGGTCGATAACCAGGTTGCTGAAGCTATCCTGGAGCTATCAATATCTATTCAACGTTGGTTCAAGAAACTAGGTAGCAGCAAGCTGATTAAAGGTAAAAGCATCTGAAAGAGACTTTTAGATTCATCTTGTTCGATTTGATGTACACCCAGCATTTAAAAAACAAAGTGGTTGTACATGCTATCATCGCTTTGAAATGCTCACCACTTTAAAGCTTACAATGGTTGTACCCATGAACTTCATTCACCACACACAAAATCTATTATTTTGTTACAAATTGTTGGAGTCAAAGGTAATGACTAGCAGCAATTTTGTGCCACAATATAGAAAGATTTAGTTGTTGAAGAAATTAATCCATACCAATACCCACATGGACGTGCAGTAGCACAGCCAGGCACTTGGCCCTTGTTGTATGCTGTAGTTAATGCACCAAATTAAAATATTTCATTCAACTCATTTTCCTCGACATAACCGATTTCACATCTTATTTGTACTGTTTCAGATTAAATTCTCTGATCACAAAAGCAGTAGATTGCACTTTCAAGTCTTTTCTATGTCTGGCAAACAGTTAATTCCTTGGAAAGAAATTCTCCAATCTAATACCTCTGTAATAGATAATAATTTGAATAGCTAAAATTCTTATGAAAGTAGTCTGTATTATCCATGAATGCTTACAAACCAGTCATTAATAGGTTCTATTTATTATTTTGACAAGGATTATGAAAACTGTACCAGAGGATGACGTGAATCATTGTCACTCTGGAAAGCATATGGAGTTTTAAGAACTTAATGGCAAGAGGATTTTTCCAGAAAATCAGTTTTTTATATTATCAGTGGTAAAGTTTAGTTTAGTTTAGTTTAGTATAGTTGAGTTTAGTTTAGAGATACAGCATGGAAGCATGCCCTTTGGTCCACCAAGTCCATGCCAACCAGCGATCCCCATACATTAGCACTATCCTACACACGAGAGGCAATTTACAATCTCTACCAAAGTCAATCAACATAAAAACGTGTACATCTTTGGAGTGTGGGAGGAAACTGGAGCTCCTGAGGAAAACACATGCGGTCACGGGGAGAATAAACAAATTCCATACAGACAGCACAGTCAGGATTGAACTGGGTCTCTGGCACTAAGGCAGCAACTCTGCGCCATCATGCCCCAAGACAGTTAGATACAGTTCTTAGGGCTAGCGGAATCAAGGGATATGGGGAGAAGGCAGGAACGGGGTACTGATTGTGGATGATCAGCCATGATCGCATTGAATGGCGGTGCTGGCTCAAAGGGCCGAATGGCCTTCTGCACCTATTGTCTATGTACCTGTACGTACTGTACGTATGCCGCCCTTGGAAGGAAAATAAAGAAGACGGCTTCTCCATGGAAAATAATTATTTCAATAGGTTAACAAAGGAGAAGTAACCTGTGTTCACAATGTAAATCTCAAAAGAAGAAATATAGGTTAATAAAATTACAAGTTTTAAAAAAGGAAGCATGGCCCTCCATTTCTAGAATGGTAGAAATTAACTTGCTCCCCAACCGTGCAAATTCTATCCCGTTTTCCCCTTGTTACAATGTAATGTACCCTTTAATCTCACAGATGGTGAATAAAAGACCAGCATTTTAAGGGTAGCTTTCAAAGTCTTAGGTTACCCACATTGCTTTATAATCTATGAAATACTCTTGTCAAGTGTGGTTACTATTATAATGTAGGAAACATTGCAGTGAACTTGGCACCACTTCAAACAGCGAAATTATAATGACACAATGAGTTATGTTGACTGAGAGGTGAGTATTGGTCAGGTTATCAATGATTGCTTTCCCCTGCTCTTCTTTAAAATAGTGCCAAAATATCTTTCAAGTAAACCTGATGGGTCCTTGGTTTAATTGTTTTAAAGGTGGCATCTCTCACAGAGTAACATTCCTTTGGCATTGCGCTGAACTGTGGGGAGAGGGGAGAGAGGGGGGGGGAGGGGGGGGGGGGGGAGGGGGGGAGGGGGGGGGGGGAGGGGGGGGGGGGGGGGGGGGGGGGGGGGGGGGGGGGGGGAGGGGGGGGGGGGAGGGGGGGGGGGAGAGGGGGGGGGGGGAGGGGGGGGGGGGGGAGAGGAGGGAGGGGGAGAGAGGGGGAGGAGAGAGAGAGGAGAGAGGAGGGAGAGGAGGGAGAGAGAGAGAGAGAGAGAGAGAGAGAGAGAGAGAGAGAGAGAGAGAGAGAGAGAGAGAGAGAGAGAGAGAGAGAGAGAGAGAGAGAGAGAGAGAGAGAGAGAGAGAGAGAGAGAGAGAGAGAGAGAGAGAGAGAGAGAGAGAGCGAGAGTTTTTAATTCAACACGAACAAACCATTTGCAGGCAGTGCTTTTTTTTTACTTCAAACTAACTATATTTTCATTTTCAAACCAAATTAAGGGTAGTGCTGTAGTGTCATTCAGAGCTCACGGTGACAGAGACTAATTGACAGAGCTCCAGCTTGCAGAGACGAATTGAGGCACACCACTTCCTGGTTTTATAGTCCCTTCCCCTGCCTCCAGCGGGGGCAGCAGAGAGAATGGGAAATTTAGTAAAAACATTAATATCTCTGTCATTTCATCGACGGGAAAAATCCTCGGCACACATATGGCGGAGGGGGCCTCTGAGCGAGGTGGCCAAAAATGACGGCCGTAGGTGGCGGCGTTCTCTCGGAAATCGCAGCACAGATCCCCAAAACCGGTCAAGAACAGAGTTTTAGTAATATAGAAAGATAAATCTAAAGGAAAACTGCTAGACCAATTAAAACTGTCAAATTTCAGATTCAGTCTGAATTTAAATGTTCATATTTCAGCTCTAGAGGCCATATCTTTAATTCATTTCCTGAATAAACTTTGCCTCATTTTTTTAAGTGTTACAAACTTGAACGCACTGAATGTATGCCATTGCAAACCAGACTGCTGACCAACATAATAGATTTATACTTATTTGGAAATTGGACAATATTAAAAACGAAGTTCCACACTATTAAATCTTAAAAGTAACCATTTAATTCTGAAATCTGTTGTAGAAGAGCATGTGCAAAAGTCACCTGTGTTGTAAATGTGATCATAAAGTGTTTGGCACGGAACATTCCAGATTTTTTTCAGACAGTAAGTAGTACATTTAGGTGGAAGATTGAAAAGATCAAATACTCCTTGAAAATATGATTTTTAGTTGGAATGGCAGGATCAGTAGTGGGAAGAGGTGATGTGGCTGAGATAATCAAAACAGCCTATCTATCTTTTTCTATTATCTATCAATCTATCTGTGTCTGTGTCTGTGTCTGTTTATCTATCTATCTATCTATCTATCTATCTATCTATCTATCTATCTATCTATCTATCTATCTATCTATCTATCTATCTATATTCTATCTAAGAAGATAGCTCATAGACAGATAGATAGATAGATAGATAGATAGATAGATAGATAGATAGATAGATAGATAGATAGATAGATAGATAGATAGATGATATGAAGGTGGGTATTATAATAATAATAATAATAATATAATTATTAAATAAATATATATATTTATATTATTATTATTATATAATATTAATAAAACACTCATCTTGTCCTTTGCATTGTTTTTAAATTTGTGCAAAAATGGTACCCTCTATCGCTATGATTTTTCACCACCTTATGCAGTGTTCTCCTCTGATTCAAGTGCACCAAGTTTTGTTCTGATTGGTGAAGGTTATTGGTCTGTTATTCGCCGGGTCGGCGACGCCACTTCCGGTACCCGCTGTCAATCACCAGCGCCGAGAATATAGCTGAGGGAGCGGAGTGTGGGCTGTGTTCTGCGGGCAGGAGCTGACTGTGTTCGCGGGCAGGGGCTGTGAGTGCGACAGGCGCTGGGGGCGGGAGCCGCTGAGTGAGTCCGGAGTCGGGGCCAGGAACCGGCGGGCCCACACACCCGCCCTCCCACACCCCCCCTCCTCCCCACATCTCCCCCCCCCCCACATCCCCCTCCCCCACACCCCCCCCTGCTCCACTACACTACCCCCATCACCAACATCCCCACCTCCCCTACACCCGCCTCCCATACATCCCCCCTACCTCCCCTACACCTCCCTCTCCCCACATCCTCCCCACCCCCCTAGTCCACATCCCCCCCCCCCCACACATCCTCCACCACACACACACACCCCTCCCACACATACACTCCCCCTCTCCCGCACGCCCTCTCCCCCCCACACCCCCCCTCCCTACACCCCCTCCTCCATTTACACCCCCGTCACCTACAACCCCACCTCCCCTACACCCCCTTTTCCCCTACACTGCCCCTCCCCTACACCCTCCCCCCACACCCCCTCCCACACACCCCCCCTCCCCCCACACTGCCCCACCCCCACAAATTCCCCTTCACTCACAATCCCCCTCCCCCACACACCTCCTCCACCACACACACACCTCTCCCACACAACCCCCCTCCCACACCCCCACTCCTCCACATCCCCTTCCCCACATTCCCCTCTACCCCACCCCCCCTGCCCAACATCCTCCCCTCCTCCACACCACCCCTCCCCCACACAACCCCCCCCTCCCTCTCACCCCCCTCCCCTCCCCCACACACATCCGCTCCTCCACACACACCCCCTCTCCCACAACTACCCCTCCCCCACAGCACCCCCCCCCCCCCCCAGCCTGCGGCCGTCCCCATCCCCGGGCTGCAGGATGCTCCCCGCCTGAAGCTATCCCCGTCCCCCGACTACAGAACGTTCCTGCCATTGCTTTTGGGGAACAGTTGAGTGGTGGAATATTGCATTGCGGAATGGGTTGCATTGGGCGTTCAGACCTCCCGTGTGACTGGGACCCAACGGTTCCCACTTGGTCTAGTGTGATCTTAAAAATCATTACATGGGACAGAAGGACAGAACTAAAAGCAAAAGATGCTGCAATTAACTTACATCAAACACGGGTTAGGTCA
The DNA here is from genome assembly GCF_028641065.1 of Leucoraja erinaceus. Classification (NCBI taxonomy): domain Eukaryota; kingdom Metazoa; phylum Chordata; class Chondrichthyes; order Rajiformes; family Rajidae; genus Leucoraja; species Leucoraja erinaceus. Next base: position 33,643,034 of record NC_073387.1, on the reverse strand, counting down.
GTTTCACCAGGGAAAACCTTTGGATCCCCTTAAAATACTGTAAAATAGTTGGTTAAGAGGCATTTAATGAACTCAAAGATGGTTTACTGGAATGAAACCAGAACAAAGGTAATATGTTATCAATTAGATGAGAGGAGACTGAAGTGTGACTTGATCAATGTTTAAGATCAATAAAATAATTCATGTGGAAAATGCAGAACAGATGATTACATGGGAGAATAGAAAGAGGAAGTTTAAGAGAGCCACTAATAAATTGAACGGGGCATTCAGGAGAACCCTGCCACATAGATCAGTTGGTGGTCTTCCTCTTCTTGCAAATGAAACATAAACCAAAGGAATAGTTAGATCTCAAGCCGGGTGTTGAGCAGCCAGGTTGTTGAATCTGCGTCAATGTCTGCCAGGCCCTGAGCTCCATTTGGTCGGTGGTAGAGCGGGCACCCAGAGGTGACATAGTTGGCTTTCAGTTGTTCTGCTCCACATTCACAGGCTGGGCTCTGGCAGGGCAAGCGGGGAGAGCGCTGTCTGAGTGAAATTCACATGGTCGAGAGCCAAGGTAACACAGACACACACCACGATGAACAGGAAGTTTGGCGCTGTAATTACGAGAACCTACGAGAACCTTCGACCACCTGGCAACCCACTAGGACCTCCTGGCGACCCACGTACGGTACGAGAATTCTTGCTACGCTCCATGGCGGCTTCATTCTGGGCGCCCCTAATTTTTCAGCATGTTGAAAAATTTGCAGCGACCATAATGAGGCCACGACTAGTTCCCAGAATGCGGGAACTGCTCACGACCACGAAGGCGACTCCCCGGCAACCACCCGAGAACATGTGACGACCATGTGGTGACCGCAGAGTCTCCTGCAGTCGCCTAAAAAGTTGCCTAAATGGGACAGGCCCAGATGTAATTGCTATTGTTTTACTGAGAGGAGTTATTTGTCTTAAATCATTAAAATTACTATTCAGCTTTGTACTATTGTTGTCTCATTTTACTTACAGCTTTTGGAGTGAAAACTCTGACACTAATCACCCTGAATCCATATCACAGACTAACAAATAGAAGTGTTTTGTGAGGATTTAATTTAATGTGTAGCAGAACTGAAAAAGGACACCAGCTTTAAGCTAGTGTGGTAGCAAAGTTGCATAACCTGTTAATCTCAAAATAGTATCACCACAAGGTTTATAGTGTAAAGTCAACACAGTCAATACATTCACTGCAATTTTTTTTTTAAATCTGCATTCACAACAATTTAACATTTGAGCTCGTTGGTGGACTTGCTAGTTGGGTGAGAAGGGCCCTGACATTAAAAAAAAACAAGAAATTATTTTTAGAGGTTTGTAGGTTAATTGGCTTCTATAAATTACCCCTAGTGTGTGGGATGCGAAAGTGGGATAACACGGAACTAGTGTACAGGTGATCAATGGTTGGTGTGGACTCGGTGGGCCGAAGGGCCTGCTTCCATGCTGTATCTTTAAATTAAACTTAACTAAACTAAATTAATTTAACTAAACTAAACTAAATAAAACAAAATGAAACAAAACTTGTGTAGCATCATTCATGTCTTTTTTGATCACAATGCTACTTACAGCAAATTAAATACTTCTGTAGTTACAGCTGCAGCGTGGGAATGTTTGCTCAACGTTATAGGACAAGGGCTGCACAGCAGAGCTGCTGCTTCTCAGCTTCATCTACTGGGGTTCAATCCTGACCTGTAGTGATATCTGTGTGGAGCTTCCATGTCCTTCCTGTAACAACGTGGGTTTCCTTCAGGTGCTCCAGTTTCCATCACAGCTCAAAAAATGTGCAGGTTTGTAGGATATTTGATGCTGTAAATTGCCCCGAGTGTAGGTGAGTGAAAGAATCTAGTGGAAGCTGATGGGAATAAAGGAAAAATAAAATAGATCTGGGTAGTGTAAAACTGGGTTCTTGATTGACGGTTTGGATTCATTAGGATGAAGGGCCTGTTTTTGAGCTGTAAATCTCTATGATTCTCCTATATATAGGTGGAAAACGTGGATCAAGCTGGAACAAGTTAATTTCCAAGAGTACAGGCAATTAAACATACTGGTGATGATTTCCTTTCTTTCGGGCCTGTCCCACTTGGGCGTCATTGGCGGGTCATTGTGACTGTAGCGCGAAAATCATCTAGCAGTACGACAGTCGCGCGCCAAGTAGGTCACTCCGCGTCACCGATTTCCACGCGTCAGGCATACGTCACCGTGCGTCAGGAATGCATCACCGCCCGCACCATGGGACTGATGTACATCAGGCACGCATCACCATGCGTCAACATAGGACAGCGCACGTCATCATGCGTCAGCACAGCCACCAATGTGCATCACGATACGACAGGTTACGTCATCTGGTGCGTGTGACGTCATTAGAATACCCAGCTTCCCTATAAAAGGGGTTGCAGGGTGCTATTCTGCATCATGACCATCATGGAAGAACTACAGATTGCATTGCCACAACAACAACAAAGACTTCTGTTCGCAGCAGCAGCCCTCGTGCTTACAGATCAGCCAGGCAGGAGTACAAGAAAGGGGAGGAAGAAGCCCAGGAAGAGGTCGGTGTGGACGAGGGCCTTGTTCTGGATGAGACCCACTTTAGGCCAGTATGAGATCATGATGACTGATCTGCAGCAGGAAGATGAGGCTGCCTTTAGAAACTTCACCGGGATTCCCCCTGGAGCTAAAGACATGAGTCGGTCCTCTTCTGGAAAAAAAGGACTCCTTCATGAGGAAGGCACTGGAACCAGTGAGAACCTAGCCATCACCCTCCGCTACCTTGCATCAGGAGACTCGTACAAGAGCCTCTCCTACAGCTTTCATGTGGCCCACAATACCATCAGCAAGGTTGCACGAGAGACATGTGACACCATCACCAATGCATATGAAGAAGAAATAAGTGACTGCCCCAGTACACCTGACGAGTGGAGGAAAGTGGCGCACGGCTTTCAAACCAGATGGTACTTCCTGCACCCATGTGGGGCAGTTGACGGGAAGCATATGGCCATCTGGTGTCCACTCAGGGGAGGTTCTATGTACTTTAACTACAAGAAGTTGCATTCCATCGTACTGTTAGCTGTAGTGGATGCAAACTACAACTTCCTGTTTGTGGATGTGGGCACACCTGGCAGTGGTGTAGATTGAGAGATCTGGAGAGAGACCTCCCTTGGGCAAGCACTGGAAGAAGGGAGAGCAGACCTTCCTGATCCACTACCTCTGCTGGGGAAGACAACCTTGACATCCCCTGCGCACTGGTTGGTGATGATGCCTTCACACTCAGGACATGGATGATGAAGCCATACCCTCACAGGCGAATGTCAAGGGAGTGGAGGATCTTTAATTACAGGTTGACAGGGCTAGGAGGATTGTGGAAAATGCTTTTGGTATTCTTGCTAGCAGAGTCAGATGCTTGCTGACTACAATGGAGCAGGAGCCCGAGAATGTGCAGGCCATTGCCTATGGAGTATGTGTGTCCTCCACAACATGATCCACACCGGAAATGCAGCAGTAGCAGCCATGGTGGAGGGTGACACGGTGGACAAACTGACAGGAAACATCACACCAGGTTCATGGAGAGCTGGAGGGCAGGCTGCTCCGGTGGTGGCACTGGAGAGATTGTCAGGGAACATCTGCAAAAAGAGAGCCAAGGAGCAGAGAGACCATCTCTGCGCTTACTACAACTCCAAACTAGGCAGTGTACCTGGCAGAACAATATGGCAGGACAAAGGGCTTAATTAGGAAAGGAAAAATAGATTATGAAAGAAAACTGGCAGGGAACATAAAAACTGACTGCAAAAGTTTTTATAAAAAAAAGATGCGGAAGATTGCTCCCGATGTTGGGGAAGTCCAGGACAAGGGGTACACAGCTTAAGGATAAGGGGGGAAAATCCTTTAAAAAACCGAGATGAGAAGAACTTTTTTCACACAGAGAGTGGTTCTCTGGAACTCTTGCCGCAGAGGGTGTCGAGGCCAGTTCATTGGCTATATTTAAGAGGGTAGATGTGGAAATTCTTAAAGGGTACTCTGAGTTGGATGATCAGCCATGATCATATTTAATGGCTCGAAGGGCCGAATGGCCTACTCCTGCACCTAATTTCTATGTTTCTATGTTTCTATGTGGTGAGGATCAGCAGCTGAGATCCCACACCACAAACGGAGGACTACCACTACAGGAACAGATCTAATAAAAGGAGGTTTTATGTATGTTAATGGAGGATTTATGTATGTGAAATTATTAAAACTCTGATAATAATACTTCACACATCGGATTTTCATAGAAATGCCACAAATTTAAAAGCAGTGAAATGCTTGTGTCCGTCTTTCCTTATTGACCATATTATATGACATAATATGACACATTTTGCATTTCAATGCAGTTCAATGTCTGTGTGTGTTTTATTCATCTAATAAATCATGGTTTATATGTGCGAGATTAATTCCATGATTAATTCCATGATTAACAATACTGAGAAATGAGAAGATCATCATACATCAGATTTTCATAGAAATGACAAGAATTTTATTGATAGTCAAACAAACTGTTTTTTTCACAATGCAAAAAGGTTACACTGAAGTATAATAATCATGTTGTAAGTGAAGTTATTTACAATAAATACAAAGACCAATAACATTTTAAGAAATAAATTGATTATTTAGTGCAACAAGCCAAAAAATAACATATTGAAAAACAACTGATTTACCAAAAAAGCAAATTCTAATATACAACACAAGTCAACAGAAGATTTTAATTTTTACAGCAGTTGAAAGAGCATCATCCTTTATGGGCACTTTGCCCCTGGGCTATCGTCAACCAAATAATCCGAGAGATTCAGACTCAAGTTCACACTCTCCTGACTCTCTAATCGCTCTGGGAATGCTGTGGGTGTGAGTGTATCCAGGCCGGATGCCGGATGTGCCTGATGTGGCATTGAGCTGCGTGCCCTGATGGGTATGCCTTGTGCCATGGTCCCATCAGTGCCTGTGGCTCAAAGACATAAACCTATCAATACGAACTGGCAAACAAATAATATAAAATAAATCACAACCTTTCACAAGCTGTGTGTCACAGATAATCTGAGTCAGATTCAGAAAAGGTTTCATAGTGTACACGATGTAATATCATCCCCATTTGTGGCTGTCCCATGAATGTCATGTACCTCATCAGACTCTGCAACACCAACAAATTCATAGTGAGTAATTCATACAAAGCATTAAAGTCAAACGTTTTATAAATCCTATAAACCTTGATTAAAAGATTTTACTGGCTGCGGAAATCTGTGGGTCCTTGCCAGGGCAAAGGACTCCGAGGAGAAACTAATCCATTTGGATTCCGGGATTTGGAGCATTTCTTCTCTCGAGAATGTTGAGAAGGCATAAAACCTCCTCTCATGTACCGTCCTTGGGTGCAACATGGCGCTTACGGTGTACGTCGTTGTCTTCGCCTGTTGCATCAGCTGCAACAAAAGAGTACGCTCCAGGTAAGTAATTTTTGGGAGGCGATGGAGAAACATGGATTAAATGAGAAATTTGCTGATAATTCACCCAAAAGCACTTACATTGTGAATATCTCCCGCTGACTTTGTTCTCCAGACTCTTCACCCTCAGCCGCAGTTGTGCTGGCCTGCTTCCACTTGTTGTGCACCTGATTGGTCTCTGTGGTGGATCCAGATGTTTCCTCAAGAGGATCCGGCTCGTCCTCACCGTCATCCTCACTGGAGATAACACACGGGCGTTTCTCCTTGATAAACTGGAAGAAAGTAAATGTGTATCACAAATGTTCAAGAACATCAGGCAGCAAGGTGGCAAGCAAGATGACCAACAAATTATCATTGGCAATATATTTTTTTTACCATTCATCTTCTTGGTGCTCTGCTTCCTCTCCACTCGATGTATGTGGTTCTGCACAAACCCCCAATTCTCCATGATCCACTACTGCCTCTCAGTCACAGGTTTACTGGTGGAGCCAGACTTGTGCAAACTGTGTGACAGCCTCCCGAACCTTATCCTCTGGCTTTTGAACCATTGGCACAATTGGTCATCTGTGAAAACACAGAATGAATGAAGATCAGTGTGGAACAAAGTGTAATCTTAATTGGAACCACAGAAATGCAGACAAACAATAAAGTGTGTACTTACAAGTGCAGCCAGGGAACTCCTTCACCTTGCTTTCAAGCAACGAGTTCCTTAGATCCGTGCTCCTGAAATGCCTGTGGGCTTTGTCGTACAACTCTGGGTGGGCCTGATACCAATCTACCAGGTCCCTCTCTTCTTCCCTGCTAAAATCGTAAGGCTTGGTCACCATAAGCCTCTTCTTCTTCTTAACTGGTCCAGCTGAGGCATCAGTGTCTGGATCTAAATCAGAGCCATTCTGCAGCAGGAACAGGAGCAGGTGCAACAGCAGGAACTGGGGCAGGAGCTGGGGCAGGAGCTGGGGCAGGAGCTGGGGGTAGGGGTGGGGGTGAGGGTAGGGGCAGGAGCAAGAGCATGGCCAGGAACAGGGGCTGGAGCAGCAGCCTCCTCCTCTTGGATCACAATCTGCTTCACCTGGCTCTTCTCCTGTATGGCTGGCTTCTTTTGGGCTTTGCTCTTGAGGGTCCTGCTTCTTTTGGGAGCCATTCGCGATGTCTTCTGTAATGAGTCCGATCTCCTTGGCAAAGAATTTTCCAGTAAAGTTTTTCAAAACTCGCGCGCTTTATTCCTGGGTGGTCACGTGGAGAGGCGCTCAAATGATGCGCAAATGGCGCACCAACGGCGTATGGGCAAAGCGCGGCGGCGCATGGTTATGGACGTTGATGCACGGTGACACAAAATAAATTAGCATAGGCAATGCTTGCGTGTCACCATGTGTAACCATGCGTCACCATGTGCTACACGTACGCCGTCAGTACATCAGCGTAGGTCATCGTGCGTTAGGGATACGTCATGAGCTTCCCAAAATCCCGGGGCGCCGCACATTACTGCGTGTCACTACATACGCCATCACGTCTCACCATGTGCCATGCGCGCGTCATGCACGTGTCATGCGCGCGTCAAGATGCCGCAACCAATTTTTAGGATGTCGCGTTAATGACGCACAAATGACGCCCAAGTGGGACAGGCCCTTTTATCTCCTCCTCTGGCTGAAGCTTTCCCTCGCCCTGCCTCATCTTTTGATGCCCAGGTGATAATTTGACTTTCTCCTTCAGTATAGCATAGCTGTTTTCTATTCAGCATTCACCAGCAAAATTGGAAGCAGAATGGTTTCCAAATGACCCATGTAATGGCAGTAAAAAACCTCATGGTTGGTGCAAATTTGTGGTGCAACTATGCAACTGCTCATGTTTAAAGACTATGACCTGTTACAAAATTTTACTGCATACCAAGTTAAATCCTGACAAAGCATTTTCTTTTTTTAGCCTGGATATGGTTTCAGTTCAATTTCTGGGTGCTTAGTGTTGGATTTCTGGCTCTAAAAGCTGGAAGTGAGCAGGTCAATGGCCTGATCGTTTATAGTCTTGGTGTCATTGTGGCGATGTGACAAATACAGTTGTGGGACTGGTATAAATAAGTAAAATGGTTGGTATGAACATGGTGGGCTGAAGGGACTTTACAATTCTAGAATGTACAATTTTATGAATCTTTGCCTTTCTGTGCAGCTGAGTTTATATCTAGAAATTTAATGTGCCTGAATAGAATAAAGATGATCGTAAGGTGCCAGAAAATTTGAAATATATCTTGCAAAGCTTCAGCTTCAAGAAGCAGTATCTCAGTCTATTGACAAGATCCCAGGCTTTTGATAAATATATTGCAGACCAAATTATGTGTAATCTATGGCAGATAGACACAAAACGTTGGAATAACTCAATGGGACAGGCAGCATCTCTGGAGAGAAGGAATGGGTGATGTTTCGGTTTGAGACCCTTCTTCAGACTGAGAATCAGGAGAGGAGGAAACTAGAGATATGGTACAGCAAGGTGTGAAAATGTTAGATCAAAGCAGTCGCTGTTCAGGAAATGTAGAATGGTTCATTGTTGACTGAGGGGGAGGTGACAACGGGTCATACAAACTGTGAAACTAGTTGGAGAACTAGGGTGGGGGAGGAACAGAGAGAGAGGGAAAGCAAGGGTTGCTTGAAATAAGCAAAATCAATATTCATATATTGGGTTGTAAGCTGCCCAAGTGAAATAGGAAGTGCTGTTCCTCCTATCTGCGTTTGGTTTCACTCTGACAGTGACTATGGCAGCTTCACATTCATCTTGCACGACAACCTCTGGCATTATTTGATACAATGGAAAGAACAACATGGGAGCCATCGTCTCCATAGATAATGCAGTTCAGTGCTAGTTAGTAAGGAAATGCACCTGACTCACTGCTCCTCCGTGAAGTTCAAGTCGTAGTGCTCACTGAAGATCTGCCCAGGGCAGAACTCCAGGGCTATGTCCTTCTGCTTCTTCTTCAGCTTAGCTTAAACCCTTTCTCATTATGAAAAATAATAGTGGTCAACATTTGGGTAATACAGTAAATATTTACTTTTAATTACAAATATTTGCCTTTGTTTGACTGTGGCAATAGTCGCAATAGTCGCAATATTGTAAGAAATGTCAATGTCCCCAATTAACTCATTTTTAACAAATAAAAAAATTTAAATCATGAAACTGAGCATTTTATTGCATTTTTCAATCATGGTGCTCATGCTTATTTTACTTCACCAGAGGTCAGTGTCCTATCTCAGAACAATGTTTTGCACCCCCTATAAAACATGGCTCTATGAAGTTCACCATTTTTATACAATAATATGTGGTTATTTTTGCATGCGTATCACAGCCAAGCAAAGCGACAAATTAAGTAAGTTTCAGTTCTCCGTGGATTGTAACCTTTCGTAGTGGAGAAGCTTGTGTGGACCTGAGATCCTGAGAGCGATGCTGTCTGGATCTATGCTCCTGGTTGGGCCACCCATGACAGTAAGGTCAAGGGGGAAGTCTCTGACAAAGAGCAATCCAACCAAGATGTCAATGGTGGAACAGGCTGACCTTAGTGGAGTGTCACAACGGCTGGGAAGGCGGATGAAGGCTACAGCAGAAAAGAATCTCCGGTCGACTTGGACTCCATGCCACTGGATTCTGATCCATATATAACCGTGGGGTGGCTGTCTATGCACCAGTCTCCCCACGTTAAACAAAGTCACGCACAGGTGTCCTCCATATGGGGAATAGCACCCTGGAGACACCCATGGCCAGCTACAACCGAAGGGGCCTAAGAAGAGTTCTATTATACTGTAGTTCATCAAATGGTCACAGGATTACAAGCTCTTAGTGAAAGGTCCTCAGTGCCAGTGTTCTGTCAGTTAGGACTGCAATGTTGTGCTCTTTCCATTTTATCAAGCTGTCAACAGCTTTAATCTGGTGGGCAATGGCATTTTATCCTGACGCTGAAGATAGCTGTATTTAAAGCCCATCAGTCTGGCAATTGTTTTATGCCACTCCCGTTTTTCCAAAGTGAACTGCCCAAGGGTCGGTTTGTTCCATAGGTATCCTGGTGCTTCATAGAGCATAACATAATCTGAAATAGAAGCTATAGGCTAGATGTAGAATCGTTATGAGTCATTGAACTGGCTCAGAATGTAATATTTGGAACTAAGCTGATAGTAATACAAGAAAGCACATGAGAAATGACTCTTTGGCCCATGAAGCTAATTCTTTCCATGCATTGTGTACAATTGATTGGACTCCATCCAGCTTATTTTATTTTCTGAGGAAAAGGTTCCACAATGCTGATCCAAACGATAATTACACAAAGCAATTCAAACGATAATTACACAACTTTTATTTATTCCTACATTGTACCATTGACACCCCGCACAATCTGATATCCTTGGAACAATATTTCATTTACCTTAAAAGGCATCGTATTCTCATTGTGCACAGCATTTTATTATCCCAATCTGAACCTATCAACAATAATTTCTTGTTTTTTCTAGATAAGCATTTAGTTCTATTTGTGAGAAACAAATTGAAATGGTGGTGTGTTATTTTCGTAAAAGGCTATTCCAAAACTATACGAGAGGGAAAATTATAAAACCAATTTCCTCTACATTATATTTTATTTGTAAACTATTGCAACATAAGGAATTGTGTCTCTTCAATGCAACATTTTAATTTCTTTCCACATGTTCTTAAGCTGAAAAACATATTAATCAATTGCAACCATCCATAGTTGCCTTTCTTGGTGGTAACAGCTGTGCGCTGAACACAAGGATGCTACAGGGATTGTGAATTATGTGAATCAATCTTGTGTTTATCCAATTCCCAAACAAGTATAACAATTCCTACTAACTCATCCTCTCCCAAGCAAATTAAATGTGGCATTTCCACATTTGCCAGTCGACAACTTGGAACAAAATAAACCAGTTGTGACAGCACCCTCTCCCTTGGATATCGTTCTGATCCCGTTAACTGGCTGACAGGCCAGGAGAGACCAATCCTCAGCATTATTGGTAACAGCTGGGTCCAATGAGCCAATATTGGTTGGCCACTTGAACCATGTCAGCTGACTACTTATAAAGCCCAGGCATTTGAACTCGAGAGAAGGAAGAGAGATAAGGTTGGATGCTTTATAGTGTGTTGTGTTTTGCTGTTACAGGTTGATGAAGACAAAGATTGAGCCATGGGGCCAAACCTGAAATTGTGTGGTCTAGACTGTCTAGGCTAGACTGCTGGGAAGAAGAAGCACCAGTGCCTGTAACTGACGCTATGATTGTTTCTGGTTTCTTGTTTACTGATGAGTTTTGTCTGCTGATGTCAGAATGTCACGTCCAATTTTCCACTCATGCAGGACTTTGGGCTATTTGCAAATTGTTTGACAGCATTCATTTACATTCATTCAGCAAAAATATTTCCATTTTTTATACTGGATTCCATGCTGATAAGTAAAACAGGTCACACTTCTCCTTCCAGTACACCATGAGGCGAACAATGCCTGGAAATGTGTTGGGGAGCCAACATTCAACTGTGGGTGCAGCACAGTTGGATCTGAAATGTCAGACGAGGTGCCACTAAAAGGAGAAGTAACCATATAGAATTGATGCACTCACTTAGTATGTTTGCAACTTAGGCATTAACCATGTATATGCAAACTATGAAGCAATGGTGGAATAAACTTGCCTGTTTTGCAGACAAGTTAGGCTGGTTTGTTAGTGCTACACATGTGAGTTTAAACTAAATAGCGGGTGGGGAGGGGGGGGGTTGAAAAAATTGGGAGTAACAAGATAGAGTTAAAGGGTAAGTGAGTATAGGAAAAGTTACAAAATACTCCCGAATTAATGGGAAGGAAAGTTCGAGAAGGGATAAGAGAGTAAGGTCAGGGCCAGTAGTGAGAGGGGAGGTGAATACCGAAGTTAAAGTGTTGCATATGAATGCGTGAAGTATAAGAAATAAAGAGGTTGAGCTTGAGGCTCAGTTAGAAATTGGCAAGTATGATGTTGTGGGAATTACAGAGACATGGCTGCAAGAGGACCAGGGCCGGGAACTAAATATTCAGCGGTATACGTCCTATCGAAAAGACGGATGGGTGGGCAGAAGGGGTGGGATAGCTCTGTTGGTAAGGAATTAAATTCAGTCCCTTGCGAGGGGTGACATGGAATTAGGAGATGTAGTGTCAGTATGAATAGAACTGAGGAATTGCAAGGGTAAAAAGAACCTTTTTTACAGTCCCCCAAACAGTAGCCTAGATATAGGATGCAAGTTAAATCAAGAGTTAAAATTGGCATGTCGATAATGCTACAGTGGCTATGGGAGATTTCAACATGCAGGTAAACTGGGAAAATCAGGTTGGTACTGGACCCCTAGAAAGGGAGTTTGTGGAGTGCCTCCGAGATGGATTCTTAGAGCAGCTTGTGCTGGAGCCTTCCAGGGAGAAGGCAATTCTGGATTTAGTGTTGTGTAATAAACTGGATTTGATAAGGAAACTCAAGGTAAAGGAGTCATTAGGAGGTAGTGACCATAATACGATTAGTTTTAATCTACAATTTGAGAGGGAGAAGGGAAAATTGGAAGTGTCAGTATTACAGTTGAGCAAAGGGGACGATGGAAGCATGAGGGCGGAGCTGGCCAAAGTTGACTGGAAAGAGACCCAAGCAGGGATAACGGTGGAACAACAATGGCAGGTATTTCTGGGAATAATATAAAAGGTGCAGGATCAGTTAATTCCAAAGAGGACAAAATATTCTAAGTGACATAAGAGGCGACTGTGGCTGACCAGGGAAGTCAGGGACAGTATAAAAATAAAAGAGAAGAAGTAAAACATAGCAAAGATGATCGGGAAGCCAGAGGATTGGGCAACTTTTTAAGAGCAACAGAAGTTATCTAAAAAGGCAATACAGGGAAAAAAGATGAGGTACGAAGGTAAGCTAGCCAAGAAAATAAAGGAGGATAGTAAAAGCTATCTGAACTGAAGGAAATTCACATTAGGCAGGAAATGGTGTTGGGTAGACTGATGGGACTGAAGGCTGATAAATCCCCAGGGCCAGGTTTGCATCCCAGGGTACTTAAGGAAGTGGCTCTAGAAATCGTGGATGCATTGGTGTTCATTTTCCAATGTTCTATAGATTCGGGATCAGTTCCTGTGGATTGGAGGGTAGCTAATGTTATCCCACTTTTTAAAGAAAGGCGGGAGAGAGAAAACAGGGAATTATAGAACAGTTAGCCCGACATCGGTGGAGAGGAAGATGCATGTCAATTATAAAAGATGAAATAGCTGAACATTTGGATAGCAGTAACAGGATCGGTCCGAGTAAGCATGGATTTTCGAAGGTGAAATCATGCTTGACTAATCTTCTGGAAATTTTTGAAGATATAACTGGGAAAATGGACAAGGGGGAGCCAGTGGAAGTAATGTACCTGGACTCTAAGAAAGCATTTGATAAGATTCCACATAGGAGTTTAGTGGGCAAAATTAGAGCACATGGTATTGGGGGAAGGGTACTGACATGGATAGAAAATTGGTTGGCAGACAGGAAACAAAGAGTAGGGATTAACGGGTCTCTTTCAGAATGGCAGGTAGTGACTAGTGGGGTACCGCAAGGCTCAGTGCTGGGAACGCAGCTATTTACAATATGCATTAATGATTTTGATGAAGGGATTAAAAGTAACATTAGCAAATTTGCAGTTGACACAAAGCTGGGTGGCAGTGTGAACTGTGAGGAGGATGCTATGAGGATGCAGGGTGACTTGGACAGGTTGGGTGAGTGGGCAGATGTATGGCAGATGCAGTTTAATGTGGATAAATGCAAGGTTATCCACTCTGGTGGCAAGAATCGGAAGGCAGATTATTATCTAAATGTTGTCAAGTTAGGAAAAGAGGAAGTACGAGATTTGGGTGTCCTTGTTCATCAGTCAATGAAATTAAGCGTGCAGGTACAGCAGGCAGTGAAGAAAGCTAATGGCATGCTGGCCTTCATAATGAGAGGAGTTGAGTACAGGAGTAAAGAGGTCCTTCTGCAGTTGTACAGGGACCTAGTGAGACCACACCTGAAGTATTGTGTGCGATTTTGGTCTCCAAATTTGAGGAAGGACATTCATGCTGTTGAGGGAGTGTAGCATAGGTTCACCAGGTTAATTTTTGGATGGCAGGACATATGATGAAAGAGTTGGTCGACTGGGCTTGTATTTACTGGAATTTAGAAGGATGAGAGGGAATCTTCTAGAAACATATAAAATTATTAGACAGGGTAGATGCAGGAAAAAAATTCCCAATGTTGGGGGAGCCCAGAACTAGGGGTCACAGTTTAAGAATAAGGGGTAGGTCGTTTATGACTGGGATGAGGAAAAACCCTTGCATATGTTGAAAGAATGGAGCGACTGGGCTTGGAATTTAGAAGGATGAGAGGGCATCTTATTGAAACATATAAGATTATTAAGGAATTGGACAAGCTAGAGGCAGGAAACATGTTTGCCATGTTTGCGATCCAGAACCAGGGGCCACAGTTTCAGAATAAGGGATAGGCCATTTCGAACGGGGATGATGAAAAACTGCCTCAGAAGGATGCTTTCAAGAAAGTTAGATAGAGCTCTTAAAGATAGCGGAGTCAAGGGATATGGGGAGAAGGCAGCAACGGAGTACTGATTGTGGATGATCAGCCATGATCACAGTGAATGGTGGTGCTGGCTTGAAGTGCCGAATGGCCTACTCCTGCACCTATTATCTATTGACTATTGTTTTGTGAAGTGTGGCAATATGAGCTATATTGTTTGCTGACCTGGAGAAGATACAATCAAGAACGGAGAAAGGGTATGCCTTTTGAGAAATCTTAGCAAGCTGTTCTCCAGAAGGGAAATTACAGAGAGTTACCCTCATAATAATCATTAAAGTAATTAAAGCGTTTTATAGGGTTGAGTATGATGAACAATTCTATTTGCAAATGCGAGCAGTTAATCTCTAAAATATCACAGTGAATTAAATATTTATTTACTGTTAGAATGTGTATATATTCATAATTGGAACAAAAATGCATCCTGGTGAATAGAGTGGATGAAAAGAAGAATGTATTGATAGGAAGACAAAGTATGGAAGGAAGCTCATGTAGATCATCAATATCAGCAGATAAATTTGGGTCAAATAGTCTGGCTCTGTTTTAAATAGATAGGCAACTATCAACGTGGGTCTATGGACAGTTCAGGACTCTGATGTGCTGAAAATGACACCATGTTAGAAGCAACCTTAATTCTATTGAAGTATATTAGTGTTTAAGAAGGAACTGCAGATGCTGGAAAATCGAAGGTACACAAAAAAGCTGGAGAACCTCAGCGGGTGCAGCAGCATCTATGGAGCGAAGGAAATGGGCAACGTTTCAGGCCAAAACCCTTCTTCCGACCGAGTCGGAAGAAGGGTTTCGGCCCGAAACGTTGCCTATTTCCATCGCTCCATAGATGCTGCTGCACCCGCTGAGTTTCACCAGCTTTTTTGTGTACCTCCTATTGAAGTATATATTGAAACTGGCTATATCAGATTGTAAATACTCAGAGAGCATTTTTTAATCTTTATATAGTAATTCGGCAGCATGATGGTGTAGTGGTAGAGTTGTTGCCTTACAGTGCCAGAGACCCGGGTTCGATCCTGTCTCCGGGTGCTATCTGCATGGAGCATACATTCTCCCCTCGAGCTGCATGGGTGCAGTTTTTCTCTGGGTGCTCCAGTATCCTCCCACACTCCAAAGACGTATGATGTACAGTTTTATAGGCTAATTGGCATGGTAAAGTTGTAAATTGTCTCTAATGTGTGTGTGGAATAGTGCTGGTGTGTGGGGATCGCTGGTCGGTGCGGGCTTTGTGGGCCGAAGAGCCTGTTTCCACGTTGTATCTGAAAACTAAACTAAAACGAATTACTCAGTACAAATGATTATTACAGAAGGTATGTAAACTCGTTGCATAGACATTTATCACACTTTCTTTAATTCACCATTAAGAACAAGACAAAATCATAGCCACATGACAAATGGCAGAGAAATTGACAGGAAATATGCCATTAAGTTGCTGCAACCACATAACTGTTTTCTGTAGCGAATGTGTGGGAGGTGCAGGTTCCTCACAGTCTTCAAGCATGGAGCAGGCATAGTAAAAATTGCAGATATATTTGCAAACTTTTGCAAGTCTTAATGGCTATACCAATCACCAGCAGAGGCCTGCAGGCCATAGCTATCCCTCAGCATGAACTCAAGCCAAGAATCATGAAGTATTGATTAACCTTGGTTTGATTATATCCATTTGCTGCACTCTATTTTTGTGCAAATTGTTCCAGAATACATTGATTGTCGTGTTTGCAACATCTCATTAAATAGTGGTAAAGAAATTGCCTCCTGCACTTTACTTTCGTGCTTGTTCAGTCTAGTTGGTTGGGAAATCAAAAAATAATTTGTTAGTTCAGTAGCTATTTGGAAAAAAAAACATTGGCAAGTTAATGTTGAAACTCATGGGACCTCATTGCAGTTTGCGTTGTTGGAATGCTGAGGGTGAGATCTACTAAACTATGTTAATATTTGTACACCAGAATGAGTCACAACTGAACCTAATATGTAAATTATACATTATTGTTAAAATATAGTGTTAATGTGTTCTCAGCACTTTGTTTCTATGAGTATATTTTCTAACTGGTATTTCAGATATTTAATCTAGTTTGAAGGGAAATATAAATTCTACTCTTACTGGAAAACTGAAATAAAGACATAATGTTGTGAATATATAACACATCATCAGCAATCATCCATAATCAGTACCCCATTCCAGCTGTTCCCCATATCCCTTGTTAGAGTTCTTGTTTATTATGGCATTCTGTTTTCCAGCCAACTTCATTGTTAATCACAGAGTTGTCTTTCAAAATAAATGGGAAGGGTGACTGTGATACTCAATAAAGGTAATATGCATGAGAGTCCAAGATATTTACAAAACAATGAAGCAATTAAGAGTACCTTAATATGGGGAAAATACTGTATTGAACTTAAGCCAGTGGTGTTTCTCTGTTTAAAAACAAATATGCAGGAACATTTTGGAAGTACTCCACAGGTCGGAGACCAACCGCTCAGAAAAATGTGGAGTCAATGATCTTTCGTAGAACTCGATGAATTTAAAGACGTAACAGATCAGGAACAAGTACAGAGCCACCAACAGGAAATTAGGCAGGAAGGGGAGGAAGGTCTGAGATTGAAAGGACAGGAGTATAAAAACAAAAGATGCGTTCAGACAACGGGTAAACGGCAATAACAGAGCAATTTCCTGCATCTGCTGGTGAGAAAATAGGAACCAAAGAATTAGTTTATAGTTACTGATGTCAATGTTGAAGCTGCATTAATGCTAATGTTCTGCACTCTGTTTCTTTTCTCTTTTTACAATACAATTTGTACTTGTGTATTTTATGATTTACCTGCATAACAAGCAAAATAGTTATTTCTCTACACGTGATAAATAATGATCTGATAGCAATTCCAAATATAAAGTTACAATCAGAACACCAAGTGTGTTCTTTGTTGGATTTGAGCTTCATTGAAGGTTTCAGATACATCAAGCTAGTTGTGGGAGAGAGGTATTTGAGTTTCCAATTAAAAAAAATATATTTCTATCGTTCCCTCAATCAATATTCTCAGATCCAGAGATTTTTTTCTCTTTTTTAATTAAACTTTCTGCCACTCGAAATGCCTCTTTTCCATTTTTCTGACTTTTCTTCCCACAGTCATGTATTAAATTGTATTGGTTGGTGTAATATGCCAGAATAAACCATCAGGGAATTACGTATTCACCTGCAAGCACTTTAGAAATGGCAATGCCAGTCATTTAATGCTGTTGAATTTAAGTTATAATAATTACTCCATACAGTTTCTTTTCTATTGAACATGGTGTAGACATGTGTCCTTATCTGCATCAAGCCAAATCAAATAGACAATAGTGTCAAATGGACAAGCACAGTGAGGTACAGATACAATGGAAAATCTTGCTTGGAGCAATGTCACAGGCAATTAAACTCACAGCACACAAGAACATAAATGACACGTCTATTATACATAACTTGCACATACAATTTCTAGCAGAAGAAAGACTGCAAAATAAGGACATGAGTCCAAAACACAATTAGAAAAAAAGACGTCCATGGTGGTGAAGCACAGTGTCCCATTGTCAAGTTATGATTAGGGTTGGGCAGATTGATTCAAGAAGCTGATAATTGTAGGAAAGTAACTGTTCCTGAACCTTTTTTTAAAAAAATGTTTTAATTTAGTTTATTATCACGAGGTACAGTGAAAAGATTTTGTTGGGTGCTGACCAAGATTCAAGATTCAAGATTATTTAAGATTATCAAGACCAGTCAGCGAAAAGACAATACATTATTACAATATAGCCATCCAATGTAAAGAAACATGATAAATGGAATAACATTTAGTCCAAGGTAAAGTCCAATTAAAGATAGTCTGAGGGTCTCCAGTGAAGTAGACAGTAGCTCAGGACTGCTCCCTAGTTGTTGACAGAATGGTTGTGTTGCATGATAACAGCTGGGAAGAAACGGTCCCTGAATCTGGCAGTGTGCATTCCTGTGCTTCTATATTTGTTGCTGTTACTGCACTCCTGCTCTTCTCACCTCTTGTCTGGTGGGCGAGGTGAGAAGAGAGAGTGACAGGTATAAGACTAATCATTGATTAAGCGTGGTGGCCTTGCCGAGGAAGCATGAGGTATAAATGGAGTCGGTGGAAGGGAGGTTAGTCTGTGTGATGATCTGGGCCGCGTCCATAATTCTCTGCAATTTCTTGCGGTCTTTGTTGGACGTTCCCAAACCATGCTGTGATGCATCCCGATAAAATGCTTTTTACAGTGCAACTTCAGGCTTCTATACCTTCTGCCAGATGGTAGCAGTGAGATGAGGGCATAGTCCGGATGGTGAACCATAATGTAGATGCTTTCGATGGAGTGGAGGGCTGTGACCATGATGGAATCCACCACTCTCTGTAGCCTCGTGCATTCCTGTGTGTTGGAGTTGACATGATGCAACCAATCAGGATACTGTAGCTGCAACTAGTGGTGGTTTGGGGAAGTTCAAACCCTCGCCATTGGTTGGCTTGACCATATGACTGCGGGGGTTCGTTCATCGGCTTTCTGTTCGGTCGTCAGCGCTCCTCCCAGCAGCTGGAGCTATTCTAGAATTAGCTGACCAGGCACGCGTGTACCGAGTTTAATTATCGGATTTGTTTGCCAGTAAAAAAATATTTATCTCAACCTGCCTGTCTTGCTAAAATACTTTCTATTATGCATCTGTAGAAGTTTGAGTATTCAGAGACATGCCAAATCTCTCCAAACTTCCTAGAAAGTAGAGGTGCTGGCACACCTGTGCACTGGGCCCAGAAAGATCACTGAGATGTTAACAACTAAGAATTTGAAGCTGCTAACTGTGTCCATCACAATGAAAACTGATGCATCGTCTCCTGACTTACTTTTCTGAAGTCAACAATTAATTATTTGATTTTATTGACATTGACCAAGTGGCTGGTATTGCAGCAGCACTCAACTAGTTCTATCTCTCTCCTGTATGCTAACAGTTCTCCACCCGTAATGCACAGTGGCGCCGTCAGCGAATTTATAGATGGCATTGGAGCCATGCTTAGCCACTTACACAGGCATGCGCTGAGCTTGCGACATAACAGCACTTGTGTTTCATACTGTTTCTAAAATAGCTGTCCATTGATGTAATTGAAACCACTATTTTGGAAACTAGTGTGTAACCTGCATGCACCAGTATATTTGTGCATTTGGTTGATTAAGTTCTACCATTCTAAAGCAGAAAAGTGCTTTGTAGAGGCTAAATGTAAAAGATAACAGAAGTGCATATCTGTCATAGTACAAGAGTTATTTACACACTTTCTGAAAGGAGTGAGTTCCAAACTTATCGTAAGAAAAGAAAATGTAGCGATTTTTAAAGAGGGCATTCTGGCATATTGGGTTCTGATGACAGCAGGCATCAGCATCTACATTGGTGGAGGAGAGAAATAGCTGGAACTAGCACAGGCGTGGATGTTCACATGATACCAGCATCAGAAGGATTGGAGAATTGCAGGTGATGGGTGAGCATTGCCAGTTATAATTTGGACTGAAGATGCTAAGATCATTTCAAAATCTACCACAATGTGACTTCATTCTGATGGAAGTCCTTGAGGTAAAATGGAAATGTTAAAATTTGCACTCAAAAACTCACAATATATTTTCACTCCAATTACTTAATGCCGATAAAACTCGCTAAAATAATTAAATTTGTTTTATTGCATTTATTGTTTAAATTTGCAGACGCACATGCCTCTGTACATTGGAAGTCTGGCAGGAGATGCAAGAGCGGGCCCATGCTGCAACCTGCTTCCGTAACCCATGCCAGACGAACTTGGCCGCGACCAAGGCTGAGGTGGCGTGAATGGACGGGTGCACTAGACTGTGGATGGTGTCGAAAATCCGACACCTCCAGGCAACCGGGACAATGGGGCGGGCTTTGCCATGGAGACATCGCAAAGGACCCGCACGCCGGCGGCACCGCAGGGCACCTTAGACAGCTTAACTCCTGATTCAGCATTGCAGTAAACCTCCATACCGGCATCTACCTGTTGGGCAGCGGCCAGCTCCTCATAATCCATGCCTGGACTTAAAACGGAAACCTCGGGGGCTGCCAGACGAGACAGCGTGTCAGCCACAATGTTCAGCTTCCCCACGACATGGCGAATATCAGATGTGAATTCGGATATGTAGGTGAGGTGCCTCTGCTGCCTGGCAGACCAGGGATTGGACACCTTGGTCAAAGCGAATGTGAGTGGCTTATGGTCCGTGAATGCGGTGAACGCGCGCCCCTCTAGGAAGTAACGGAAATGGCGGATCGCTAGGTAAAGCGCGAGGAGTTCTAAATCGAAAGCACTGTACTTGACTTCGGGGGCTCGCAGTTGCCTGCTGAAAAATGCCAGCGGCAGCCAGCGCCTACCTACTCGTTCGAGGGCAGCACATACCGCAACGTTGGATGCGTCCACGGTGAGGGCCGTTTGGGCTGATGCCCTAGGGTGTTCCATCATAGTGGCGTTGGCCAATGCTGTCTTAGTCCCCTCGAACGCCGTCTCCGCCTCCTTGGACCAGACCAGATCCTTAGGCTTACTAGCCAGACATTGGAACAATGGCCGCATGATGGCGGCTGCTGATGGGACGAATCGGTGGTAAAAATTAACCATTCCCATAAACTCCTTGAGATAGAGTTCCAGCTTATGAGGGATAGAGGCCTCGGGAAGCGACGGATAGCGTCGACCTTCTCGGGCAGCGGCTGTGCGCCTTGGCAGGTGATGCTGTGAACCAAAAAGGAAATGGAACGCAATCCGAACTGGCACTTCACGGGGTTGATCACCAACCCGTGTTCGCGCAGCCATTGCAATGCCTGGGCAGCGTTCTTCAGGCCAAAAGACATTCTAAGCCATTCGAAAAGGGCGAAAGGGGTGATGATGGCTGTCTTAGGGACGTCGTCGGGATGGACCGGAATTTGATTATTCCCGCGAATTAGGTCGACCTTTGAGAAAAAGGTTGCGCCCCCCCCAGATGAGCCGCGAAATCCTGGCTTTTCGGGACTGGGTTCAGATCTGCCGTGGTTATGACGTTAAGACGCCTGTAATCACCGCAAGGTCTCCAACCCCTGGGCGCTTTGGGTACCATATGCAGTGGGGAAGCCCAAGGGCTATCCGACCGTTGGACAATCCCCATGTCCTCCATAAGCTGGAACTCGTCTCGTGCGATGCGTAGTTTATTGTGTGGGAGGCGGCGCGTGTGAGCGTGAACCGGTGGGCCCTCGGTGGGAATGTGGTGAACCACAACATGACAGGGTGTGGCCCCATCGAACCGGGGCAACCCTGGGAAATCAACAATCAGGGCTGCGAAAGGTTACTAGATCTCAGCTACCTCATCGAGTTGCTGTAGTGGCATGGATGGAATACGCGGCTTGGCTGGGCAGAGCTCAGCCACAGGTACCATGCGTCCGCCTCGCACATGGACTAACGGGGAGAACACGCGCAGTAAATTAGCCCCCAGTATCGGTTGGGTGACGTCAGCAACGGTGAACTTCCTCCTATACGGGTGGGAGTCGAAATTTAAGTCTAGGGTCCGCATACCATAAGTGTGAATGTCACTCCCGTTAACGGCCGAGAGTATCTGGGGCACTCAGAGGCAGGATGCTGGCAATGGCACTGAAGTCCACCAGGAAACGGTGGCCGGAATGGTGATCACGGACGTAGAGGCGTTCATTTAGACCGATCGCGTTCGCCTCTATGGCCGATCAGCCAAGGTAATGAACCGGGGCTCCGGCATCTTCGGGCTTCTGGGCTGTAGCACTGATGGTAGTAGCACCAACGACATCGGCTGTAAACCACTGGAAGCGTCGATGCTTCATCGGCGCTGGGCTGGGCTTCTTCTTCTGCCCAAAGCCGTTTCGGTTGCACCTGCACCGTGACAGGGGAGCGGGTGAAGGCACAAACGTCCCGCCGTCTGTGTGCCCACAATTCATCGGCTCTCTCGGCGAGGTGCTGGGGGTCGCTGAAATCAGCTCCGGCGAGCATCAGTCAGACTTCATCAGGCATCTGCTCCAGGAACGCCTGTTCAAAGAGCAGACATGGGCGGTACCCATCCATCAGGGCTAACATCTTCGCCATGATGGTGGATGGCCGCCGATCGTCGACGCTGTCCATGTATAGTATCTTCACCGCTCTGTCTCTGTGACTGAGACCGAAAGTGGGTAGCAGCAGGTCCTTCAGCCCTTCATACTTGGCAATGATCGGCGGGTCCCTGATATAAGGCAACAGCCTCGAGGCACAGTCCTGTGGCAAAGCTCCCACCACATGGAAATACATGGTATCGTCTGCTATGATACTGTGCAGGTGAAACTGTGCCTCAACGAACCACACCTGAGGTTGATCGGGCCAAAACGTTGGCAATTTGAAGCCCAGTGAGCCATGCCGCGCGCCGGCCGATTCTGCGGGAACGTAGTCCTTCTGCATGATCTGCTTGTCTAATGACGGCCAGGCAGGTCGGGGTCAACAAGTTGGCGGTCGCAAGAACGACAACTGAGTTTTCAAACGTATTTTTATTCACAAAATAACTTCTCAGTTCACAGGCTCTCACAACACGTCTGGCCACAACGGTGGTCAGCACTGAACTGCCACGCGAAAGCAAAACCGCGCAAAGACAAGCAGCCCCTCCCGAGTCATGTGACCACGGCTTCCGAATGCCGGGTTCGATACCTGCGTGCGCCAGCAGGCGTCGCCACAATATTATATTATAGAAAGAAACATGTTGTTGGTTATTGTCTGCCTCATATTGTAGCATCATTTCTGTGCCAACTTTGAAGAATTAGGGTTTTCAGCAATGTCAGCAAATTTATTGGTAATGAGAGGCCGACAACTCAAAGGCAACGAAGTGTAAAGCAGTTGCAGAAAGACATTTTTTCAGAAAGGAATGCAAGTTGTTTTTGCTGAATTATTTAATGCGAGCCTAATTCTGGAAAACAAATGAAGTAAAATAGTAAGATTAAACGAGAACTTACCAGTTTGAAGTTTGATCTGTATTTTATGAGGAGTTACGATGAGGGATTACGTGAAGAACCCGCTCAGTGCGCAGGCGTGGCATACTTCCAAGCAGCGGTGTGGAATCACAGATAGACACAAGTATTTGAAGTAAACATAGTAAAGAAAAAGAGACATCAATTTATCAGTTTGATCCATATAATGAGGATGGGAGCGGAGGGTACGTAATCCCTCATCGTAACTCCTCATAAAATACAGATCAAACTTCAAACTGGTAAGTTCTCGTTTAATCTTATTATTTTACTTCGGAGTCACGTGAGTGACTACATGAAGATTTTAAAGCTCTGTGATTTCAAACCGTGTAACAGTTTTATTTCACTCACTGCCGAAGTTCTTGAGGGAGGAAGTGTTATCGTAATCAACCAATGAATCTGTTTTTCAAGAAACAAAAAGGTATTTATTAACAATAACAAAAAATAAATTGCTCCCCCAGGCTTAAATTATATATTTGCAGCTTCTAATATCTTTGCTGCAAATAAATCGGGTTTCATCAACGGCTTATTGTAAAATGTTCTGAATGTTGTTTCCCTCGACCATCCTGCTGTATTCAGTATAAGGGCAATAGGTACATCCATTCTTGCTGCCGTTGATGTAGACGCTGCCCTAGTGGAATGAGATTTAAAGGTATTAATATCTATCCCGGCAGCTTCCAATACCTGTTTTAGCCATCTAGAGATGGTTTGGCTTGTTACCCGGCCATGAGGTTTTTTGTGGCTGACCCATAAGGCTTGTTCACTCCCTCTGGTGTTGTGGGTTGTGTCTATATACTGTAGTAGATGGGTCACCACACACAATCGTGGCTCTGGTGGGTAGGCCCGGAATACCACTAGTGGATTAGATGTTCCTGGCCTGCTTTGTTTCACCAGACCTTGTAGAATGAATGTGATCTGATCTGGGGTTGTTTTCATGTTGTCCAGCCTCAATTTGTGTAGTGACTGGACCCTCTGAGTGGATACGAGTGCCATCAACATGAGCGTCTTCAGTGTAGATTGCTTGAGGCTGAGGGATCTGGCTGGTGGCCATTCCCTGAGGTATGTCAGGACGACACTGATGTCCCAAATATGGGTATACCTGGGCTTGGGGGGCTTGATATTATAAATGCCCCTCATCAGGTTTACCACCAGTGGATGGGATCCCATTGCCTGTTGTCCTGCTGGTTTGAGGTAAGCGGAAAGAGCACTACTTGCTGTGTTGATGGCACTGTAGCTGATCCCTTCATGATGGTGTAGATAGGCCAGGAACTCCAATACGTTGGTTACTGTGGCTGATTCATATGATGTCACTGTTTCCTGGCAGTACTTCTCCCATTTTTTGATGCTGGTCAAGTACTGCTTCTTGGTGGATGTTCGAAGGGATGCCGACATGGTGGTGATGGTTTGTTCGGACAATCCCAGGTCCAGGTAAGGTCTGTTCAAAACCTGCAACCCAGGAGTTTAATGTCTTCATGGCATGGGTGGCTTATGCCTGATACTGGGTGAGTTAATAGTCCTGGATCACTGGGAAATACCATAGGTGATTCTACCACCATGTCATGTAGTACTGGGAACCATGGCTGTGTAGGCCAGTTGGGCACCATCAAAATACCAGAAGCAGAGTCCATCTGTATTTTGCGAAGTACCCGACTGATGAGGCAGAAGGGGGGAAAGACATAGAAAAATAACTTTCCCCAATCCAGCGTGAAGGCATCTACCGCTGCTGCCTCTGGGTCTGGTTCCCAAGCGACATACATAGGTAACTGGTGATTTAGTCTTGATGCAAATAAATTGATATCTGGCATTCCATATTGCTTGATAACTTTAGCAAATACTTTAGGGTTTAACATCCATTCGATGTTGTCATTGAATTTGCGTGACCTGGTGTCTGCCACTGTGTTTAGCTTACCTGGTAGATAGGTAGCTGAGAGCCAAATATGTCTTTCAACACCATTGCCAAATCATATTGACCAATTTGTCGCATGATAAAGATTTTATGCCGCCCATATGGTTAATATAAGCTACCACCGTAGTATTATCAATTTGTAACCGAACATGCAAGTGCTGCATATTGGATGCATATGCTTTTAAACCATAAAAGGCGCCCAACATTTCTAAATAGTTAATGCCCAGTGTAGATAGTAATGATGACTCTGGGTTAGTCCATCTACCACCTGTGCTGGATATGGAGTTAGTTGCTCCCTAGCCTTGAGCACTGGCATCTGTCTGAAGAACTAAAGTAGGGTTAGTGATGATATTAGGGCTGAAACTATGCCAAACATTTTTTTGTCCACCACTGTAGCTCTGATATTGCTTCCGTGGGTAATATCATGACACGATCATAGTGACCTCTATGTCGTTTTAGTGCCTGTACCTTTGCTCTTTGTAAACTTTGATAGTGCAAAGGTCCAAATTGTGTAGCTGGAAATGCTGCTACCATTTTACCAATCACTGTTGCTACTTGTCGAATAGTTGGTCTTTTGTTGACCATTAAATTATTGCATGATTGTGCTAA
Source organism: Leucoraja erinaceus (assembly GCF_028641065.1). Lineage (NCBI taxonomy): Eukaryota > Metazoa > Chordata > Chondrichthyes > Rajiformes > Rajidae > Leucoraja > Leucoraja erinaceus. The sequence goes on along the minus strand of NC_073387.1, from coordinate 33,617,443 downwards.
TCCAACCATTTTTTCCCTTGCCAGGGTAACAGTCATATGGACTGAGTTAATTGTGAAACCCAGCTAGTCCATGATAGTGGATGGATTTCACTTAGATTTATCTGGATGTAGGACGAACTCCAGAGTTTCAAGGAGCTGTTTTGTAGCTGAGACTGCTGCCTCTGGTAGTTCCATTGTTTTCCCCACTATGAGGATATCATCCAAATATGCCATGACAATATGTTATTGTTTCCTTAGTATTGCCATGGCTGGCTTCAATATTTTTGTGAATAATCTTGGGGCTGAAGTGAGCCCATTTGGCAATGCTTTGTACTGCCACAGCTGCCCCATCCAGATACATTTTAGGTATCTGCTATGATCCTTATGTATGGGTATTAGATAGTAAGCATCTTTGAGATCAATGCTTGCCATGAAGTATCCTTTGGAAATCAGTTGTCTGGCAGTAACAAATGTTTCCATTTTGAAATGTATATACTTAACAAACTTGTTTAGTGATGTGAAGTCAATGATGATGTGACATCCACCATCTTTTTTGGTTTTAGTGAATATATTGGATACAAATTCCAAGGGTTCATGTTTGGTCTTTTCTATGACCCCCTTTGTGATAAGTCTCACCAGTTCAGCTTGTCCCTCCCGTTGCTCTTTGACGGAGGGAGAAAATACCCTTTGGGGCCAATGTTGAACTGGCGGCGTTTTTTCTGATATGAACTGAATTTTATATCCACTAATGCTGTTGAGTATATACTTGTCACTCGTGACCATACCCCATGCTTCTTTAAACAAGTGTAATCTCCCCCTTGTTAGTAAAGCACCCTTATTCTCTATATGCTGGTAGGAACCAGACCCACCTACCTCCATGGTTATTGGCGATTCTGTTTCCTCATTTTCTTGAAGGTTTTGTTCTGAAGTGCTGGCGATGTTGGGGGGAGGCGCATTTTCCCGGGGGTCCGCTCCGGGCCCTGATCTAAAAAAGATCTTTGGGGATAATGTGCGGACCCCAAGCGTTCCCCAGTCCCATATTGCGGACGTCGACTGGTGGATGCCGTGGGGTGCTGCCGCTTGGGTATCGGAGGTCTTGGTTTGCTCGTCCCGGGGCCTGCCCTCATTAGGCCGAAGGTTTTTGATGATTCCTCCATCTCCTTCAGTTTTTTATTGAGGTCTTTCCCAAATAGCAGAGCGTCCGTCTCCGCAGCTGGGGCTCTACACAACCCAGCAAATTTGGGATTGAGGGCAGGTCTTATGATTTCCCTCCGGAGATTGTTAATCTCAAACTGTGTGGCACACATTAATGCCAGCACATCCTGCTGGCAGGTATCCATCTCTGTGGTCTCCACGGAACGAGCAAAGGCTGTGATGGCCGACGTCAGGAGCCTTAGGATCCGCTGTAGTTTAAGTTCTTGGGTCCGGATGTGTGACCCCACATGGCCCCAGCTTTGGCTGTTTACACTTTTGACCTTGAGGGCCTCACAGTTTTCTGGTGCTGTATGTTGTTCTAGCACCTCAGCGAGCACCTTTTCCAGTAATGGTCTGTTTGAAAGGTGGTTGATGCTGGCCGCCATTCTTGGTTCCAGCGGTGCTCCAGCCCGTGGGGTTGCTACAAAGTGGTCCACCACACCCAGCAGCTCTTCCTGCTCCTGCACCCCTGGCATACTCCCGAATTCGTCCGCCTGCCTCTGTTGCAGACCAGCCCAGCACTCGTCACCAATGCTAGCCTCCAGTAATGAGGGAGCAGAGGGCAGTGCACAAGACACTGTGGAGGAGGTACCTGTCCTTCCTCCCCGGGAGCGCTCTTGCTGTGTGTCCCGGTGGAGCACCTGCTCCAGGAGCTGCTGAATGCAGCTCAGGCGGCTGTCTCTCCTCCGCGCTTTGGTGGAGACATGTCCCCCTCCGACGAATCGGAGATGACCGGCCGGTTGGACTTCCTGGCCGCTTTCCCAGTCCGCCGTGCAGGCTTTGGCGAGACTGGGCTTGGCTCTGTCTCGGAGATAGCGAAATGCTCTGAGAGCGACGCTGCCGCCGGTTGCTGCCCCGCTGGAATAGAATGCTCCTCTGGTGGAGTTAGAGCGGGGGCAGTTCTCTTTGAGAGTCTTCTATGTTGTGTAGACATTCTGTAAGTAAACACAACTCCAACTCTCCTCCGTTAGTTTTTGCACGCACCGTCTACTTACCTGACGGTCCGTTTTTAAAGTGCAGCTGGAGAGCCTAACTCCAGCTGCCCGCCGCTGTTGCACTGTTGGCGTAATGCCGCGCCTGCGCACTGAGCAGGTTCTTCACGTAGTCATTCACGTGACTCCGAAGTAAAATTGAATCATGTCTCACTATCGGGTATGTACTGACACAAGATGATTGTAGTTTAGTTAAGTCATTAGGTTTGATACTGGGCCAATCTTCGGATTACAAAAGGATTGGCCAGATTTTTTTATTTTTGTTTATCTGGCATTACTAACACCTTATTCACGTTGCTATACATTTTCTGCAACAACAGTGTAATTTTCCTTTGACTTGCTGACATGTCAGTGATGAGCTTAGATGACATATTTCTATGCTACTTATTCTTGTGACACTATTGCCAAGCCAATGCACAACAGGTAAATTAATTATTTGCATTTATTAAATAATTAAATTCTGAGCTATTATATACTTCTGACATAAATTCTTTTAGGTCTTTAAGATATTTGACGGCAAATGATTGTTAAAATGTAAACTGCTCATTACTTTTAGTTTTAACAATTCAATGAGTGGTTTATATCACATTTAGTTTATTGGTTTAATTTGTATCTATAAAATATTGCACCACAAAAATCAAAATTGCTTTAACATGAATAGTGGCAAGTAAACGTTTACCTAGCTGAGCAGAAAACTGATGTATTCAGATCAGCCATGCATTTTATTTTTGATCTGAACCAAAAATGACTTCATGTAGTGGTATGTGAAGAGCATGTGGTGAATGTTTGCACAGTTCCAATTACAGAAAGGATGCTGGCAAGACAGCAACATCTGTAAAAATAGGGATCTACTCTAACACAAAGATGAACAGTAGCAACACATACTTCTACTACCAGAGAAAAGACTTGGCAAAATAACATAAAATCTGTGTTCCCAGTTAAAATATCACTGGTAAGAAATTTGATTTGTCTCTGACTAGCTATGTTACACTATTGTTGCTTTCAGTACTATTGCCCTTATTAGAGTCCAAAGAAATCATAAAGCTGGGAATATTTATCTTTAAGAAATCATGTGGGTGATTTTTATCCCCGTTGCTATGGTGAAATGTGACTTAATAGTTCCTGACAGCCACTGTTTGTACAGATCATGGCTTTCACACCTTTGCTGTGGAAGTGAGGATAATACAGGTGTAGGTCATTTGTAATCCATGTATGCGACCACACTACATTCAACACCTATGCTCATCCTTATAGATTAAATCCTGTGCCACAAGTAGTCCCTCTGCAAGGCATGTGGTCATTATTCAGACTGAGTTCACTACATATCTGTAGAAGGAAACTGCCTGTGGAGTTCAGCAATAAAGTCATGAATGTGCCCAGCATTGAAAACTCAGAGATGCAGACTCTAACACATTGTTTTTCAGACAGATCACTTTAATTCACATCTCTTAGCCCTGTAAGGGGAATAGGATTAAAAGCAACAATAATGTAACATGCCAAATTGCTAATGAGAATGCTTCGTTAGCTGTGAACAAAAGTGGTGACTGCTCATCATTTCTCTGATTTCAATCAAAATGGTGGAGATGAGCATCATGTGTGTTAATAACATCACTTGCGTGACTGGCTGGACAAATGCAAGCTATGTTAAAATTACTTGTTCCCAGAAGTACCTGGTCCAATTTGCCCAGTGGGCAAGCCTTCCATTGGAAATTGTTAGTATTGCATTCAAATGTGTGTAATTCGGTGCATAGTAAATAGTATGCATAGATACATATGGCTTCAATTATTATGCAAGCAAAATTTTTGGTCCACCAATTTTGAGCACCGGGGAGAAAACAGCTCGGATGTCAAATGTCCCATAAACAGAGCGGAATTCATCAGTCTGTGCCCTCTGTTCCAAATAGCAGATCACAGAGGGGTGATTCAAGAGTAGTCATATGTTATAGCAGTTAGGTGGGATACATTTGATCCTCTGAAAGGTATGAAAAGCTCAGCTGAGATGATCCAAGGATAGATTTTACAGCTCAAATGCACTCAGAGCAAGCAAGGAATTTGCCTGCTTTTAAATCTCATTTATGAGTAGCTTTTAAACAGCTAGAGTATAAGAACATTATTTCCACATTTGCCAACTGATTAGATTGAATAGGACTTTTGATGACAGATGACTCATTTTCAGTCCACTTTATAAAACAACTTGGTAAACATGACATTTGACAGATTCTTCAGTAGGCTGAACAGTACAAGGTAGGTGGAACATGGTGTGAAAATAAGCTGTAAGTTCAATGGCTTGTCATGGGATATCATGCTAAAGATAGTACCGACCACAGAGATATACATTCCTTGCTGGTGAGTTGGAATTTAGTTTATTGTCACGTGCACTTAGGTACAACAAAAAGCTTTTGTTGCGTGCTAACCAGTCAGCAGAAAGTCAATACATGATTACGATCGAGCCATCCACAGAGTACAGATATATGATAGAGAGAATATCATGAATAACGTTTAGTGCAAATAAATCCAGTAAGGTGCGATCAATCATAGTCCGAGGGTCTCCAATGGGGTAGTTAGTAGTTCAGGACTGCTCTCTGGCTATTGGTAGGATGGTTTAGTTGCCTGATCAAGGCTGGGAAGAAACTGAGAAAATGCCTTGAAGTGTTCTAAAGAAAGAGGAACTGGAGATAGATCAAATAAGATAGACCATGGAATCGGAGCTACAAATGATTTAAAGCCATAATCAAAGCATTGTAATACATATTCTAATGTTTGTATAGCTCTACTTGCTTCAATCTCACTTAAGTCCACCTCAAAATATTGGTCTTCTTTCCAGTTTATGTTAAAGCATGCTTTTCCCTTTCCTTTAATGCATTTTCTCATTCCAGCCCCCACTGATATTCAACATTACATAATTTCATATCTCCCTCTCTTCATCATCAACGAAAATATCCTCCAGCCATCTGGTCAATGCAAACCATTACACATTTATCTGTTCTATCTTTCCTTGGAGATGAAGTGACCACAAAACCTCAACCCAAGATGACCAACAGTTGGAGACAATTAATCTCTGCAGAGGAAATTATCCTGAGGATAAAGAGCATGAAAGTTGAGAACCTTTTACCTTCTTCGTAACGGCATTTAGTCCTATCATTTTGTTGTGTTTAAAGTCGGCAGCCAAAAAACCAAGAAGTCATGTTTTACATTGACACTTCACATGTTGAAGCTCGGATGACCTTCTTCCAATATATAGGACACTCAAGAAGTCAATGATTAAGCCCCACTCCCCCCATCTGGAACCTGAGATTGTCTGACATGCACCACCAGAAATAGTCATTCTTTGGACACGGATATTAGAAGATTCCTTTTTGAAAATGAGTACCAACATGTTTAAGACGTTTGCAATGATATTTTCACCCACAGCAAGCAAGGCCACCAGAATGTGTCAAATGCAGCTATTTAATAAGCACACTCTTTCTTTGAGAGCATGCATGAAACACTAACACATGTTGACAAAAGCAATCTCGCGACAGTATTAAATGGAAATTAACAATCAAGGATTATTATATTGATTATGCAACATTATATTAGATTTTATTTTTAAACAAGAGTTCTCAGTTACATTTTTTTTTTGAGAAATAAACCAAATGAAAAGCTTTCAAAGTTCCCCATTCCTTAGTTTGGAAGCATCGGTCACAAAATAGTCAGTAATAAATTAAGTTCACAAATACTATGTAAACTTGGCAATTTTACTGAAAGTAAAAACTTAGTGTAGATTGAGAAACTGATGCCGCCATTTGTCTCTGTTACGTGCAGTAATTCCTGTACATTTATGTATTTAGAATACTGAGCAGTGCTTTGATGTGAATTTGTGTGCAAAGGAAAATGTTGCAATATTATGTGGGTGTGTGTGTGTATGTATTGTGTGCCAAAATTCTAACAATATTAGCCTGAGCAGAATAATCTTGGTCACAGAATTATTACTACAGTAATTGCAGTTTTGCAAAATGATCAGTAAACTAATGAAGTGGATATTTGGTTAAAGGAGAATAAAGGATTTTTGAAATAAAGGATTCAAATTCATGGGCACGGGCATCAATAAAGGTCTGGGAAGGAATTGTAATGTGGATGGGTCCCTACCACAAATAAGCTTACAATTAATAAACACAAAAGAGGTAGACACAAGGTCTTCAATCTGTCAGAAGTGAAGGTATGAAAGTAAAAGGCCTGTTCCACTTGGGCGTCATTTGCACGTCATTATGCGACAGTGACTGTCACGCGAAAATCGTCTAGCAGCACGACAGTTGCGCGCCAACTGCTCTTGAGGGCCCTGCTTCTTTTGGAATCCATTTGCGATGTCGTTCGTACTTAGTCTGATCTCCGTGGCAAGGATTTAACCAGTGAAAAATTTTCAAAACTACGTGCGCTTTATACCCGTGTGGTCACGTGGTGCAGTGCTCAAATGGCGCGTAAATGGCATGCCGACGGCGCATGGTAATGGACTTTGACACATGGTGACGCATAATAAATGAGCATAGGCAATGTTCGTGCATCACCGTGCATAACCATGCGTCACCACGCGCTACATGCATGGCGTCAGTATGTCAGCGTACACCATCAGCGTGTGCAAGGGATACATCACACAAGTGGCGCGCGAAGATTTTGAGCATTCCAAAATCCTGGGGCGCCACGCGTTACCGCTCGTCACTGTATACGCCACCGCTCGTCACTGCATACTCCACCACGCGCCAACTAATTTTTAGGATGTAGCGTAAATGACGTGCAAATGACGTTCAAGTGGGACAGGCCCTTAACTCTACGGATCAGGCAGCAGCTCTAAAAGACATGAACAAGCAACGTTTTGGGTCTTCACACTAAAGGATCCAACCCGTAACATTGCCTATCTGTGCTCTCTAGAGATTCTGCCTGACCAGCTGATTTACTTAGGCACTTTATGCTCTGCGCAAGATTCCAGTAGCTTCATTCCTTGTGTCTTCAATTTGTCTGAGTGTGGGATTGAATTAACAAGAGGCTTTTAGTGTCAGCCCAAAATTCATTCACTACAACAGCACCTCATATTCTGCTTGGGGAGTCTGCAGGAACAGCACTTAATATTCCGCTTGGGGAGTCTGCATCCTGGGGGCATGAAAATCGAATTCTCCCAATTTTGTTAGTCCTTGCTATCTTCTCCCCCTTCCTCATTCCCCCTGCTGTCTCCCTCCCATCCCCCAGCCTTCGGGCTCCTCCTCCTTTTTTCCTTTCAAATTCCCCCCCCCCCCCCCCCCCCCCCCCCCCCCCCCCCCCCCCCCCCCGATCAGTCTGAAGAAGGGTTTCGGCCCGAAACGTTGCCTATTTCCTTCGCTCCATAGATGCTGCTGCACCCGCTGAGTTTCCCCAGCTTTTTTGTGTACCTAACACAAAAAACATGTTCTTTTATCCATACTTCTCATGTAATCACCACAGATCAACCTACTGTCCACTTCATGCAGGATGGACAGTAGTACAAACTTGGGGGGGATCCAAAACTGCTCACCAAGGCCAGGTAAGGGGCAGGTACAACTGTCGACTGTCCAATGTGGCTCCGTATATGCACGAGAGTGCCATGTATATTAAGTGTACATATACTTTTAAAATCTATACGTAATTTGCAGTGTGACTTTTGAAACCTTGTTGTAACAACCTCTACAATTGGTCGGCCATTGTTTACCTTCTGTAGCCAAGACTGAGTAGCCTACCCCAGCTTCTTTAAAGCTCCATCCTTACTAAGTGTCTGACTTAAATAATATTATTGACAAGAAACACAGACATTACATAGGAGATGCATGATTGTGGCAGGATATGTTCAGTCTTTCTTATGGGTGTCTGGAGAAACAAAGTATGCACATTTCTCTCTTCCATGTTCTCTGTGTGACAGAATGAGGCAATTATTTTAACCATTAAGAGCAGCTAGTTTAACCCAGTGTAATGTTATATCACCTGGAAGGTTGATTGGATTACATTCTCTGCACTTAGAATGAAGCTTCAATCCACAACTTTCCAGACAGAGGTGTGCATCACAACTGTTAAACTGACAGGCTTCATAGAATTGGATAACATTTGCAACCCAGAAGGACACCATATGGCTCATTCTGTCAGCAGTAGTTGTAAAAGAGTCAAACTCACCTTCCAGCACTAGCCCTAGCCCTGCAGGTCACAGCGCTTCAAAGGGAAATATGAAATAGTAGGAATAGGCCATTTGGACCGTTGAGCCTGCTCTGCCATTCCATAAGATCACAGCTGATCTTAGTTTAGTTTAATTTATTATTATTGTCACCTATACTAAGGTACAATGAAAAGCTTATTTGTTGCACACCATCCAATCAATGAGAAGGCTATAATTGATTACAATCAAGCCATCCTCAGGGTACAGATAAAGGATAGTGCAACATTTAGTGCAAGAAAGTCCAGAAATGCCGAGTAAAGATAGTTCTAAGGTCTACAATAGGCAGATGGGACATCAGTACCACGCTCGAGCTGGTGAGAGGATGATTCAGTTACCTGATAGCAGCTGGGCAGAATCTTTCCCTGAATCTGGAGTTTTTTGTTTTCAAAGTTCTGTAGCTCTTGCCTGATGGTAGAGGGGAGAAGAGATTATGATCGGGGTGAGACTGGTCTTTTATTATGCTGGTCGCCTTGCTGATGCAGCATGATGGAGTCAATTGAAAGGAGGTTGGTTGGCGTGATGGTCTGGGTTACGTGAACGACTCCCTGCAATTTCTTACAGTCTTGGATGGAGCTGTTTCCAAACCACGCTGTGATGCATCCCAACATAATGTTTTCTAAAGTACATCTGTAATAGCTGGTGAAGGTTGTTGGGGACAAAGAAACATAGAAAATAGGTGCAGTAGTATGCCATTCAGCCCTTTGAGCCAGCACGCCATTCAATATGATCATGTCTGATCATCCTAAATCAGCACCCTTCTTTCTATTTGCTATTTTTGTGCCCTACTGTTCATCTACATCTGTAGTCTAAAGCTTATTGATTTGGGATTTGAATTGCATTCTTCAAATATTTGATCTTTAATATGGAGCATATTAATTTGGACAATTATTTGATAATGCAAACTCCATCTTCAAGTTTGCCGACGACATGACTGTTGTTGGATGAATTACAGATGGTGATGAGTCAGAGTATAGAAGTGACATTGACCGATTGACCAAATAGTGGCAGCACAACAACATTACCAGTAAATACAATGAACTGATTGTAGACTTTGGAAGAGGAAAGATGAGGACCCACAATCCTGTTTATATCAGCGGGACGATGGTGGAGACAGTTAAAAACTTCAAATTGCAGGGCGTGCATATATCTGAAATCTTTCCTGGACCCAGCACACTGGTGAAATTATAAATAATGCACATCAACACCTCTACTGCCTGTGAAGATTAGAGATTTGGTATGTCAGAGAGGATTCTCTTAAATTTCGACAGGTGTGCAGTCGAGAGCATATTGACTGGTTACATCATGGCCTGGTTCAGCAACTTGAACGCCCAGCAGCGGAAAAGACTGCAAAAAGTCGGGAACACTGCCATGTCCATCACCGGCGCTGACCAATTCAATTCAATTCAATTCAATTCAAAGCACTTTATTTGTCCCCGAGGGGCAATTTAAAAAGGCGCATTACAGTAGCCACCATCACCATCGAAGGGATTTATCGGAGTCGCTGCCTCAAAGGCAGCCAGCATCTTCAGAGACCCACACCACCCTGGCCACACATTCATTTCACCCCTGCCATCGGGAATGGGGTGAAATGGGGTGAAAACTGTAACGTTCAGGAACAGCTTCTTCCCTACAGCCATCAGGCTATTAAACACTATAACCTCAAATAAGCTCTGAACTAGAATAGGCATTATTATTATTATTATTATTATTATTATTATTATTATTACTCTCCGTGGATTGTCACCTTGTCATGGTGGAGAAGCTTGTGTGGACCTGAGATCCTGAGAACAATGCTGTCTGGAGCTATGTCCCTGGTAGGGCCACCCATGGCAGTAAGGTCCAGGGGGAGGTCTCTGAATAAGAGCAATCCATCTAATACATCAATGGTGGAACAGGTGGAGGACGATGGCTGACCATAGTGGAGCGTCACAACGGCTGGGAAGGCAGATGAAGGCTGCAGCAGAAAAGGGTCTCTGGCCGTCTTGGACTCCATGCCACTGGATACTGACCCAGATTTGTCAAGGACCATGTGCACCAGTCTCCCCACGTTCAACAAAGTCACGCACAGGCGTCCTCCATATAGGGAATAGCGCCCTAGAGACACCCATAGTCAGCCATCACTAAAGGAGGCCTAAGAAGATATTATTATTATTATTATTATTGCACTACTATTGTTTGATTTTTGAATATGTGTGTGTGTGTGTGTGTGTGTATATATATGTATGTATATGTGTATATATAAATCACAGAATGCTGGAGTAACTCATTGGGACAGGCAGCATCTCTGGAGAGAAGGAATGGGTGACGTGTCGGGTCGAGACACTTCTTCAGACGTGTGTGTGTGTGTGTGTGTGTATACACACTAAACTTTTTTCTCTCTCATTTATCATATTGTTTACAGGGTACTATGTTTACATATTCTGTTGTGCTGCAGCACGTAAGAATTGCATTGTTCTATCTGGGACGTATGACAATAAAACTTTCTTGACACTTAAGGTAATTGTGTATAATCCAGAACTTAATACCAAAAGTACAATTGTCTTTATTGCCAAGGGAACAGCTTATTTGTATGAGTCACCAATGCTGGCAAAATGAGTATTGATATCTTGTCAATTACAGTGTGCTACAAACAATAGGTTCTAAGAATTGTGCATATGGAGTGATTATGAGTGCTGCTTATTTTGTAAGGACAGAACAAATTAAGGGCTGTCAGTTTCAGGTTAGTGCTGCAATTTCATTGATTTGTATTTTAAATCTTGCATGTATAAATACTATAGTATACCAGCAAAATCAAAGATGGTGCCAAGCTGTCAAATCATAAATGATAATTGTCTATTCTTGTGGTTCTAAGGGCCTTTTAAAACCACGATAAAAGTGGAAAGAATGTTCTCCTTTGGATGCTGGACAACCAATATTACAAAATGACAGTTTGCATGCCTTTTTAAAATGCTGTAAAATATTCTTTATTAAATCATTTTACCCTTTCAAAAATAGTTTTCCATAGGTCTGTCATTTATTGCTTTGAAAGATAGCTTTGAACGTTGCTTTGAAAGATAGGTGGTGTGTCCTGAACAGCTGCTGTCCATGTGATGAAGGGAAGCAGTTTGATCAGCTTTGGCTTCTTAAGGTATTTCAGAATAGAAATAGTGTGAGACCAGACCAAATATTTCTTTACAACAGGTTTCATTACAAAAAATACTTTTTTGACATAGTTAGCTATCCAACAGAACCTTTTGTAAATATCCAATTACTTTTTGAAAATGGAATTCAAATGCCCAATTGATCATAGAGATGATTGGATTCACATTCTCTATGACATTAGTCAACATACTGAAAAAGAGTCCCGAGTCTAAATAGCTACAGAGCGATACAGTGTGGAAACAGGCCCTTCGGTCCAACTTGTGCACACTGGCCAACGTGTCCTAGATACAATAGTCCCACCTTTGGTCCGTATCCCTCCATACCTGTCCTATCCATGTACCTGTCTAACTGTTTCTTAAAAGTTGGGGTAGTTTATGCATTCCCTCCACAGATGTTGCCTGGCCTGCTAAGCTCCTCAGCACTTTCTGTTTTGCTCAAGATTGCAGCATCTGCAGATCCATGTGTCTCTTGCTTTTTTATAGTGCCCATATCAGTTAACAGGGAAACAGAAGGAGAATAGGTCATCCGGCTGCTTCCCTGGTGTTATCAGACTATTGAACAAACACTTCATATGATAAGGATACATTCCCGATCTTCTCGTCATATCCCTAGGTGCCTATCTAAAAATCTTTTAGAACCTCCTATCATATCTGCCTCCACCACCATCCCTAGCAATGCATTCCAGGCCCCCTTCATCGTCAATATAAAACCTTGCCCCACACATGTTCCCAATGTTGGGGAGTCCAGAACCAGGGGCCACAGTTCAAAAATAAGGGGTAAGCCATTTAGAACGGAGATGAGGAAATACATTTTCACACAGAGAGTTGTGAGTCTGTGGAATTCTCTGCCTCAGAGTTGGAGATCGGTTTTCTGGATGCTTTCAAGAGAGAGTTAGATAGAGCTCTTAAAGATAGTGGAGTCAAGGGATATGGGGAGAAGGCAGGAACGGGGTACATTGTGGATGATCAGCCATGATCACATTGAATGGCGGTGCTGGTTTGAAGGGCCGAATGGCCTACTCCTGCATCTATTGTCTATTGTCTGTCTATTGTCTATTGTCACATCTCCATCAAACATTTACCATCTCACCTTACAGCTATGTCCTCCAGTGTTCATAATGTCATAAGTATGTAGAATTAGGCCATTTGGTCCATCAAGTCTACTCTGCCATTCAATCATGGCTGATCTATCTCTGCCCCCTTACCCCATTCTCCTGACCCCCATACTAATCAAGAGTCTATCTATATCTTTTGACTATGTCTATTGACGACCTCCACAGCCTTCTGTGCCAAAGAATTCTACAGATTCACAAACCCGCGACTAATGACATTCCTCCATCTCCTCCCTGAAGGAACGTCCTTTAATTCTGAGGCTATGATCTCTAGTCCTATACTCTCCCATTAGGGAAAACATCCTCTCTACATCCACTCCATCCAAGCCTTTCACTATTTGGTGCATTTCAATGAGGTCCCCCGTCATTCTTCTAAACTCCAGCTAGTACAGGCTCAGTGCTGGACATTCCCACCTGAGAAAAAGGTGTTTACTCTCTATCCTATCAATGACACTCATAATTTTATATATCTGTCAAGTCTCCTCTCAATCTCCAACACTCGAGCGAAAACAATACAAATTTATCCAACCTCTCCCTGTCGTTGAAACGCCTCTAATCCAGGCAGCATGCTGATAAACCTCCTCTGAACCCTCTGCACAGTTTCCACAACTTTCCTGTAATGGGGCGACCAGAACTGAATGCAATACTCCAAATAACATTCTGCACTCTGCCATTCGGTATTGTTTTATTTGTGCCATCCATGGTTTCTGGTTGAGGAGCATTAGGGGATGGAAGCATTTACCATGTTGGTGAGTCTCAGAGGAACATTAGTGCCTTGGATCACGCTCCTCCACTTTCCACTGCAGGCAGGGATAGAGTGAGGAAACAGGCCCTTTGGACCAATTTGCCCACACCGGCCAACATGTCCCAGCTGCACGTCCCACCTGCCTGCACTTGGTTCATATTCCTCTAAACTTGTCCTATGCCAGTTTTTGATGGAAACAGAGAACGTAATGCACAGTAAGCAAACATCTCAATAAAGAAAAACTATTCATCATCTTGAGGACTGATCATGCTTGTTCAAAGGGGTTAGTTAGCAAGGAACATCCCAAAATAACATAATTTACCATCCCTTTCTTTGCTTTTGTTAGATTTGTGGGATGGGGAAGTGAGTGGAGAAATTAAAATTACTTTCAATTCCGAAGAATTTTGTGCATTCCAAAAACTATTTCATTTTATTATTCAAAAATAATTAAAATCATTGCTTCTGGTGAAAGATCATCAACCAATGTTAACCATTTCTTTTGACTTTCTGCTTTCCAGTCATTTCTCTTTGTATTTGCAGCTACAGTAGTTTAATTTTGTTTAGAGATACAGCGTGGAAACAGACCCTTCAGCCCACCGAGTCCGCGCTGACCAGCGATTTCCCCACACATTTCCGACACACATTAGGGACAGTTTACGTTTCCGACACTCACTAGGGACAAATTACATTTATATCGTTAATTAACATACAAACCTGTGCGTCTCTGTAGTGTGGGAGGAAACCAAAGATCAGGGATAAAACCCACGCAGGTCACAGGGAGAACATACAAACTCCGTAAAGACAGCACCTGTAGTCAGGATCAAATCCAGGTCTCTGATGCAGCAACTCTACCGCTGCGCCACTGTGCCTCCCTATCCTATTTTTTTAAACAATATTTAACTTGTTCACTATATTATGTGGCATTGTGAATAAGGTAGAGAATGATTAATTGCAGAAAAAGTTTTGAAAGCCAAGAAAAAAATCATCAGCACCATAGTTAACAGGTAATCAAGTAATGTGCCTGCACCAATGCATGTCATGTGTAAAGGTCCTCTGCAACAAAAGCTGTTGTGCATAAGACACTATTTATTATGTATGATAGAATAAGTCTTACAAACGTTGAACACACAGAAGTCTTTCCTCTATTACAAACCAGAGTTAATCTGGAGAAAAGCCTGGAGCAGAGTGGATGATGAGGTAAAAACATTGATGTAATTTTGCACGAGTACTTTCCAATGTAAATATGGATACAGAAATTTGGAGATAATATAAATCCGATTTTAATAACAATAACCATGAAGGAGACAGATGTTCATAAAAATATTTAAGATTCACTTATTTGATGGAAACAAATGAATCAAAGTCTTCAAAGGGAATTTGATGAGAGAGTAAATTCAGGTTTATGAAGAAAGAATGGCGTCTGGAATGCCAGGAATGGTTTGCAAAGAATCAGCAGTGAGTTGAATATTCTCTGTATGTAACAGTTATATGATGCTTTAATCACTGAGGCTATGATCCTTCAGTAAAACAAACCTGCTGATCTTATCTCGTACTTCTTAATCCTAACTATAGTCTTGTACCAATATGGCTGACTTCCAGGTTTCAAGAGGCCTAGCAAACCATCAAATCACAAATGTGATGTACAATAATGGACGGCATGGTGGCACAGCGATAGAGTTGCTGCCTTACTGTGGCAGAGACCCGGGTTCAATCCTGACTATGGGTGCTGTCTGCACGGAGTTTGTATGTTCTTCCTGTGACAGCGTGGCTTTTCCCTGGTGCTCTGGTTTCCTCCCACACTCCAAAGATGTACGTACATGTTTGTAGGTTAATTGCTTCGGTAAAAAATTGTAAAATATCCCTACTGTGTAGTGTGTGCTAATGTAACGGGGATCGCTGGTCAGTGTAGACTCGATGGGCTGAAGGGCCTGCATCGGTGCTGTATCTCTAAACTAAACTAAATAACAAACTACAGAGATGCAAGATTGCTGTAAGCAGGGCAACTGGCAGTGATATAAATAACTTTTGTTAGGAGTCCCCACATATTGTAAATGAATGAAACAGTGGAGCCTGTTCAGAATAACAGATTTTTCCAATGACTTTATATACTTGCATACAAAATGTTGATGAATCATATGCCAAGACACGCCGATCCCTCTGAATCTCTCAGCTCTGCAACCCCTCAGAATTTGGGTAAATACGCCTCCTTTTTTTCTTTACCTGTCAAATTCATAATTTTACAAGGGCCCATATTATACGACGTACTTCAGCTTGCACTATTATGATCACCTTACTAGTATTACTAATAATTTATTGTATTATTGTTTATTGTTTTGTTAATTGTTGTGCTGTTGTGTCAAGTTTGCTGTAAAGCTGCAGCAAGTAAGAATTTAATTTGCCATTTAAACATTCTTGACTCTTGATGATATTCTAGTCAACAGCTTTTTGCACATTTGCTTAGGCTATCAACATTCATTGGAGTCACAAAGTCTGTCGTAAAAAGAAGAGAGCGCCAGTGGAACAAACAAAAGTCTTGACTCAAAATGTCACCTGTCCATTTCCATGCACAGATGCTGCCCAACAAGTTAAATTCATCCAAACTGCCTCCTTTGTTTTATCTACAATCCTTTCTCTTTTCTCTCTATGTAAGTTTAAGTAATGAGTTCCTTGTTAGAAATAGAACTGGAAAAAATATTATTTTAGAACTGAATCAAAAGATGGTCTGGTTGAAAAATACTGCAATTGCCAATGAAGAAGAAGTTGCTGTACGATATTGCTCCTGCATAATTTTCATTGTGTTATCCATTTTCTTACATGATGTGCAGCTCAACTCTTCATGTGGTGTGTGGCTCACTATGCCTTATTGACTACATTTGCACGTGACATTTTTCACAAAGCTCTGATTTCTTTCCATGCATAAATGTGAGCATGAATATGATGCAGATGCATATGCAGAATAAAGGGTCAATGAACTGTTTATTGCTTCCATGTCACTTGGCAGTGAAATCGAAAAAGCAACTTGTTGGCTTTACAAACATAATGAAATTTATTTTTGACATTTCAAATTAAGAGGAAATTATGTAGTCACCCTCTGGAGCATTGAGAAGATACATTTACTGCTTTGCTGAAGTGCTTACAATACGCTGTATGTCGGCAGCTCCACATTTAACCACATTGAATGAAGTCCTATGGTTTTTTTATGCACTAAGATAGCAAACAATAAGATCATTTGAATTTATCATTAAAATTGACAGACATAAAAAAGTGCATAGCATTTAAGGCAATTTAAGCAATTCCAAAACTAGCTTCAATGCAGCAATAGTTCTTGCATTCCCATTTTATTTTTCTATTAAGTAAACTACTCTCGACCTTTGGGATGTTGTCATTTCATGTCTAGGTTTATTATGGAGTAATGTATAAAGTGGTCAATAACATTGTCAAAGAAATATCCTGTGATTTCTACCTCTTAGCCAAACCCTCTGGATCAAGGTTAACTGATGAGGGCAACATGGGAATCACACTCTTCCAAAGATAGGGCAAGAGCTGCCTTAACCCCCTGTCCCACTTGGATGATCTCCACCGCAAACTCTGGCGCGTTTGCCCGTGACCCATAGTCGCGGCAAGGTCGCCACGAGGTCGTAGGTGGTCTTCGTCGCCCTCCTTCATGGTTGAGAGTGGTCTCCGCATAGTCAAGGCCTCAGCTAGGTCGCGGCGTATTTTTCAAAATGTTAAAAATTGACCGCGACTAAAAATAGGTCGCCTTGGGAAAAATCAATATTTTTTTAGTCGTGGGTCTAGTCGAAGCCGGTCGGAGTAGGTCGTGATGCTAGTCGTAGGTACTTGAAGGTGGTTGAAGGTAGTCAAAGGTAATAGCTCTTGGGTGAAAAAAAGGTCAGTGGAAAAAAAAAAGGTAATTTAAACAGCAGAATCTCACCTCTTTCACTCCAAGGCATGTTCATTCATAGCTGGAGAGTTTTTTGGAGAGGAGACGTGTTTTAGAGATGGCACCAAAAAGGCAGCAGTGCAGGGGGAGGGCACAACCCTAAAAAAAAACTGCCATGCAGGTGTTGCCCACCCAGGAGGAGGAGTGGCAGGAGGTGATGCCACAGGAGGTGATAGTGCAGGAGGAGGTAGCCCTGCATGAGAGACCCCTGGAGGAGGAGACCAGGGTGGTAGTATATGTCCCCACCACCACCCCATCCTTCACTGCCTCATTTGAAGGCAGCAAAGCAGCCCTTTCTCCTGTGTCTGACACAGCATCAGAGGCAGATGCCTCATTGGTGGCGAGGGAGGCCTGGATGAAGGTTATGCCCTACACCTTCACCAGGCAGCAGGGGGGACCTTGAGGAATGGTTCCAGCAGAATGCCATTCTATATGAAAAGGAAAATGAGGGGGACAGGGACAAGAATGGCATGCTTGCCATCCACTGATCCCACATGTGTGCTTAAAGTTCTATCTTTTGTCAAAGCCCAGCGCCACTCTCTGCCAGTCATCTGGTGTACTGGGACAGTCCATCACATCATCTCCATTCACCCATTGAGACCTCTTCTTGTGCTTCCTCTTCACCCTTACACTTCCCCTTCTGCCTTCTTAAAAAGCTGCTGAAGCAAAAGGGCTATTACAAACAGCAGTAGTTGTATTTTTACTAACATCCTCCAAACTAGTTCCTTCCTTCCTTGCGTGCATTTTTTTTTTTAAACCTGGGAGACATTTTTTAGTGAGAAAAAAATGCAGACATGACATTTGATCATTTGAGCTGTAGACACTCGTCACTGGTTGTTGTTGGTTTTCGGTGTGGTCCTCTGAGGTGGAAGGTGGTCGTGCTCATTCACGGACCAACTTGCCAGAGACCATCCTCGAGTAAAACGTACATGGTCAAAGCCAGTCTTTAACATAGTCGAAGGAGGTTTTCTTCATAGTCGAAGGAGGTCTTCAATATAGTTGTAGGAGGTCGTACACATAGTCGTGGAAGGTCATAGGAGGTCGTAGGTCACCGCGACCTTCAATATTTTTTTAAGTCGCTTAAGGTCGCCAGAGGTCGCAATGAAGGTTTCCAAAGTGGGACAGGCCCTTATTGTACAAATGGATAGGTAGATTGTGAGGTGACGCATTCCCTCCTCACTTACCTAGGGCTTCATTCTTGGCGGTCTGAATACCCTCCTGAATGCATGTTCTTCCTTTTGAACAGTCACGGACCTGGGATTGCCAAGAGTCAGTGAGCATGTAGACTTTTTTTTCTCATTTAAATGGCTTTAAACATATCCTTGAAGCTTTCCCTTTGTCTGTCTGGTAACCTCTTGCTTCAGGAGTCTGATGTTGGATGGCAACAAAGTGGAAAGTAACCCACATATTACTTGCACCTTTTATATTTCTGTCAATTGCCATGATAAACTCAGTGGTCTTAGTTTTTGCTATTTTAGTGCAAAAAGGAATCATAGCAATACAACCCACAATAATATATATTTTGTTATTATAACACTTTGACAATGATAATGGGATTCATTTCTTGCCACGTAATATGAAATATAGAATTTATAAATATGTTATTATCTGGCAGTATGTTGTAACTAACTGTGGAGAGGAAATCTCCAAGTATGCAGATTATTGCCTCATAAGTTCAATTGATAACAATGAGCATGCTGTTATCTTCCAGTGTAATTCATCTCAGTTAACCACAATGGAACTGGGTTTGGGAGCAGGGTGCAAGTACTGTATGACTGATCCATTGCAGAGTGGATTTACTTATACCAACAAATATGAATTTACAATGATTGCATATTTACAATTCTAGACAGTTCATGAGATCAGGATCAAAGTGGGTCTTTTGTACTGTGAGGCAGTGGCTCTACCAGCTGTGCTACTCTGCTGCCCTTATCCCTAAAACTTCTAGTCTTTTTCAACAGGTCGTTAAAAATAACTTTCTTTAATATAAAATATCTTGCATTCTAGACTCCAGTTTTTCCTCAGATTTTATTTACTCAATTTGTTGAAATTGGACTTTATCTTTGTCACATAAAACAAAATTACATGATTTTGAGCTTTTTTTTGCTAATGTAAAAAATACAAATGTGTGCATTCTTAACCATGTGTTTCAAATTTGAATTTGCATTCAGTTTTATTGCATGAACTATACTGTCAGAGAATGCCATATTTTTTACTTGTTAGTGCAGACCTCTTGGTATATATTAAATACTGGACTAAGTGGGACACAAATACTAGACTAAGTGGGACCCGTTGGGTCCCATGTTCACACGGGAGGGCTATTCTCCCAACGCAATATTCCACCTCTCCACCAATTCCAATATTGGTGGCTAGTGGGGGGGCTTTCTGGAGTGCTAGTATGGGTGTTGTGGGCTGAAGGGACTGGTTTCTAAAGGGCTAGTATGGACATTGTGGGCCAAATGGATTATTGGGGTAGCAGTTCAGTCACTCAAGCCTGATGTGCTGGCAGCTCACTCACGGCTGGTTGGCTGGCAGTTGACTCCTGGCTGTTCCTTGAAATTCCATTTCAAGCAGGGTGCAAGGCCACTAAATTCAAATGCTGTTTCCTACCATTTCAAGCAGACATTCAGTGTGTTCAGTTGATTCACAGCTCAGAGTCATGAGCTCTCCCTCCCCCATCTTCCAGAGACTGAGCCACACCCACACTTCCGGGTTTTATAATCCCTCCCTCCTCCCACCGGAAGGGGCGTGGCCTTCTTGACGTGATTGACCAGAGAGAGATTCTCAACATTTTTTAAACACTAATAACACTTTTATTTTTCACTGATTGGAAGAATCATCTGCACCTGATAAGATGGCCAAAAATCACAGCCGTAAATGGTAGCGTTTTATCTAAAATCTATATACAGTGCAAACAGGAAGTTGTCAAGTTTACTTTTAATCCTTTGCTTTATTTCAAAGCAACCACCACCAACCATTTGCTGTGCCTTAGTTCAAAGCAACCAACCATCACCAACCATTTGCTGAGCCTTATTTCAAACCAACCAACCACCACCCACCATTTGCTGGGCCTTATTTCAAATCAACCAACCACCACCAACCTATTGCTGTGCCTTATTTCAAACCAACCAACCACCACCAACCATTTGATGTGCTTTATTTCAAGCCAATCACATTTTCATTTTCAAACCACATTGGGGCACTCAAGGTCAGTAAAACCACACTCGGCTTAGTAGACATGTGTTCAGTGTTATTCACAGCTCAAACTGAGATGCAACCCTCTCGCTCCCCCATCTTGCAGAGACTGACTGAGGCACTCAACACTTCCGGGTTTTATAGTCTCTCCGGAAGGGCGTGGCCTTCAGGAGAGAGAATCTCAACATTTTTTAAACACTAATAACTCTTTTATTTTTCATTGATGGGAATAATCCTCTTGTCTTGCGCAGTGGAAGGGGACTCTAAGTACGATGGCCAAAAATCACAGCCGTAATTGGCAGCATTTTTTCTAAAATCAATATACAGAACAACAGGAAGTGGTAAAGATCAGACTTTTAGTAATATAGATATTACAATCAGTCCAGGCCACTATATGTACCAAGTAGATTCAACAAATATCAAAGTTAACTTTTATAAAAAAGGAGATATACTGGAAATTTCACATAATCTAGTCCAAACTGGTGGAACAGCACCTCATATTCCACTAAGATAGCTTGCATTCCAATCGAATGAGCATTGAATTATTCAATTTTGGGTACCTAATCAACCTTTGCCCCCCTTCGCCTCCTTTCTCCTCCCACCCGCCTTCACTTCCCTGTGCCTCACCTGGACTTGCACCTATTACCCCCCTTCCCATCCACCTAGATTCCTTTCTTTGGCTTCACAATTTGCAACTCTTCTCACACCTTTTGCCGTTTCATCTCTGGTCGTTCAACTGCCCACCAACCACCCGCCCATCAATCCCCCCCCCCCCCCCCCCCCCCCCCAACAACCTCAATCTGAGTGTCCATTGCCAGGCCTTCTCCTGCCCCTCCTCTCTTCCAGTTCTCTTCACCGCCCCACCACAATCAGCCTGAAGCAGGGTCCTCGCCTGTGATGTCAGCTATCCATGTTCTCCAGAGATGTTACTTGACCGGTTGAGTCACGAAAGTTACTCCAGAAATTTGTGGGGTTATTTGTGAACCAGCCTCTGCAGTTTGTTGTATCTCTGTGTTTAGAATAGACTTGCTGCTACCAATACTCCAGAGAATGTATGGATAGATTATTAAAATTACATATTGCTAAAATAAGTGTTTTCCCATCCACATCATAATGTTATTCTATTTTGTAACATTAATTTTTTTTATTTCCAACTAATAAACTTGGGTATTTCCCTGCAAACCTCCCTGGAAAAGCATTCCAGTTTCAAATACTCCCCAAGGAAGCATATTTCATGCACAACCATCGCCTCATCTCTTTTCATATGCAACTCTTGCTTCAGCACTACTCATACTGGTTAAGGCATTATATAGCTATTGAAATTTGCAGGAGGTATAAAAGTGGATTTTTATAAATGTACTTGAGGAATGAGTGGCAGAGATAGCATTTGTTGCTTTCTTCTAATTTCCCTTGAGAAGAACTGTCGATTTGAACTGCTGAAGTTCCTCTGGGTGATGGTATTCCCACAATATTGTTTTTTAATTTTTTAATTTTTTAATTTTTATTTATTAGAAGCAAGTGTACAAAAATATAACCAATGGCATATGACATAATACAGTTATTGTACAGCTTCAATTTTGACTTTTAGCTACAGTTAGAAGAAAAGAAAGGAGAAAAAGCAAGAAAGAGAAAAAGTGAAATGTGCAAAGATAGAACCCCGAGACAACCAAAGTGGTGTAGCCAAAGAGCGAGTAAATAAAAGAAAGACGAAAGGAATAGAGAAATAAAAAGAAAAAAAAGAAAGAAAGTAAAAAGTGATGATATACCTGTCTCGCATCCCTCCCCAACCCGTAATTAGATTTAACTCCAAAATTGTGTTGTACCATACGATCTGTGTAATAAATCTTCGAAAAATGATCTGTTTTTTCTGCTAAGAAAAGTCTAATATTTTCAAGATGTAGCATTTCAGACATGTTTGTAATCCACATTTTAAGAGTAGGGACAGATGTATGTTTCCAAAATTTGAGTATTAGTTTTTTTGCCGTTATCAGGCCATAATTAAGGAAACGTCTTTGAAATAATGATAGCTCAGAGCAGGCTTCTGATGTACCTAGAATAATCAATTCCGTGTTGGGGTCCAATTTGGTTTTTAGTGTTTTTGAAAAAACTTCAAAAATTCCTCTCCGAAAATTATGTGACTTTATGCAAGAGGCGAAGGAATGTGTTATAGTTGCTTCGTGAATGAGACATTTGTCACAAATAGGAGATACATTTGGAAAGATCTTATTCAGTTTAGACTTTGAATAGTAGTCTGTGCAGTATTTTAAATTGAATTAATGAATGCCTAGCGTTAATCGAGCAATTGTGTATATACAGTATAGAAGAGTTTCTTCCCATTTGTCTTTTAGAATTTTTAGGCCAAGTTCATCTTCCCAGGCTCTTCTAATTACTTCTGATGATGGGATTTCTATATTTAAAAGGGTGTTATACAGATATGATATTAACTTGTTTGACTCTGAATTTCTATTCATACATTCGTCTAGTATCCCTGGCACCAAAGATTGGTAGTCTTGGGTATATGTTTTCAGATAGTCTCGAATTTGAAGGTATCTGAAATATTGATTACCTTTCAGGTGATATTTCGACTGTAATTCTTGAAATGAGAGAAGAGTTCCCATAAAGATCTCTGAGTTTTTTGATTCCTAATCTTTCCCAATATGTGAACGTTTTGTCTAAAATAGATGGCTTGAACAAAGGATTATTGGCAATTGGTGAAAGAAGAGATAAATTTCTCAGTTTAAAGGGTGATTTCACGTCTCCAGATTCGTAAAGTACTGTGGATACTTGGATTGTTCTCATATAATGTGTTCTTCAAATTTATTGGAGAGAGAAAAATCGCGCCTAAATTAAAAGGCGAACAATCCTCTCTCTCCATTATTAACCAATTTACCTGTTGGCCTGTATTGTCCAGCCAATAGATTACATTTTTAATAATCGTTGCCCAATAATAGTATATGTTGGGGAGAAGCCTTTTGGGTTTTTACATAGATGAATTCTATGTGTTTTTAATAATAAGTTTGTCGTTGCTTTATTCTTTGGAGCCAGAATAATAGGGGGGACTTGATAGAGGTTTTTAAAATGATGAGAGGGATAGCCAGAGTTGACGTGGAAAAGCTTTTCCCACTGAGAGTAGGGAAGATTCAAACAAGGGGACATGACATGAGAATTAAGGGACTGAAGTTTAGGGGTAACATGAGGGGGAACTTCTTTACTCAGAGAGTGGTAGCGGTGTGGAATGAGCTTCCAGTGAAGGTGGTGGAGGCAGGTTCGTTTTTATCATTTAAAAATAAATTGGATAGTTATATGGATGGGAAGGGAATGGAGGGTTATGGTCTAAACGCATGTGTATGGGACTAGGGGAGATTATGTGTTCGGCACGGACTGGAAGGGTCGAGATGGCCTGTTTCCGTGCTGTAATTGTTATATGGTTAATCAGAGAATCAAGTTTTTGGAAAAAAAATTTAGGAAGCTATATCGGTATTGATTGGAATAAGTACAGGATTTGTGGGAGGAAGATCATCTTTATAGCATTTATTCTGCCTATTAGAGACATCGGAAATGTTTTCCAAAATTGAATAAGAGCGTTTAGTTTAGTAACTAAAGGAGGAAAGTTTCCGTTGAATAGAGAAGTATATTTTCTGGTTACCTGAACACCCACATATTTGAATTTTTCCGTAGCAATTCTTGACAGGGAATTTTAGAAGGTGTGTCGGCTCTTGAGGTTTGATTGACATAATTTCACTTTTGTTCCAATTTATTCTATACCATGAAAAGGAACCAAATTCCTCTATAAGATTTAATATACTTGGAATGCTAACTTGAAAATTGGAGATATATAATAATACATCATCTGCATATAATGATATTTTATTATTGGAGTGTTTCGTATTATATAGATATATATATATATATATGCCATTTATTGTCACTATACATGTACAGTGAAACTGAAAGCTGCTCGTACTCAGTGCATACGTACAATTTTACACAAAAAACAAGAAACAGAAAAACAAAACAGAAGGGAGATGGGGGGGGGGGGAATGTACGGCGCCCTTATGATTTCAGTGCGCTAGACATTCTGTTTGACACAAGGGCAAATAACGTCTTTGGTGATCAGCATCAGGGAGGGGAAGATCATATCCCTGAATGGCGGATGCACCAGGACATTCGAAGGGCAGCACGGGGGATCATATTGAATGGCGGTGGCCGAAGGGCCGAATGGCCTACTCCTGCACCTATTTTCTATGTTTCTATAATGCACATCCCTGTCTATTGCTCCTTGATAACTGAAATTTAGATGAGAGTATATGGTTAGTCAATATTCTGGCAGTTGGCTTATCATATAACAGCTTTATCCATGAGATAACATTTTCTCCCAACTGAAATTTTTGGAATACTGTAAAAAGATATTTCCATTCTACTTGATCAAATGCTTTTTCTGCAACTAATAAAATAATTGGTAAGTCTTCTTTTATTGTTCTGTGTAAGTACATTATGGTATCTCAAATTGTTAAACGAGCGTCTCTTGGGTATAAACCCAGTTTGATCCAAGTGTATTAATTTATTAACGTATTTACTTAATCTTCATGCCAAAGTTTTAGCTAATATTTTCTGATCTGTATTTAACAGGGTGATTGCTCTGTATGATCCCGGATCTTCCAGATCTTTATCTTTTTTTGGTATAAGAGTGATAGTTGATTCAGCTAGTGTTTGTGGTAATGTCTGTTCTTTAAATGCGTTTGTATAAAGCTTGTATAAACGAGGGGAAATTACCTCGTAAAATCTTTTATAAAATTCATTACAAAACCCGTCTGGTCCTGGTGTTTTGCCATTCTTCAATGAATTGATCGTTCCTTCTATTTCTTTCATTGAAATCTGTGCTAATTCATCTCGTTCCACCCGATTAAGTGTCAGAAGCTTACAGTTATCAAGAAAGTTTGTAATTTTTCTCCTTTCCGTTGATGTTTTGGATGTATATAAATTTTGATAGAATTGAGCAAATCTTTCATTAATGTCTTTTGGAAGTGTTAACAATTCACCTTTATCTGATTTGATTTTTTGAATAGTATGGTCCTTTTCAACTTTTCTCAACTGGCGTGCTAGAAGTTTGTGTGGTTTGTCGCCGAATTCAAAATTTTCCTGTTTAGTAATTTGAAATAATCTGATAATTCTTGCAGAGAGAATTTGATTTAGCTTAAATTTTAATACTGCTATCTTATTATGTTTATCCATAGTTGGATCTATCGCGTTTTCTGAGTCAAGTTGTCTGATCTGTTCTTCAAGTTGCAATTGCTCCATCCTATTATTTTTGTTTTGATATGCTTGGTATGAAATGATAGAACCTTAAATGCCTTAAAAGATTCCCATAATAACGAGGGCGAAATACCTGGAATATCATTGATCTCAAAAAAAGAGATCAATCTTTTGTTCTAAAGATTTACAACAATCTGGGTTATTTGGTATTTGAGGATTAAACCTCCAGAATGATTTTTTATTAAACATTCCTTCTAGTTTTAAGGAGAAGATTAGCGGGGAATGATCGGAAATTGTACTATTATGGTATTTGGGATTAGTTGTGAAAGGTATTAGTTTAGTGTCCACTAGAAAACAGTCAATACGTGTATAAGTTTTATGTACTGATGAGTAAATGGAGTATTCTCTTCCAGATGGGTTTGCAATCCTCCATACATCTGTTAAATTTGTATTTCTTATATACATATTTAAGAGTTCGCTGGATTTCGATTTAGTATTATATCTCTTTTTTGTGAGGATTTATCTAAGTAATGATCCAGAACACAATTGAAATCTCCCCCAATTATCAGGTTTTGCTGGGTGAAGTCCGAAATTATATTCAAAATGTTATTAAAAAATTGTGGGTTATCAAAGTTGGGAGCATAGATATTTACCATAGAAAGTGGGGTAAAATATATCTCCCCAGAAACTATGACATACCTACCATCTTTGTCTGCTATGGTGTTTTTATGTATATATGCCCTTACGGATTATAATTACAGTACCTCTGGATTTGGAGAGATAAGTGATATATTTGACCGATCCAGTTAGCCTTCAGCCTGGTCTGAGCGTAATCTTTAAGACGCGTCTCCTGTAAACATATTATATTGGTTTTAATTGGGCAAGAACCTTACCCCTTTTAATTGGCTCGTTAACGCGCCTAATATTCCAGCTACAAAAAGTGATTCCTCCAGTTTTCTTCAGGGTCGTCTTGCATTATAGCTTACATGGATTCCCTTGTTTCAGATGGTGCAACACATTAAATCAACCTTCTGGGTGTTGGGTGAGTAATCCCAATTTCAAAACTCTGCTGGTATAACACAAAGAAAAGTGCCCTATAAAGAAAAAGCAAAAAAAGTGCTAAATGACATAAATGATACAAAAAAACTGTATTTAAGTATAAAAAAACTGTATTAAGTGTGTGTCCACCCCCTGGTGGGAAATTGTATTCCCACAATATTGTTTGGTAGGGTTTTTCAGTAACAATTAAAGCATGGGAATATATTTCCAAGTCAGGATGGTATCTGACTTGGAGGCGAACATCATGCACCTGCCATTCGTGTTATTAAAATTCAGGAGTTTAAAGCGCAACTGGGAATTGAAGGCAATATCTCCAAGTTTGCGGATGACACTAAGCTGGGGGGCAGTGTTAGGTGTGAGGAGGATGCTAGGAGACTGCAAGGTGACTTGGATAGGCTGGGTGAGTGGGCAAATGTTTGGCAGATGCAGTATAATGTGGATAAATGTGAGGTTATCCATTTTGGTGGCAAAAACGGGAAAGCAGACTATTATCTAAATGGTGGCCGATTGGGAAAGGGGGAGATGCAGCGAGACCTGGGTGTCATGGTACACCAGTCATTGAAGGTAGGCATGCAGGTGCAGCAGGCAGTAAAGAAAGCAAATGGTATGTTGGCTTTCATAGCAAGAGGATTTGAGTATAGGAGCAGGGAGGTTCTACTGCAGTTGTACAGGGTCTTGGTGAGACCACACCTGGAGTATTGCGTGCAGTTTTGGTCTCCAAATCTGAGGAAGGACATTATTGCCATAGAGGGAGTGCAGAGAAGGTTCACCAGTGATTCCTGGGATGTCAGGACTGTCTTATGAAGAAAGACTGGATAGACTTGGTTTATACTCTCTAGAATTTAGGAGATTGAGAGGGGATCTTATAGAAACGTACAAAATTCTTAAGGGGTTGGACAGGCTAGATGCAGGAAGATTGTTCCCGATGTTGGGGAAGTCCAGGACAAGGGGTCACAGCTTAAGGATAAGGGGGAAATCCTTTAAAACCGAGATGAGGAGAACTTTTTTCACACAGAGAGTGGTGAATCTCTGGAACTCTCTGCCACAGAGGGTAGTTGAGGCCAGTTCATTGGCTATATTTAAGAGGGAGTTAGATGCGGCCCTTGTGGCCAAGGGGATCAGAGGGTATGGAGAGAAGGCAGGTACGGGATACTGAGTTGGATGATCAGCCATGATCATATTGAATGACGGTGCAGGCTCGAAGGGCCGAATGGCCTACTCCTGCACCTAATTTCTATGTAACTGATGGCTGTCGGGAAGAAGCTGTTCCTGAACCTCGACATTACAGTTTTCAGGCTACTGTATCTTCTTCCTGATGGCAATGGTGAAATGAGTGTGTGGCCAGGATGGTGTGGGTCTTTGATGATTTTGACTGCCTTTTTGAGGCAGTGACTACGATCGATCCCTTCGACGGTGGGGAGGTCAAAGCCAGTGATGGACTGGGCAGTGGTCACAACCTTTTGTAGTCTTTTTCGCTCCTGCACGTTCAAGTTGCCAAACCAGGCCGTGATGCAACCAGTCGGAATGCTCTCTACCGTGCACCTGTAGAAGTTTAGGATCATCCTCTTCGACATTCCGAATCTCCGTAATCTTCTCAGGAAGTAGAGTCACTGATGTGCCTTCTTTATAATTGCATCGGTGTGCTGGGTCCAGGAAAGATCTTCAGAAATATGCACGCCCAGGAATTTGACATTTTTGACCCTCTCTACCATTGTCACATTGATGTGAACTGGATTGTGGGTCCTATTCCTTCACCTACCAAAGTCCACAATCAGTTCCTTGGTCTTACTGATGTTGAGAGCCAGGTTGTTGGTCAGTTGGTCGATCTCACTTCTATGCTCTGACTCATCCCCATCTGTGATTCGTCGAACAACAGTGGTGTCGTCGGCGACTTGATGATGGAGTTTGCACTATGTCCAGTTACACAGTCATGTGTATAGAGTGAGTAAAGCAGGGGGCTGAGCATGCATCCTTGTGGTGCTCCCGTACTAATTGTTACTGAGGATGAAATGTTTTCACCAATTCAAACAGACTGTGGTCTGTGGATGAGGAAGTCGAAGATCCAATTGCAGAGGGATGCGCTGAGGCCCAGTTCCGTGAGCTTGGTAACCAGCTTTTTTTTTTTTTTTTAAATCAAAAATATTTATTCAAATATTAAAATAGTATTTACAATACAATAAAAAAAAACACCACCATAATACAAGATGAAACAAATATGCTAAGCAACTGCTAAACAACTATATTGCAATCCTTGTCCAGGATACATTCAACCCCCCTCGGTGCCCAGCGGTCGCGGAACTCCCTCAGGGTGCCCGTAGACAGGGCGTATTCCCTTTCCATCCGCACCCGGGCACGGTGCCCAGGGGCAGGCAGCCGGTCGGGTAACTGACTCCTCAGGGTGCCTGTAGACAGGGCGTATTAAATTATTAAAAATAATATTTACACTACATAAAACAAGCCAGAACCCACCACCATAAATACAATACAAACATATATCCATAATAATCTATTATACAATTATGATACAATCCTTATTGAGGATACATTCAACACCCTGCGGAGCCCAGCGGTCCCGGAACTCCCTCAGGGTGCCCACAGACAGGGCGTATTCCCTTTCTAATCCCACCCAGGCACGGACGTAACCCCAGAAAAGGGGCAGGCAGCTTGCTCGGGTAGAGCCCTCCACCGTCTGGCGCCGTGACTCGCGGATGGCCAGCTTGGCCAGGCCCAGGAGCAACCCAACCAGGACATCTTCAGCCCTATGGTAACCAGCTTGGAAGGGATGATGGTATTAAACGCTGAACTGTAGTCTATAAACAACAGCCTGACATAAATGCTTTATTGTCCAAGTGGTCCAATGCGGAGTGGAGAGCAAAATTGACCTGTTGTGGTGGTATGTGAACTGTAGTGTGTCAAGGTTCTTGGAGAGGTAAGAGTTGATATGCACCATAACCAACCTCTCAAAGCACTTCATCACCACGTACGTTAGTGCCACTGGTCGATAGCCATAGAGGCACGTCTCCTTACTCCTCTTTGGCTCCGATATTATTGATGACCTCTTAAAGCAAGTGGGAACCTCAGATCTCAGAAGTGAGACGTTGAAAATGTCCGAAAAAACTCCCACCAGTTGGTCAGGACAGGCGATGGGAATGTTGGTTATTTGGTGGACTTCTTCTTCCACCTATGCAGACGTTTCTCTGTGCTCCGAAAGAATTACCTTAAGCTGCTGAATATCATTCCTATTACTACTTTGATCGGTTAGAGGCAAAAGTTTTCTTGGAGTCATTAGGGATGTTACTACAATATGAGCACATATTTTGTATTCTCTCTATTTGCCTGTAATCTCCGTGCAAGATAGAACTCAATACAGTTTTTTTTAGGTTAGAGTCTGAAGAAGGGTCTCGACCTGAAACATCATCTATTCCTTCTCTCCAGAGATGCAGCCTGTCCTGCTGAGTCACTCCATCTTTTTGTGTTTACCT
This sequence comes from Leucoraja erinaceus, assembly GCF_028641065.1. NCBI lineage: Eukaryota > Metazoa > Chordata > Chondrichthyes > Rajiformes > Rajidae > Leucoraja > Leucoraja erinaceus. Next base: position 33,587,159 of record NC_073387.1, on the reverse strand, counting down.
TCAGAATGGCATCTCAAGACTAACATTGCCTATTGAAACTAACCAGAGCTTTAGTGCTGAGAACATGTGTAGAAAGGAACTGCAGATGCTGGTAAATACTGAAGGAAGATTTAAAGTGCAGGTTAGGTAGCATCTCTGGAGAAATAGGATGGGTGATGTTTTCGGTCAGGTCCCTTTTTCAGACTATGGAAGTCAATCTGAAGAAGGGTCTCGATCCGAAACATCAGCCAATCTTGTTTTTCCTGAGATGTTGCCTGACACACTGGCCCCCAAAACTTAGTGCCTATCTTCAGAGTTGGGATACTGGCCTGGCAGAGGGCCCTGCTCTAACTACAATAGGATAAACACCACATGTCTGCAAAATTATCTGACCTTTTAATGCTACTAAAACAGTGTCTTGTATACTTTTTTCTCCTATTTTTAACAGTCCAATAAAGATCAGTCCGTTTGCAAAGTTCCCAGAAGAGAGACGTTCACATTTCGCAGTGTAGGAATGTGGTGTGACAGCAACACATGGTGCACCTAGTAGACATAATGCCCCTTAGTGTCTTGTATGACTTTGTTTGCTCCCCTCTTTTTTAACAGGTCCAATAAAAGATCAGTGTTGGCAAGTGGTATGAAGTTTGCAAAGTTCCCAGAAGATGGAGACGTTCACATTCAATATCTAGACTGCACCTAACATCCAAGTGAAAGTGCAGAGAATGTGGTGTGACATCTACACTTAAACACAAAGGTGCACCTAGTCAGGCAAGACATAATGGCCCCTTAGTGTAAGATCCTCTCCTGGATTCAATCCTGACCCATGTCTTGATTGTAATGCATTATCTTTCCCTGTGATGGAACGAAGAAAGATGTCTCATATAGACTTAAGATAAGATAAAAATCAGAAGAATTTGGCTCATCTCTGAAGGACCTATGTTCAATTTCCAAGAGGACCCATCAGCCCTATGTCCAGCGGTTTACCAGGGGGTCTCTGTATGGAGTAATACTATACCACTGTGGCCTATACATTCCTGCACTTCAGAAAGGCCTACAATGTTGGCAAATCCTCCTGCATGCTATGATTGTTTCAGTGGCAAAAGTAAAACTTGATGCAAACTTCTCTCCTTGGGTGTGGAGCTTGGGAACCTCTCTCAAGCAGCAGTGAACAGCAAACTGTGAGATATGACAGAGACCAGTGGCAATGATCTGCAATGATTATGGCGTTAGGAAGTGACTGAGGTCATGAGTGACAATGACTTTTTTTGCTTCCACAAGTAAAAGGGCCTGTCCCACTGCGGGGACCTAATTTGCGAGTTTAGAAGAGCTTGCGCTCGACTCAAACTCGCAGCATGATCGACACGAGGTCCTAGGAGGTCACTGTAAAGGGGCTGTCCCACTTAGGCGTCCTAATCCGCGAGTTAAGAAGAGTGTCTTTGACCTTCAAGCTCGAGGGCACTCGCCTGGAAAGCCTCGAGCTGGATCGACCGTCCGCGTTGAAACCACGAGTTGGATCGACCAATCGCACACAAACACATCGCGAAGGCGGGGGCCAGGGAAAGTGGGGGAGCGCTGTCTGTGCGATGCCGAGGAAGGTAAACGGCTGCCACAGTGTACGGTAAGTCCTTTGGAGAGCGCAAGGGGGAGGGGAGAGAAGGAAGGGGGAGAGGGGGGGGGAGAGAAGGAGTGGAGACACTTTTAAGAAGTTTAATAAAGTTTAGCGGGCATTTTACCTGTCGGTCGGTTTTCCTTGGTCCTGAAAACTCCAATGAGTGAATCAAAATGCCCGATCGGTGAAGGAGATTGCCTACGGCTGCCCTAGACTGCCTGTAATTACATAGCGACCCCACTCCACTGCACTACGAGTAAAAAAGAACCATGCCGACCAATTTTTACTCGCGGAAAATTATTCAACATGCCGAAAAATGTTCAGTGACCTAGCTGAGCCCACGAGTATTCGGGAACTTCCCTCGAGCATGAAGCAGAGTTTCAGCGACCTCACAGGACCTCCTAGAACCACATCAACCATGCTGCGAGTTTGAAGATCGAAGACAATCTTCTAAACTCGCAGATTAGGTTGTCCAAGTGCGCCAGCCCCTTTACTCTCCTTCATGCTCGAGGGAAGTTCCCACATACTCGGGGCCTCAGTTTGGTCAAGAAAATTTTTCCGTGATTAAAAATTGGTCGGCATAATTCTTTTGAATTCGTTGTGCAGTGGAGTGGGGTCGTTATGTAGTTATAGGTAGTCGAGGGAGTCGTAGGCAGTCTCCTTTGCTGACCGGGCATTTTAATTGGCTCATTGGAGTTTTCAGAACCAAGGAAAACCGACCGGTAAGGTTAAATGCTCGCTAAACTTTATTAAAATTGTCTGGCTTCTTTAAAATGTCTCCACTCCTTCTCTCCTCATCTCTCCCCATTTCTCTCTCCCCCTTCTCTCTCCCCCTTCTCTCTCCCCCTTCTCTCTCTTCTCTCTCCCCTTCTCTCTCCCCCTCTCTCCCCCTTCTCTCTCTCCCCTTCTCTCTCCCCCTTCTCTCTCTCCCCTTCTCTCTCTCCCCTTCTCTCTCTCTCCTTCTCTCTCCCCTTCTATCCCTCCCCTTCTCTCTCTCCTTCCCTCCCCCCTTCTCTCTCCCCCTTCTCTCTCCCCTTCTCTCTTCTCCTTCTCTCTCTCCTTCTCTCTCCCCTTCTCTCTCCCCCTTTCTCTCTCCCCTTCTCTCTCCCTTCTTCTCTCTCCCCTTCTCTCTCTCCCCTTCTCTCTCCCCTTCTCTCTCCCCCTCTCTCTCTCCCCTTCTCTCTCTCCCCTCTCTCTCCCCTTCTCTCTCTCCCCCCCCCCCCCCCCCCCCTCTTTAAAGGACTTACCGTACACTGTGCCAGCTGTCTTTTACCTTCCTGTTCATCGCGGGTGTGAATTTCAGAGCGTTTCCCCGCTTTCCCTGGCCCCCGCCTTTGCAATGCGTTTGTGTGCTGACGGTCAACCCAGCTCGCGGTTTCATTGCGGACAGTCAATCCAGCTCGAGGTTTTTCATGCAAGTGCCCTCGAGCTTGAAAGTCGAAAACAGTTGCTGAAGAGTCGCGGTAGTGGGACAGGCCCTTAAGGACGCCACGCATATAGACAAATATTTTTGGATTTTAGTTTGGAGTACAGAAAAGCCATTGAAGAAGTTAGAAAGGGGCCAGTCTCACATGTTATCACTATGTAGAGTAAACAATGGCACCGTGAAGTGCTATGAAACAGATTAGCACTGTGTAGCTAGTGTAGCTATTTAAATGGCACATGGAAGAAACATTATTAATAAATGCTGTTTGTTCTGTGAGTAAATAAGAACTCTTTTTTTTTGGCTAATGAGGTCAAAAGTCACCATTTACATTATTTTAGTGTGTTTTACGTAGAAAGGATGTTTTTAATGCCGACGATGATCTGACTGCAGAGGAATCGATCAAATTACTTATCAGGCAGAGACCTGGTATTGGGCAGAAATCGCTCAACTCTTTTTCACCGTATTTTTATTTGGACAGCACTATTTGCGCAATTTTGCGTGCAGTTGTCAGATGAGTCTCTAGGCAATACCTCTTTAAGTCCTTACATTAAATTTGTTGTTACATGTTCTATTTTTGAAGTACTAACCCATAAGACTTCTTCCTTAAGCATCAACATGCACTGAAAACTTTAAATTGTGCTGGGACATTGTATAAGTTTACTGCCACATTTTGTTTTCTTGTAAACCTTTATGGAGAATGAAATAGATTTTTAGGGGGGTGGAGGTGGAACGCAGAATATACAGTTATTTTAACCTTTTATCCATCTGCCCACTACCAGTAAATATGACACATATGTTTGGTTACAGTCAACAAGGAGATAGGTAATGGATTGGATTCAAAGATCTATTTTGTATTCATACCACATAGGCACTTAAAACACAATCAGTTTGTGTGTGATGCAGTTGAATCAAAAAGGCAACAATTAAAGACTAAATCTATTTTTCATTAAGAATATAAAGCTCCTTCGTGCACACTTTTGCAGAAAGACATAAAGCAAATGAAATATAGATTTAAACATAGCAGTGAAACATACACAGATTTATCTCACTTCATCTCTTTTAGCACTGAGTGAGGTGCAGGATTTTAACCATCAATTCATTACTTTGAAAATGTTGGAAAGGAATTGTTGCTATTTTAAACAAAGTTTTGTAGGGTCACTTAACAGCATCGCTGGTTACAGCAGAGATACAAGATAACGCCAAAACAGGAAAGGTATCTGGCTGGAAGAGGGAAGGGCATCCTTTTTCAAAGTGTGATCGGGGTCATTGGAAGTGCAGAGTGATAAAACCAATGAAATAATCAGAGTGTAATAAGTTATGCAGAATATGCAACATGGAAAGGGAGAGATATAGTGAACCATCTGGTCAATGTAGGTACACAAGTAGTGTCTTGTTAATTTAGTCATGCATGTGACTATGATCCAAAAGCTGACTAGATGGAAAACGAGGCATAAGGTTAATGTATTTACAATGCGAACAAAAATGTGATGCAATGGTGGGAAAGTGAAATTAATTAACTAATATGTATGAATCAATCCTGTTAGTTATAATTATAATATAATACAGAAGCTTAGTTGAAAGAGAAAATCCAGTGCCTAAATTCCCTTTGTCTGAGATCAATTTGAAGTTGGTAATCTTCTCCATGGCAAGTCATATTGCCAAAGCAATTTTCACAATCAGTCAGTGAAAAACAATATTTAAACTACAACATTTATGATTACTGTAAGTGAAAGTTATCATTTACTAAACAAAGTTAATTGCAGCACATGTCTGTATCCATATAAAATGTTTCCTGATTAATCAATGTTCATTGTTACTTTCTGTACCAACTCAGTTTAATTAGATGGATCTTTGCATTGTTCTGCATAAGGTGTTATGAAGCACAATGCCATTGGATTTATAGTACATGAAATAAATATTAAAATTACTCTCTCTAAAAGGAATTGGCCATGTGGTTGCCTTGGGTTTGTGCCTCAACCCAATGATTGGTCTTTCTGAAACTTATCCATGCAGCCACTCCCCCACTATCGCCACCTACTGATCCCTAGCAGATAGCTTGTGCGAGGTTTCCACCCCACGTTAAGCTGGCCATCATTCTGGTATTCCACAGTTCGATGACAACCGATCCTCGTGTTCAATCCACTACCAAACATCAACAGCTGATCATGACCCCGTCCGTGCCACTAAGTAGCCCAATCTAGCCCTCCAGTTCTTCATTTTCCATCATTGCTGCCCATTTCCCTAACCAAAGTTTGATGACCTAACCTTACATACACGTTCTGAACACCTTTTCCCATCGCATCTGATGGGAGTCGTCTAACAAGCCAACCACCCTATCCAACCCCATGGATATGTCCAAGACTTGAATAATAACCCAAATTTATGTAAACATTTCCACTCCATTTTAAGGGTAACAGCTTGTATAAAATCTCTCCCTGGTTGGAATACCTTTCCTGGTGATGAGGGTGTTAGGGCCGCAACGAGGAGCAGCAGAGAGATTTGCCGCTAACCTCACTTGCTATCAACTCACCGTCGCCGTCAGCGGGGCTGGCCTCATCCTCAAGCTGGGTGAGAAAACAAAAGAAAATCTCAACAGTAATATGCTCCAAAAGGTCTTTGAACAGGAAATGGTCAGCAGAGGGAGATGTATTGTGGCTCTCGCAACGGCGAGTAACAGCCCCTAATATTTTGAATTAGAGATCTGGAATGTCATCACTCCAACGGCTTGAAATATTAACGCCGGGGGTTTCTAATTCCACTAATGCCATTGTGTGTGTTTCTACCACCCGGCGTTTTTTATGGCCGTATGACAATCGTAATCGCCAGCCGGGGGGCTTTGAATTTTGACTCTGACATGGGGAGGGGGGATAAAGCTCTTCTAGAAAAAAAAAAAGGAACTTGCACAGATCTGAAAAGATTGCACCATAATTATGTTAAGGTCTTGGGTCTATATGTTTGTAATGTATGGTGCAAAATTAAAATGAATTTATTTTCATAGGGTCCCATAATTAAATGTATAGTAGTAGGTGTAGTAATGTGAGTTTAGGTTTAGGACCAAACATTTACAATGCTGCAATAAGAACATATAATCATTAAAAAAAAAAATACTTGGACCTCCTGCATCAAAATATATAAATACTTTGAAAGATTTTAGAAACATTTGGTTGGTAAAGATTTTAATTTACCATAATTCAAGTTATTTCCCTTGATTGGAAAGGGCTCCAAGGAGTGGAGTCCCAGGGGTGAATTGAATCATTAGAAACATCTTCAGAGTTTTCAATCCTGGAGGTGCATAATGAAGATGAACCCAAACAATTTTCTTCATTGTAAATTCTGAGCAAATATTTGCTTTTAAGTATGAAATAAAATAAAATACATACATATATTTTATAGTTAACTAAATAATGAATTTGGGTTTGACCAAGTACAATATTTTCAACTGTTTTAAGTGATGTGGGTCATAGTTTTCTGCTTGCGTCAGAAGTGAATATAAGTATGTGAGCCTTGGGCACAAAGGGATTGTTTCTAATTCCTTACTGGGTTTGGGACTGGTGGCATAGGATGCAATTACATCAATCACTCCATCTGCTGCAAGTTATTACTTCCATTAAAAATGGAATAATTTCCATTGCGTCAGACACATTACTCGATTCAATGTGAATGGATCAGCATTAAGGGAAGAGTTTAGCAAATGAGCTGTTTGGAGCAGCCATCTAGACACCTGCTTCTGAAATCAATCAAATATATGTGATTGAGCTTAACCTTTTAAGATTTTCTGTTCTCAGCCAAAGTCCAGCGACAGGTTCTGAGCAAGTTCAATTCTTCAACCTCCGGTGAATTTCCTGTCATCCTATCTTTTTCTCCAGAGATGCTGCCTGTCCTGCTGAGTTACTCCAGTATTTTGTGTCTATCTTCAGTGTAAACCAGCATCTGCAGTTCCTTCCTACTCTTTACAACATATATTGAGCAAAAAAATTAACTTTTCGAGGTGATAGGCAGTAGGTGAAATTATACTACAGGTGCACAACCTTTTATCCGGAGTTCCGGAAACCAAAAAGCTCTGAAAACCGGACATTTTTTCCAGGATGTTGTCTGCACACCAAAGCTCGCGTTTGGCGCCAAACTTGACCCAAAACGACCCACGGTCAACCCAGGTCTGTACTACTGAAGCGGCTGCCTCCTCCCCGGAGACCGGGGAAACACTTAAACATCTGTAAATCATTGCTTAAATATTAGTCAGTTAGTTTGGAGGGCTTTTATGTGAAGGGGGGGTGAAGGGGGAAGCTTTAATTCTTAGTCCCCTGCCTGGTTGGAGAGGCGGGGAGCGGGCAATGCCTTACCGGGTCGCCATGCAGTAAGCTCCGGAGCACTGTGGCCGCCGACTCCCAACATTGCGGAGTTGGGGCAGCGGGCGTCCGGCCGCGGGCGGCGCTGGTTGGAGCTCCGACCCCGGCAACTCTACCCCTGGCTGCGCGGCGCTCCAAATCCAGCGCCGCCCGTGGCCGGACGCCCACAGTCCCAGCTCCCCGATGTTAGGAGTCGGCGGCCACAGCGCTGGGATACCAGCGAGGAGCAGGCAATGACCGGGTCGCCGTGCAGTAAGCTCTGGAGCCTTAAAGTTTCCCCCTTCCCCCCCCCCCCCCCCCCCCCCCCGCACACCACATAAAATCCCTCCTGGAGCGACTAACATTTGCATGATTTACAATGATTCTCGGGGGAGGAGCAGCCAACCAGACTTTTCAAGCCGCCCGCGCCGGACGCCCTAATCTACGCTAAAGCTCTTCCATTCCGGGAGTCGGCGGCCACCGAAATCCGGAGCTTACTGGTCCTAAGGCTTTCGGATAAAAGGTTGTGCACCTGTACCAGTCTTCTAGCCTCATGTGCATGTGGGTGATAAAGTGAGTGGAATAAGATCTCCTGTGCATTTTTAACTATTTTATTGTTTTCCACCATGATAATAAATGACCTGGTGCTGAAAATCCAGACTCTGTTTTCTAAATAGCTGTCAATTAGTTATAATCCTATTTGTAAATTCTATTGTCAAATTAATTTGACAACAATAGAATAGAATTCAATTTGCGTGGCATGCAAGATTATAATGCTATTATGAACTTATGGGGAAGATTTATAATGTGTGCTCTCTCATTAATTTAAACTTGTCTTGAAGATACGTCATATAGTTCCTGTCCATGAGCAATTAAAATTTATTGTTGGATCTCATTATATGACAGAATGCAAGAAGGATGCACTGCAGAGCAATGACAATCCAAATAATTGCAAACACATAGCATTGTTTTCTATGCAAGCTCGTGTTATTAGTATCAGATTTTAGAGAACCTGGTGATGGTTTTGGAAATAAAAGTTGAAAATAAAATGTTATCACAAAATAATAAGATTTTTTTCACAATACTTGAATATTCAGAAACATGTTCATTTTAAAGCATTGTTACTATATTGTTTTGAGACAGCTAGCACCATTGCAAAAGATAACATAAAGGCTGGAGGCACTCAGCAGGTGCATCTGTGGAAAATCCAGACTTTTTGGGTTGGGATTTTCTTAAATGGAGTGGGGGAGATTAGTGGGATAGAGTGGATCCTATTTGTGGCAGGTTCTATTGTCAAAATTGGAGTAACTCAGCGGGACACGCAGCATCTCTGGATAGAAGGAATGGGTGATGTTTTGGGTCGAGACCCTTCAGACTGGGTCCGGGGAGAGAGACAGAGATAAAGTGTAAGGTGTGTAAAAAACAAGACGTCAAAGAGGATGTGGTTCATAAGGTCATGTGATAGGAGCAGAATTAGATCATTCTCCCATTAACGCCTCCATTCAATCAAACATGTCTTGATCTATACGTCTCCTATGCCATTCTCCTGTCCTTCTCCCCATATCCCCTGAAACCTTTATTAATCAAGAATCATCTATCTGACAAAGGGCAAGAAGGCTGCACATAAGAGCAATTACATCCAAATAATTGCAAACGCATGGCATTGTTTGGTCTATGCACGGCTCGTGTTATTAGTACGGTCTGGATTTTAGAGAGTTGGTGGTTAATTGTTTTGGTATAATAAAAGTTGAAAATAAAATGTTATCACTGGTCAAAGATAATAAGGGCCTGTTTCCACGCTGTATCTTTTTTCACTAAACTCTACTTGAAAATATCAGCCTCCCAAGCTTTGTTCAAATAAAGGATTGTGACCCTATATCATCATGCCAAGTTCAAGGAAAATGTGGAATAGATTGTTTTTCTCTACTGTTCCCCTTTTCAGCTTAAAATATGTTTAATTTCTAACTTCTTTACAGTTCTGATGAAGGATCATTGGCCTGAAATGTTAATTCTGTTTCCCGATCACAAAAACATATGGGAAAGATAGTGCTCCTTTACCTTCCCATCAGCTGTGGCACCAATTATAAATAGTCACCAGGTCATACAAGGTTGTTGTGACAAGGAGGAACACTGCCCTGAAATTCCACAGCCAATGGTTGTTGCCAACTCCAACAAGGGATATTAACTACTGTAGCCAAGTCACAGCACATTCTTGATTCAGTCAAGGATACAAGGCAAGGCAGATAAATTCATCTTCTATTGTATGGAGATCGCAAAGCCGGAAGGCGATGCTCCAAACTTTCTCATAATTGGAAGCTTGCCCACGGTCTTGGATTGAGGAAGTAAATTACATTCTGAAATAGTGGCACCGATATTTAAGTAGGGCAGGAAAACTACCGTTGAATTAAACAGCATAAGTTTCCCATTTTCAGAAACTGCAGGTAGACAAAAGTGCTGGAGAAACTCAGCGGGTGCGACAGCATCTATGGAGCAAAGGAAATAGGCGACATTTCAGGCCGAAACCCTTCTTCAGGCTATTTTCAGAAACTGCAAGTTGTTTATGAAGAAGAAAGACAAGTTACGTAAAAAACTGGGATGCCGTGTTTTGCTCTGAGAGTCCAGGCAAGTTGCAGTTGATTACAAGAGTAACCTTAACCAACCACCAAGGATCTTAGTTCACCTCATTCCAACAAAAATAATAATATATTTCATATTACTTATCCAAGTCCAAGATGATTCAATTGGCATGTCAGATATATGACATCTAGCAGAATATATTCTCAATAATAACTGACAATCTGAAAGCAAATACTTTACTGTTCCCTTTGGTGGAGTCTCCAGTACTTCAGCTTGCCAGGAAAGTGGAAAACTGTAGTGAGTGAAAACTGTATGTGAGAGTTTCCTTTGAAGACTCTTTGTTTAAGAATAAGGGGGAAGGCCTTGTAGGACTGAGACGAGGAGAGTTGTGAATCTGTGGAATTTTCTGCCACAGAAGGCAGTGAAGGCCAATTCACTGAATAGTTTCAAGAAAGAGTTAGATATAGCTCTTAGGGCTAACGGAATCAACGGATATGGGGAGAAAGCAGGAACGGGGTACTAATTTTGGATGATCAGCCATGATAATATTGGATGATGGTGCTGGCTCGAAGGGCCGAATGGCCTACACCTGCACCTATTTTCTATGTTTCTATGAGTTCTTTCCAAACCTGTTAAAAACTAATCTTTTGAAGACCTGATCCTTTAATATTTCTTAAAATGTGGTTCAAAATTTACAGAGGTTCAAGATGACTAATTCCAGATTCTACACACAGCTCAGATCATAATACCTCAAATCTACAAGTGATCGTAGATCACATTGCCTGAAAGGTGTTAATTAAGAGTACATTTTTTATAGTTTGATTTGGGTTCCATGCAGGCGATTAAAAACAATGAAAATACAATGATTTCACTACAACTTGCTTCTTTCTAACGTCCATTCATTTCATTGCTAAATCAATTATTGACATATTTAGGTCTCTTGTAGCTGCATTTTTGGATTCAGTGACATGTTGTTCCTGTTGAAATAAGGAATTGCAAATGCTGGCTTCCAAAAAAAAGGCACAAAGTGTTGGAGTAACTCCGCAAGTCAGGCAGTATCCCTGGAGAACATGGATGAATGAAGTTTTGGGTCGGGACCCTTCTTCAATCTCAAGAAGCATCCCGACCCAAAACTTTACCTATTCGTGTTTTACAGGGATACTGCCTGATCCGTTGAGTTACCAGCACTTTATTTCATATACCTGTACTGTATTGTGACTGATTGAGAGCAATATGATCTTTATTTCCATAGACAAAAACTGTACATCATGATGTATAGGAAAATCAAAGGGCCCGCATTGGCACAGACTTATCATTGTTCTGTCCTCCCGGCATAAACTACTACTTGATCTGTCACTGTTTTTCTCCCTCATGGGATATTATTTATTCATGGACATTCTCCGCTATCAAAGGAATGTATTAACAATCTTTGTTTGCTGTCTACAGTTAGCATTTCTATATTTGTCCTGGAGTTGGTGCGATGTAGATTCACTAGATGGATTTTACAAAAGGGATTTGTTCTTTGAAAGATGTTTGAGGAAGGTTACCTATACATATAGGAGTTTAACAGAATGAGATGTCATCTCTTCAATACATACAACCTTCTGAAAATGATCGACAGAACATATGTCAAGAAAGTGCTCCTTTAACTGGAAAGTTTTGAACTAGTGGATGTAGTCTGGCAGAAAAGGGGCTCAGCCATTTGGTACAGACACAACGAGTTTTATTTTATAGGTGATTGTAAATATTTGGAATTCTCCACTTCAGAGGACTGTGGATCAGGCGAGTATTGATAGATTTATAGGCATTTGGGAAATAGATAATATGGTGAATATCCAGCAAAATGGGTAAGGTATGGGATACAGATTTGAAGCAAGTTACTGCTCTTAAATGTTTCAAGGCTTTTTTTTAAACACATTTTTTTAATAACAAAGTGCATGTTAAATTGCTACCCAGTTCATGCAAGCATTCTAGAACTTGAGTGTAAATTCTGGGTAGAAGCCCATTTTAGATGGGCGCAATTTGCAAGAGAATCACCATGTGAATCACATGAAATTGAAATATTTTCCAAGAGTTAGTCTTCTTTGCTATTTTTCATATGATTTAATGGAAAAAAATACAAGCTGCAAGCTTCCTTTCTGCAATTATCTTTCAACAAACAGCATTACATTCTGTCTGGCCTCAGCTTCCTTAGTTTTATTGAGAAAGTAAAAACAAGGAACTGCGGATGCTGGTCTACAAAAAATATATATATTATTGGAGCAACTCAACAGGTCAGGCTGCCTGACCCGCTGAGTTACTCCAGCAATTTGTGCCATTGCATAGTTTTATTGCCTTTGAAATTTCATTCATGCAGACAATTTAATTTTTTTATATTTCCGTTAGTGATCATGACATGCCCACCTGAATTTCACCATGAAGAAGCTGCAACATTTTCAATAGAACAGTCAGCAAGAAATGAGAGAACCATTAACTAAATATAATTCTTAACACACCTATTAATTTGCCTTCAGATATTCAAACAGTATTCATTAGACTGCAAATTAAACTTCAGGCATTGATTTTATTTATTTTCTTCCATTCTTCATGCCGTTCAGTGTACTACATGCATTAATTTCCCAGCAGAACAGTGGATGCTTAATTTAGCTTTATTATCTGCATGGCCAGAACATTGCATCCAGAGAACATTTAAATTGTTCTTCTGGAAATGCTTTAAATGAGTCAGAGCATTTGCATTTCTCATAAATATAATTTGCCGACACTCCTATTCTAAAATTACACGCCAAATGGATATGTTTTATTTTACTTACGCATCAGAGAGAAAATCATTCTATGGAGGGATGACAAAACACTTTCATGGAAAGACAAATATCGCTTGGTAAGATTCTTAGCTATGAAAGAAGTGTGGCTATGCCAAGTGTGTAAATAATGGAGGCTGAGCGCAGAATTAACTGATGTATGAAATAAGATAACTGTTGGATGGAACCTATTTCCCTTTGCAATTTGAGAAATTCTACATAGAATGACTGACGTCTATTACAAACCCACTGACTCCCACAACTATCTCGACTACACTTCTTCCCACCCTGCTTCCTGCAAAGACTATCCCCTTACTCCCAATCCCTCCGTCTATGCCAAATCTGTGCCCAAGATGAGGTGTTCCATACTAGAACATCCGAGATGTCCTAATTCCCCTCTTCCATCATAGATGAGGCCCTCACTCATGTCTCCTCGGTTACCTGCAGCTCCGCCCTTTCTCCCCCTGTCTGCCAAGTCCTTACCTTCCATCCCATCAGCCATTGCATACAACACATAATCCTCCGAAATTTCCACCATCTCCAACCGGATCCCACCACTAGCCGCATTTTCCCATCTCTACCCCTTTCCGCCTTCCGCATAGACCATTCCCTCCGCAACTCCCTGGTTAACTCATCCCTTCCCACCCAAACTATCTCCCCCCCAGGTACCTTACTCTGCAACCGCAGAAGACACAACACATAAATACCTCCTCCCTCAACTCTGTCCAGGGACCAAGACAGTCGTTTCAGGTTAGGCAGAGGTTCACTTGCACCTACAACAAGCCTCATCTACTGGATCCATTGTTCAAGATGTGGACTCTTATGCATTGGTGAAACCAAACACAGACTGGGCACCTTCGTTCGTGGAACACCTTTGCTCGGCCTGCATGAACGAACCTGATCTCCTGGTTGCTGGACACTTTAATTCCCCTTCCCATTCCTACATAGACCTTTCTGACCTCTGCCTCCTCCATTGTCAGAGTGAGGCTAAATTCAAATTTTGCTTGGGCAGCTGACAGTCCAGTAGTATGAATATTGATTTCTCTCACTTCAGGTAGCCCCGGCATTCCTTCTCTCTCTCTCTATCCCTCCCCTCCCCAAGTCACACTAGCTTCTCATTTTCACCCTACAAACAGCTTACAATGGCCTGTTTCCTTTATCATTGTTTTATGCTTTTATGCATATCTTTACATTATTGTTCTTTATCTCTCCACATCACCGTCTATATCTCTCATTTCCCTTATCCCTAACCAGTCTGAAGAAGGGTCTCGACCCGCAACATCACCCATTCTTTCTCTCCGGAGATGCTGCCTGTGCCGCTGGGTTACTCCAGCTATTTGTGTCTATCTACATATTTTTTATTTTTATCGCATCAGAATATCCTTTGAGTTTTTTGAGGAAGTAACAAGAGTCATTGATGAGGGAGGGTATGACCAATGCAATCTATGCAGATATAACCATGGCTTTGTTCAAAGGAAAGGTTTAAAAGGCCTAGTTGCCTGGGCCTTTCATTCTTGTTTCCTTCCCATTCTAACCTCTGTCTTTGCCCCTCTCCCCCTCATCGCTCCAATTTGCACCCCTCCCCCTCATGTCCGTTGAAAGGTTAAGAAATAGCACTATCTTCCAACTCCTGTAATAAATAAAAACCCATAGGATCCAAGGAAATTGGCAAGTTAGATCTAAAATTGCTTCAGCAGCTGAAGATAAAGGATAATGGTTAATGATACTTTTGTAACTAGAATGGTGTTTACATTTAGGTTCCATAGATTGGCACTAGGTTACTTGTTGGAACTGTTTAAAACTGTAAGGTCACATCTAGAGGATAGTGGGGTAGTTCTGGGCATTGCATTAAAGGAAGGATGTGACATCATTAGACTGGAGATTTTTAGCTATGAAAGAAGTGTGGCTATGCCAAGTGTGATTTCTTTGAACTACAGAGACGGAGTACAGAATTAATTGATGTATAAAATAAGATAACTGTTAGAAGGAGCCTATTTTCCTTGGCAAGGAGATCAATAACATTTTAAAGCATTTGGTAGATGGACTAAATTGAAGTTGTTTTCATCTAGATCATGAAGATATCCAAAACATATTGGCTGAAAAAGGTGGCGGAATTGGAATAAATGGAATAAAATGAACCTCGATTGCAGGCAGCATTTCTGGACAAAATGGATGTGACATTTTGGGTCAGGAGCCTTCATCAGACCTGACCTTCTTCAGTCCCAACCCGAAACACACCAGTCTATATACTACAAAGATGCTGCCAGCCCCATTGAGTTACTCCAGCATTTTGCGTCTATCTTTGGCGGAATTGGAAATGCTTATTCCACTGATAAAGCACTTGGACAAGCACATGGAGCTAAAACTACCCATATTAAAAAAAAATGAAACAATAACAGCAATGCTGGAAACATTTGGCAGACCAAATGGCATCCTGGCAGACATAAAGGGGATTGACTTTTTGTGTCAAGCACTCATGAGAAGTGGAAAAGTGAGAAAACAAGCTTGTTTGAAGTTGCAGAGAGGGGATGTGGAGATCAGATGATTTATCTATGGTAGGGTGCAGACTGTAATTGTCAAGGTAACAATTATCTTAAAAAGCCAACAGTTAGAGATAGAATCGGAAAAGATAAACAAATTGAAACCAAAAGGTAGTCACAACTGTGGAGAGAAGGAGAGAGATTGTCTACCTGAAATTATTAAATTCAAATTGAGTGCTGAGTGCTGCAATATGCTCTGCTGGAAGATGAGCTGCTATTCACCAAGCTTACATTGGACATTTTTGGCATAATGTAGCAAGCCTGTGTGAGAGAGATCAGATCGACAGTGGAACGGAGAATTAAGAGGATAGGCAACAGGAACTGGAATCGCCCATGAAGAATGAATGAACCAAGATAGGAAAATACTTCTGCTCGGTCTGCAAATATGATCCTGTGCAACCAGTTGCCTGTCTCTTTCATTCTCCATTTCACTGCCACTCTGATCTCTCTGTATTTGCAGTTCCATGTAAGATTATGGAACAGCACCTATCTAACATCCCACACCTTGCATTCCACAGGATCTTTAACAATTTCACTCACTTAACTATTGTTATTCTTTTTCTGTTAAAGTTAGTTTCCTTTTATTTTCTCTTCCACTTCTAACTACTGGTCTTTATATTAATTGCTGCTATAATAATTGTGTTCCTTCTTCTTCTTCTTCTTGCGTATGGTGTGCACAGCCTAAAGTTGTAGGACAACCTGTTCTATTTGATCTTATTTGATTGTGCACGCCGGGTTGATTGCATTCGTCCTAACAGGGCGGACCACGTGAAGTTTGCAATCTTCCACCCCATTGTGTTCCTTATCCTATCACAAGCATTCCCCCTTCTATCCACCTCCCCCCTTTCTGCTACTTAAAACTGATGCCATTAATATCCAATTTAACAATAGAAAATGAAGGATAAAAGTAAAAATAGTAGTGGGGAATGTAGTTCTTCTCCAACGTTTATTGCAAATTTATAAACACTTTCTTCCACCGCAGTTTTGGTTCCACCACATGTAGGAACTTGGTGTCTATTACAAATTATTATGCTCAGTATCACTTTATGAACTTAGATTGCAAGGTCATCAAATAGGCGTCATGCTTAAGTGAGTTCAGCAAAGCATACAACCATGGAGAATTCAATTCAACCCAATTCTGCCCTCCAACTGGCAGATATCAGGATTTCTGGCATCAAATCAGAGTGCTGAGTAGCAACTTGAGTTAGAAATCCAGTTTAACCAAGTTAGAGATCAGCTAACTCAATAGGGATAAAAATAAATCTGAAGCAGAAGCAAAAAAGTCCTGTCGTTCAATGAACTTGCTCTGCTGCATTTCTTGAATCATTTTAATGGCCTGGATTTGGGTGCAGAGGGAACAATGTTAGACTTTGTAAATATGATAAAACTTGGATGTTACATTTTGGTAGAAAGAAGATATTATATAAACTAAAGTGGTGCAGGGACAGAGGAACCTAGGTGTACATAGGCACAATCTTGGTGTGGCAGGAGATTTGAAAATGCAATTTAATAAACCTTTGGGTATAAGATCTTATAAATATTTCCACTTGAGTTGAATAAGTAATTTTCAGTTGAGACTAAAATCACAAAGGGTCAAGGTAGTGTCAATCAACAAAAAATGTTCCCATCGGCAGGTGGAACAAGAACCAGCAGGCACTGATGTAGGACAATTGACAAAAGAGCTAAACACACCTGAAGAAAAGCTTTTTCACACTGAGTTGTTATGATCTGGAATTTAATACCTGCAATTCAAATGAGGGTTGTAAAAAAGATTTGGATAAGAACTAGAAGAGGGGAAACTGTGGTGTTTTGGGGATAAAATTAAAGGTAGAATTGGAGAATTAAAAGTGGTCACATTGGGGTGCATGTAAATCTGTGACATTATTTCATATGATCCTTGGAGAGAATAGACAAGTGAATATGTTAGATACAATTTGAACTACATAATTCAGGTTTCAAGAACTTTGCAACTTTGCCTGCTGTATGTGGTGGATATAATGAATGAATGCAGGTGATAGCTGTGCAACTACATTAACTACACTTGTCCTCTGGCAGTGAAAGCTGGAAAAGCTGTGATAAACATCTGGATGAGCAATTCATCCATGCATCATTATACACTATTGCAACTAGTCATTTACCCAAGAAAGATTTCCAAGAAAATTGTGATGCAAATGATCATCAGCAATGTTCCTGCTCTCGACCTCGGTTATGCAACTATGGAAGTGAGACTTCCTTTAAAGCTCTACTCTAATGGAATTATTCCTCTGCAAGGAATATTTTGTTTCAACCAACTAGGTGTGAGTACTAAAGTGTCAGAGTGCGGAAGGAAAGCACTGACAAGGCACGTCTGAAATTGCTGCAGCACTTAATCAACCAACAGCTCTGTACAGAGCTATCAGTTGTTCAGTGCCTGCTACATCTTGGACATCCACATAAACACTAAATATAGAAACTCAAAATGACCTGCAGACTAGATGGTGGTGTATCTGACCTTCCACTGTAATAGCCCTTGAGCTGAGGTACAGAGCACTTTAGTGCTCAAGGGAGGGCGAGGAAGCATTTTGCTGCCAGGCTTTTAGCTTTATGTTGTCACACAAATGGCAGGCCTCTGGCACAATGGAAGTGGATAAATCCTTAAATTATTTTTCTCCATTTTAATGATTTTAATTTTTATTGGTGTTTTAATGTCTTTACTTTTAATTATTTAAAAACGTATTTAACTTTTTAAATGTCTTGACATTAGTAATTGACTTTAATGGAAATAGTAAGATAGCTTCTCTTGATATGTGCAAATTTCCTATAACTGATGATAATGGGGGGAAAGCAAAGTTTGTCATGATTACATTTGGCTGATTAGAGAGAGATAGGATGGGAATTAGTAGGGAAGGAAAGCTGATTAATGATCTTTACTTCAGATGTCTGTTGGCTTTGCAAGTATTGTGATGTGCAAATGTTGTAACTGACAAGTATATACCTCTTTAGTGGGAAGGGCCTGCAAAAAATCCACCAGGTAGACCAGCGTTTGGTCAATGAAATGACTTGTTTTTAAAAAACAATGATATTTCACCTGTGAGAAAATAAATGTATCAAAATGTAATTACAATTTTTTCTGAATTTCCTTATTTTGGATTATTTTCATCTTTCATTTTAGGGGTTTCTTTTGTTGTTTTATTGTTTTCAATAAACTTAAAATTCATGAATGGTCAAAGGTTTCACCAGTTTAAAATTAACTTTAGTTATATTTAGAATAAAATAAAAATCATTGCTTAGGTTGGCTACATGAGGTACTTTGATCTCCAGCTTTGTCACTGGGAACATGTTTTCACATTGTTTATTATCTGCTCACTTTGATTGTGTGCGAATTTTGTGCCCGACGCTGCTTCAAAGGACAGTGTAAAGGTCAAAGTTTTTTTGAAATTGTTCAGTAAAAGATGTTATAATAAGGTGATAGGAATGCTAATCATGAATTTTAATGTGTACAAATAAGCAAGGACTGGTCATAGCTGTTGGCTATGGTCATATTTGGTTATTGGGAGGATATATCATGCACTAGGCAAAATCTCAAAGTGATAAAGCTTTCTTATTCATAACCAACAAATGTGAGCTTCAGATAGTAAAAATATAGTAAAAATATAACTTTATAGTTAATGGTCGTATACTGGCCCATATATCTATGACGATTACAAGCTTCACATTACACCTTTCCTGGGACAAGCAGTAAAGAAGGAGGTTTCTCCTGTTGGTGAGCAGGCATATCTACTTTTTCTTCACCATGTTTTAGATCAACTCCCTCAGTCCCTCTCTTTATTCATTATGATTTTGCCATCTTACACAGTAAATGACAGGGCCCTGGAGATTGCCTCCAGAACAGAGAGGCCTTGGAGGTGAACGACCATAGTTTCCTGAAAGTGGTGACATGGGCATTGAAGTCATTCGGCAAACGTGTCTTCATCAGTCAGTGAACTGAATGCAACAGTTGGGACACTATGCTACAAATATACAAGGCGTTGGTGAGTATTGTGTGTAGTTTTGTTTGCTGAGCTATGGGAAGTTTGTCATTAAATTGGAAAGGGTGGAGAAAAGTTTCACAAGGATGTTACAATGACTAGAGGACGAATTATAAGGAGGGATTGGATACACTGGGATTTTTTTTTTTTCAGGAGGTGTAGGCTTAGGGTTGACCTGTAGAATTATATAGAGTTATATAAAATTATGACAGCAATAAATAAGGTGAGTAGTCTTTTACCCCAGGGTAGGGGAAACTAGAGGGCATAAATTTAAGGTGGGAAGGAAAGATTTAAAGGGCACCTGATGGCAACCTTATCATCCAGAGGGTGGTGGGTATGTGGAATGAGCTGCCAGAGGAAGTGACATAAGTGGATACAATTATAACATTTTCACGACATTTGGACAGGTACGTGGATGGAAATGGCGGTGCCTCTGCAGGCCGTCTGCCTTAAAAAAAACATTTTTGTCCTGTTGAGTGTATAATTTGATTGGAGTTTATATATTGTTTTTAGCTGTGTATATGTGGAGGGTGGGGCTTTTAAACCTCTTCCCTGTATGGGGGACCCGACCTTTTCCCTGTCGGGTCTCCATTGCCGTTGGGGCCTAGCACCGTTGAGCGGCCTCCAACCGGAATGACCTGGGGGCTCCAGTCGCCGAGACTGCGGACTCACCATCATGGAGCTGGCTGGCTTCGGTGCGTGGAGAGCTGTGGTGGCGTGCGGCTGCGACTCGGAGCTTTGGAGGCTCCAGCCACAGGCCGGGTGGACGGTGAGATCGGGAGCCCGCGGGTCTCTGGTGTGAGACCGCTTTTCGGAGCTCCCCCAACGGCAACTTCTCCCGCCCGAATTGCGGGGTTGAAAACGACCCGGAGCGGGGCCTTTCATCGCCCAGCGTGGCTTTAACGGCCGCGGGACTTGCCATCACCTGCCGGGGGCTCCAACATCAAGACCCGGAGCAGGGCCTTACATCGCCTGGCGTGGCCTTAACAGCCGCGGGACTTGCCATCGCCCCAGCCGGGGGCTTTAACAGCAGGAGAAGATTAGAAAACAGGTGAGGGACAATGACTTTGCCTTCCATCACAGTGAGGAGGAGATTCACTGTGATGGATATTTGTGTAAATTGTGTGTCTTGTTAATTGTTTCTTGTTGTTGTATGACTGCAGAAACCAAATTTCATTTGAACTTCATTTGAGGTACAAATTACAATAAACGGTATTGTACTGTATTGTAAATACTTACAGGGATATGGTCGAAACACAGGAAAATGGAACTAGCTCAGGTAGGGACCTTGGTTGGCATAGACATTGGGCCAAAAGGCTGTTTCTATTCTGTTTTGCAAAGTTTATGTGTAATTTATGTTCTGAGTGATGTCTGAGCCCAACTGTTCTGATCCTGCTGCAAGGAAGCTTTTCATTGTACTTGTATCTCACTGCACCAATACATATGACAATAAACTAATCTTAGCTTGACTTGACTAATGACCTATTGGCTTTGTGCCAGTGACGGAGAAAACCCTGGAATATATAAGGAAGGATGGAATAACAGAACTCCTTTTAAGGGTTAGGAAGATTGGAGTCAACATGGATTTATGAGGGAGAAAGATATTAGACACATCTTTTGGAGTTCTTTAAGGATATGGCAAGTAGAATAGATAAAAGAGATACAAGTAGATGTATTATTTGGATTTTCTGAAGGCCTTCAATAATGTCCCAAACAGGACATTAGTCAAAGTAATGGAGAACACAGAGTTGGAGATAATATATTGACGTTGATTGAGAACCAGTTATTAGACTGAAAGAAAAAAAGTGAAAATAAACAGATCCTCGATGTTGGCAGGTTGTGACTTTTGCGGCTTCACAGTAATCACTGGAAAGACACAAAATGCTGGAGTAACTCAATGGACCAGGCAACATCCCTGGAGAACATGGATAGGTGAAGAAGGGTCTAAGTCTGCAGAAGAGTCTCAACCCAAAACATCATCTATACTTGGTGATAGAGACATTGGAGACATGCCAAATCTCCTCAGTCTCCTTAGGAAATAGTGGCATTGGTGCACCTTTTGGGTGTCACATCAATGTGGCTGGTCCATGGCAGATCATTGGTAATATTAATGCCAAGGAACATGAAGCTCCCAACCATTTCTACTTCTGCACCATTGATGTTTTTTGGGGCATGTACTACAATATTATTCCTGAGGTCAATAACTTTCTCCTTCATTTTACTGCCTGTGAGGGAGTTGTCATTGTCTTGACATCATGTTACTAAGTTCTCTATCTCCTTCCTGTACTCCATCTCATCATTGTTTGTTATCTGACCCATCTGCAAACCTGTAAATGGAGTTAGAGCCAAATTTGGCTGTACAGTCGCAAGTGTATAGGGAAAGAACTAGGGGTGCACGAGTGTGTTGAATACTTTTGTGGAAGAGGTATTGTACCTATCCTTCATTGATTGAGGTATGTTGGTCAGAAAGTCAAGGATCTAGTGGCAGATGGGAGTGCTGACTCCTAGGTCGAGGATACTGGAGATAAGTTTGGATGGGATTATAGTGTTGAAGGCAGTACTATAGATGATAAATAGAAGTCTGATGTAGGAGTCATAGAGTCATGCAGCATGGAAACAGCCCCTATGGCCCAACTTGTTGACCAAGCCGCCCCATCTCCCCTGGTCTTGGCTGTAGCGTTAATGTGCTGGAGTAACTCAGTGAGTCGGGAAGCATCTTTGGGGAACATGGATGGAGAGCTTTTCAGATCAGGAACTTTTCTCACACGGATTGGCGTAGGGGGTAGAGAGGTGGGGACAGGACAAAGTCTGGCAAGTGATATGTGGATATAGGCTTTGAATGGCTTCACTTGTGAGGTTTGATTGGCGGATGGTTGGACAAAGGCCGGAGATGAAATAAAAAAGTGTGAGATAAGGAGGAAAGGGTAGAAGAGATGCAAATGTAAAGCCAGAAGAAGGAATACAGGTGGAAAGGGACATCGAAGGTGGTGTTGGAATTTTGAGCGAAACAAATAGTGCTGAGGTAACTAAATGGATCAGGCAGCACCTATGGAGGGAATGGATAGGTGACGTTTAGGAGCGGGACCAAACACTTTATGTTTTGCTCTCGATTCACACCTCTGGCTAAGAGGATGCCAAAAGTGTTGCCCAAGTGGGAGAGTTGCAAAAACTAGCAAAGGTGAAGAAAAAAAGTTTATAAAGATTAAGAATATAGAACTTGTTATTACCTTCAATGATCATAAATAAGAGAATAATAATAGTAAGTAATAATAAATGTAAGAAAAGTAAAGAGAATAATTAAAAGTAAATGGTAAAGTAAATAAAGAAAGAACTGCAGATGCTGGAAATAAGGAAGGTAGGCAAAAATGCTGGAGAAACTCAGCGGGTGAGGCAGCATCAATGGAGCGAAGGAATAGGTGATGTATCTGGTCGATGCCCTTCTTCAGTAAATGTTTCTCTAAAAGGAAAATAGGTAAAATTTGATATGGAATAGAAACTAACTAATATATGACAAAGATATTTTTTCAGACTGGAAAGCATAACATTTGTAGCAGACATTCTGGAAACACAAGACTTTAATAAAATATGAACCCCAATGGTATAATTACTGACGAGAAAGTGCCAGATAAGTTACTGTGGGAAAAAAAAGGCAATAAATGCCTTATACCTGAAGACCTACATCCTGAAGTTCCAGAGGGGACGAGTAGGCAGATGAGGTAATGCAATCTCCTAAAATTTTCTTATAATCTAAAACAATGTGAAGCAATCAGAAGGTAGTAAAACTGGGTTCAAGTAAGTGGGACAAAAACAGTATCGAACAGATGGTCTGAAATTGGGAAAAAGGCTAGTTACAAAACACTTGATTCAAGAATCAAGTGTAGACAGAATCAATGTACTTTTCTGAAAGCCCTTTGCTCATTCTGCCAGTTACCCTGTATTGCATGGAATTTCCTATCTACGTATTTAATCCGGGACAAAGTACATTTTGCAGAAGCAGTAAGTCCTAGAAAATCTTTCACCATATTCAACATTGCTCCACATAGATTTGTGGAACTTGAACCAACACTGGAAAACACCAAAATTGGAGAAATAGCTAAAGTTATCAACTTGTCAACTATAATTGATGATCTCTTAGATAGCACTCATGATGAGTATATCCTTCTTGTGTTACACATGTGTGTTCAAGAGAAGATTTTAGCTGGAACATTGTGTTCCAAAGTGATCACACTGAGATAAAATCAGCTTTGAATACTGATTGTTTGTATGAGCCGTTTACTTTGTTTATTTACAATGGGGTATTTAGTGTATTAGGAAATCATTAGAATACCTTAAGAAACCTCAACTGAATCCACCCCCCACCATCCTCATCCACCCCCATGATAACACTATCCCACTTGTGTGAGGTTATGTGAAGATAGAGTGTTCTTTTATCACCCTCTAGTGGCTAAAATAAGTTCACAACCATTCAACAAAGTTAAAATATATATATTTGGGCTACAAGTTCTTCATGATGTGCTTTATGTATTCAGGATGCACTGATGGGAGAGGAGGCATCTTGAGCACTTTTGGCAAGGACATAGTCTTCTGTTGCGAATAGTAGATCAGGTGGAAAAGTAGTGGGTGGGGAAAGGCATGATGATTGAGGGCGAAGATAATGCGAGGCAAAATCCGAATGGACTGGTTAGAAGATAGGGAGATTGGGACCAGGTTTGAATGTAGGGCTGAGAGAGACCAGGTGAAGCATTGTGGTGGGGATTGGCTACACTGATGCCAATGAGATGCTTCATGGTGGAGGGCCGGTTGGAGGGGCAGAGACAGCAGGTGGGTGTAAAGCAATCACTCTGGATGAAATAAAGGAGTAAAAAATATTGAGTAATATTTAGTCCTCGGGAAACAAGCCTTCTTCTTCTTGCGTATGGCGTGCGCAGCCTAAAGTTGTAAGACAACTTGTTCTGTTTGAGGATACAAGCCAATAGCCCACGTGGCAATGAATGCCTAAATGAATAATATTTTGATAGTTTGGGCCTCTGTTGCCTGTGAACTGTATGCAGGAAGTGAACTTCATGCAGGTGATATCAGTTATGCCATGTTCACCAGCTGACATCACTCTAATTATGCCAAATGGATGGAGGACCCAGAATGAAATTCATCCAGTTGATTCACATGCTAACAAGAGATAGATGAGCATATTAGATACAACAAAGATTGTGGCACCACACCCCAGCGCTCCAGGACTTCAGCCCAAAGTCTTCTGCTACTTTGGAGAATAGGACAGTGAAACTGATTAAAAGAGCAAGAGTAAAACTTTATGAGAGTAAAACTTTTAAAGAACATAAAAGTTTACCGTAAAAGCATCTAAATATTTAAAAGATAACGATTATTAGGTCAGAAATGGGAGGAATTCATTATGTTGAATTATTGCTACAGAGCCACATATGGTGAGTGCAACCATAGGCATAGTGCATAGGGTACATAACAGTAGCAGATCAACTGGAGCAGTCTGGAACATAAAACTGATGATGCAGAGCAATTTACTGTGTCGACTTTAGTCTTTGGAGATACAGTGCAGAAACAGGCCCTTCAGCCTACTGAGCCCATGCCGACCAGCAATCATCCCACACACTAACATTATTCTACACACTAGACACAATTTACCATTTGACTAATGCCAATTAACCTTGAACAGCACTGGTAGTCAGGATTGAACTGGGGTCTCTCGAGCTGTGAGACAGCAGCTCTACCGTTATGCCACTGTGCCACCCCTTGAGTTATAAAGATTTAATTGCTGAAACATGATTTACAATATAGACGATAATAAAGAACTAAAGCTAAATTAACATGTGTGCATGTAACTCCTTGATATGTAGTAGGAACCCTTAATAAACTCCTCCGAGTAGAGCTAATAGGATGTATACATCCCTACTAGAAAGTTAGCTCTAACAATCTTAGGCTACCAAGTTACACTATCAGCAAGGTACAATACTACCTCTGCTGGATGGTTTTGCATAGTTATCCATTCACCCTAAACAATCCAATTATGCTGCTGATTGTGCATTAAATTGCATTGCAGAATTTAAGATTGAAGAGAGATCCCATTAATATTAAGGGATAGTTGCCAGAATTTTAAAATGATTCAGACAGTTTTGGGATATGCATTGTTTCGTTTCTGGTGTCTTACAGCAACCCAACGAACTGTTTTGTTGAGAGGCTGTAGACATGCTGGTCTGAAAATGCAGCCGTCATATAATTAAAATAAATATTTCTTATAAATCAGGGATGGAAGCAAGTCCACGGTCTCTGATAATATTATTCATTTTATTAATTTACACTAAATATTTTAAACTGTGTTGGACATTATGGAAATATACTAACATTATATTCTGCCAAGTTAAAAGTGCATTCAATTAAAATAATACTTAAATATGTTTAGTCCATTTTATAACCCACCAGGTGGCGCCAGCAATGGCTGCCTCGCCAACTGTCTGTCTGTCCTTCCCTTCTTTGTGTTTTAATAGTATGTGTTAAATGTATGTTTTTAGTGTTCTTCTGCTTGTTTTATGTGGCACTGCAGCCTAACATCGAGGAGTTGATGGCCTTTGCTGGAGACCGACCTTTGACCGACCGCAGGGAGTCTATGGGACTTTAACATCGCAGAGTCCGCAATTCCTTTGCCAGGGATCAACTTCGGAGCTCCAACTGTGGGTGCTTGCTAACTTAACATCACGGATCTCACGGTCTCTGGTCAGAGACCGACTTCGGGAACTCCAACTCACAGGAGATTCGATCGCCCCGACGCGGGAGCTTTGACCGCCGGTTGCGGGAGCTTAGGTCGCCCCGACCGCAGGAGAATAAAGAGGAAGAAGATGGGACTTTTTTGCCTTCCATCACAGTGAGGAATGTGGGGAATCCGCTGTGGCGGATGTTTATGTTAACTTTTATGTAGTTGTGTGTCTTGTGCTTTTTTTTTCGTATGGCTGTACGGTAAATCGCATATCACTGTACATTAATTGGTACATGTGACAATAAAAGACCTTTGAAACCTTTGAAACCTTAATACAAAAATGTGAACAGAAGTTTATTTTGTTAAATAAAATCTTTTAATATAAAAATACCGTCACATTATAGTTAGGCTGTCATACATTCAAATTATCTTCCCATATCCTTCTCAAACAATATAAAATGCTACAGTGATGATCATTTGTATCATCTCCATCTCTGCAAATTGAACTTTCATTTTATGTACTCAAATTTGTAAATGTCATATGAAGTTGATGAGAAACTGTGCATTTTCAACGGGTCCAAGAGCAGGTTAATAAGCAAAATAAGTAACACAACAGGAATTCTGTTACAATGTTAGCATGTCAACATCTTCATAATTTATTGTAATAAACCCTATTGTAGAAAGACAGCATTTTCCATGCCTGACATTTTTGCTTACAGCTCTCCTGCCATTTATAATGGATCATAATGCCTGATTTAATGGAAGCCTTTGATCTCAGAATGTTCTGCAGAGACCTAGAAAGGACATTAGGAACATGATTTACTGATGTAATCATATTCAAATCATTCTACATTTTGACAACACAGCTGACGACATAATTCTAACAGTAATTAAGCAACATATTTCATAATTTGGGGAATCTCCAGGCTCATTAATTTCATTTGTTCATCTTTAATAGCATATAATACTTTTATACAATGCATTCTGAGTAAGACCATCATTTGCCCAAGCTCTTATAGGTAGTATATAAAAATTGAGGTACTTAAAAGATGATCACCAATTTCAGGGAATGCTTTGAATGTTTAGTCTGTGCTACAAAATGCAAGATGATAATTTGTTTCAGTTAAGTTTATAAAACTTTCTAAAAGTAGTCGATTGGGAATTTTTCAGAGCAGAAAAACAGAAGGTAAAAGGCAGATAAAACAGCACCTTGCCAGAAATGAGGTATGGGGACTGTGTAAGTTCAAATCTGCTGTGATTATATTTTAGAAATGGCAAATATTTAAAGTTTGTGATTTAACATAATGTACACAAAGCTCATCATATTTTTATACAAGGAAGCTGCTAAATTTCACATGCATTATAAAACATTCTGAGATACTACTAATGTTCGCTAATGGTTCACTAGAGCTAATTCAGTTAGCTCTAGTTCAGAGCTAACTAGAGCTAAACAAACTTTTATATTCATATATATATATATTCATGAACAGATATTTGTAATCATGAGAATCCATAGTCTTCAGAATAATTTAAATATAAAACTTAGGATGACTAAGGATATCAGGTTCTAGACAATAACTGGAAATGGTCCAGCTTCTAATGCAATATATTGTACTGATCTATTTCAGTTGTCTAAAGGGGCTGTCCCATTTGGGCGACCTAATCCGCAAGTTCTGGTGAGTTTGCCCTCGACTCGTACTCACAGCATGGTCGACACGAGGTCATAGGAGGTCTTCGTAACTCTACTTCATGCTCGAGAGTAGTCCCCGCATACTCGAGGCCTCAGCTAGGTCGCGGTGTATTTTTCAACATGCTGAAAAATGTCTGCGAGTAAAAAAAGGTCGCCATGGGAAAAAAAATGTTTGTTTTTTTTTACTCGTAGGTTTAGTCGTAGTAGTCGAGGGAAGTCGAATGTAGTCATAGATAGTCTTCATCATAGTCAAAGGGAGATGGAAGAAGGTCGCCTTCACTCTCCACTATTCGGTGTCCAATTTTCCCGAAGTTAGTCATAGCTAACCGAAGCTAGTCTTCAACATAGTCAACGGAGGTCTTCTACATAGTCGAAGGAGGTCTTCAACATGCCTTTTTTTCAAAACTCTCCTAAACTCGCCATTAGGTCGCCCAAATGGGACAGCCCCTTAACAGCTTAAATATTGGAAAAACACTTTAATTTCAATTTTATCATCACCATGAACTTTGACGATGCACGTTTTGCTGTTCCCAGATGTTTCTATCTTATACAATATGGTAACTATAATAGAACAAAATGTGGATCATTTTGACATATCCACAAGAAACTCTAAACTAAATTCTTCACTACTTTTAAAGTCTATGGTCCAGCTCATAGAATCCAATTAGCATCTCCGGTTACCAAATTGTTCATTTCAACTTTGTAGTTGCCCCTTGGTACAGGTTTTCAGTTACACCTTAGTTCTTGAACATAAAAGATAGATGTACTTGAACAAGCAACATTAGAAATTTGCTTTGCATTTTTTTGTGGTAGTGATATGGTATAGGAGTTCACTTTACATTTTGAGTAACTTCACATTAGTTTGGTCATGTGTTCTGCTTGTTTTTGTGTAGCTTAGTGCTTAGTAGCTTTGCTTTCTCGACAAATTGAGAACATAGATCTTCATTCACAATGTAGTTCTTGTAAATGTTGGCAAGTTTAGTACAAATATTAAACAAATCTTCCTTGCTTCCTAGTTCAATAGCTGCAGCAAATGCCATTTGGAAATAGCCAGCAGCATCGTAAGGGTCCTAAAGGAAAAGTAAAATAAGTTTTCAGTAGAGTAATAGATGAAGCAAAGATTCAAAATTATTTTATTTACTACTACAAAAATTAGTCTTAATATACAACATTGAATAAATGCCAAAGGGGAATCATTACTTTAACATGCCAGACTGGCACCTTCTGCTCATCTTTTAGTATGTGCTAGACATGCATTTCATTGCTAATAAATTTAAAAAATAATATTTTTTTTCCAAGTATATTTTTTTCACCAACCATGGACCAGAAGAAGGGTCCCAACCCAAAATGTCATCTGTCCATTTTCCTCCACAGATGCTGCTTGGCCAGCTGAGTTCCTCAAGCACTGTTTTTTGCTTTCCGTCTAAATATTTTCCATCCAATTTATTGAGGGGATTTTGGGTAAAATGGCTATTTTTCTCCTCGTTTCTCACCTTCTGGTTTGAGAGCTGGCACTGCATTTTTAGCCAACTTTGTACCCATGCAGTTGTTAGGCCTTTTAATTATGGACTCACTATTTGAATTATGTCTACTAATATAGTATTTCAAAAGTCATTTTGAACGTCAAAATGTCAACCATACTAACACTTACTCAATTCTTGAAAATGCTACCTATTTTGCTTTATTATGCATAGCAACTTGCTTATACTACACACACGAGAGACTGCAAATGCTCTAATCTGGAGCATCAAGCAAGCTGCTGGAGGAACTCTGCAAGTTAAGCACTATCTGTTGATGGAAAGAATGGTCAATGTTTTGGCTAAAAGCCTGCATCAGGACTAAAAATGGAAATGAGCCAGTATAAAGAGAAGGAGTGCAGTGAAACAGGAGTGAGAGATAACTGGGGCGGGGTAATGGATGACGAACATATGGAGCCAGGTAGGGAGGAGTTGGAAGGGAAAAGCAGGTAGATGATGGGAGGTGCAGAATAACGAGAAATAAAGATGGCAGATGGAGCTAAGTGAGCAGAGGATGAAGATGCAGACAGCTGCTGGAAAATAATAAGAAGAAACGCAAAGGCTACTAGTGCTGGAATCTGATCAGTAAGGAAGGTGAAATCAGGCACCATTAGGGGAGAAGTGAATTACAGTTAAAGCCAGATGCAGGTGGGGGAGAGAGGTATCAGCCTGCAGGTGAAATACATGTGAAGTAATGGTTGGAAACAGAAGGAGGAGGGATGAAAATGGGAGGTAGAGGGCAGGAGGGGTTGCGGAAATAGCACAATATATGTGAGGACCAGAAAAGGATTGGAAAAAATGGTAGGTGGGAGACAGGCAGGAGGTAATATGAGACTTAGTTTCTCTGGTTTGCTTTGGGCCTTATCCTGACTGTGGAGTCAGCCAATAATGGACAGGTTGATGGGGGATGGAAAGGGAAGTTGAAACGGCATGCAACTGGTAGCTCAGGATGGGCATTTCAGACTTTGCACGGGTGATCTCTAAATCAGCCATCACTTGAACTCACCAATGTAATGCTTTTACTTTGGAATGTCCACAAGGACTACTAACTAGTGAGCCCGACATCACTGGTAGGAATGTAAATTCCATCTGCCATTTCTTTGCCCACTTTCCCCATTGACCAAAATCCTGCTTTCACACAGGAGGTAGTTGGTACATAGAATGAAATGACAGAGCAAGTGGCAGAGGCAGGCAGAATGATAATGTAAGAGGTCTTTGGATAGGTCATGAGGGTGATTTACTGCCATTATAGGCCAAATGCAGGCAAATGGGATTAGTTCAGGAAAGCACCTTGGTCGGCTGAAGAACCTGTTTCTGTGCTGTATAATTCAATGAATCAGCAAATCATCATGCTCATAACCAACGAAGAAAGTGAAAATATTTTCTGCAAAACATATTTTGTCATATCTTCTACCCCACCAATGGATCTTTCAGAACAATGACAAAACTTGGGGACGTTTATGAATGTTTTGATTAAACCTTTATACATGTTACGGGAATCTTAGAGTCGTGCAGCACTAAAGCATTACCTTCAGTTCGCCATGTCTAAGCTGTTTACCACCATGTTCTTTATGAGCGGATCAAATGCATAATGCAATTTGAAAAAATGAGTGCAAAAATTCCAATTAATAGAGAAATACTTTCCCACCTTGAATTTGTGAAGTGTAATATCACCCAGTCTGAAATAAATTTTCACATAGTACTTTGCTTCCTTTGCAAACAGCAATATGTGCGAACTCAGGGACAGAGCCTTCAGGTAGTAGTTTTCAGCCATCTCATACTGCTGAAACAAATAGTACACCGTGGCTAGTCGATAAAAAGCAACACGTTCCTTTAGTTGGTCTCCTAATGATATTGCAAAATAAAGTTGTTGAAATAGTCATGTCAAGAAAAGCAGTTATTGCTTAATTCATATTTATAAATACAGAATCATAGTTTAAAAAAATAGCAAATTCAGGCAGTAGGAAGCGATTTGGCTCAAAGTGTTTATGCTAGTTTCTCCCGCTGGAGTAATTTCTTGGAATGTAATTACTTTCTTTCCATAAATAATGTTTTCCCTTAAATGCTAGGTCTTTGCATATTGTTGTCAGCGACAGTGTTTTTACTCCCAATGCCCTATGCATTGCCAAAGTTACAGCACGTCCCAGTAGTTTTGCTTTTGTATGCAGTTAAACACTCATGATCTGTGATTTGGACACATAAATGAATTCACCGATTTCACAAATGTAATCCAATTTAGCAGTCATTTATGTTTACCTGAGCTTTAGTAGCCTTTCTTATCTTGGCATAGTTTTCAAACTTCCTTCTTGCCTCCTTCT
This sequence comes from Leucoraja erinaceus, assembly GCF_028641065.1. Taxonomy (NCBI): domain Eukaryota; kingdom Metazoa; phylum Chordata; class Chondrichthyes; order Rajiformes; family Rajidae; genus Leucoraja; species Leucoraja erinaceus. Next base: position 33,555,652 of record NC_073387.1, on the reverse strand, counting down.
GATTGAATAATATATTGGCAGGATGTGCCAGTTATCTTTCTATAAATTTGAATCTTCTAATAACGGCAATTACAGTGCCCTCCATAACGTTTGGGACAAAGGCCCATCATTTATTTATTTGCCTCTGTACTCCACAATGAGATTTGTAATAGGAAAAAAAACCCACATGTGGTTAAAATGCACATTGTCAGATTTTATTAAAGGGTATTTTTATATATTTTGGTTTCACCATATAGAAATTACAGCTGTGTTTATACATAGTCCCCTCCCATTTTAGGACACCATAATGTTTGGGACACATGGCTTTACAGGTGTTTGTAATTGCTCAGGCAATGCCTCCTTAATGCAGGTATAAGAGAGCTCTCAGTACCTAGTCTTTCCTCCAGTCTTTCCATCACATTTGGAAACATTTATTGCTGTTTATCAACACGAGGACCAAAGTTGTGCCAATGAAAGTCAAAGAAGCCATTATGAGACTGAGAAACAAGAATAAAACTGTTAGAGACATCAGCCAAACCCTAGGCTTACCAAAATCAACTGTGTGGAACATCATTAAGAAGAAAGAGAGCACCAGTGAGCTTACTAATCACAAAGGGACTGGCAGGACAAGGAAGACCTCCACAGAAGAATCTCCAAACACCTGTCCGACAAATCAGAAACACTCTTCAGGAGTCATATGTGGATTTGTCAATGATCACTGTCCACAGAAGACAAAGAAGTACTTAAAAGAGCAACCACAGTTCTGGAAAAAGGTCTTGTGGGCAGATGAGACAAAGATTAACTTGTATCAGAGTGATGGCAAGAACAAAGTATGGAGGAGAGAAGGAACTGCCTAAGATCCAAAGCATACCACCTCATCCGTGAAACACGGTGGTGGGGGTGTTATGGCCTGGGCATGTTTGGCTGCTGAAGGTACTGGCTCGCTTAACTTCATTGATGATACAACTGCCTATGGTAATAGCATAATGAATTCTGAAGTGTATAGACACATCCTATCTGTTCAAGTTCAAACAAATGCCTCAAAACTCACTGGCAGGAGGTTTATTCTACAGTAAGACAATTATCCCGAAAATACTGCTCAGGAACAAAGGAGTTTTTCAAAGCTAAAAAATTGTTAATTCTTGAGTGGCCAAGTCAATCACTTGATCTGAACCCAATTGAGCATTCCTTTTACATGCTGAAGAGAAAACTGAAGGAGACTATCCCCCAAAACAAGCATTAGCTAAAGATGGCTTCAATAGAGGCCAAGCAAAGCATCACCAGAGAAGACACCCAGCAATTTATTCAAATCTGATAGACCACTTAAACCACACATGATTTTTTTCTATTACAAATCTCAAATTGTGGAGTACAGAGGCAAATAAATAAATGATGGGTCATTGTCCCAAACATTATGGAGGGTACTATATTTTACTTGATTTTACATTTTATTTACGAAAAGCAAAGATGCTGCAGCCAGTTTGGAAAGGAAATTGGACTTCAATGGTCCTAACTTTTCAAATTATATTTGTCTCAAATGTAAGACCCAAATGTACTTCCTTATCCTTTGCAGGATTTGACGTTATTTTATTGGTAAACATAATATTAAAAACAACATAAATGTTACTTCTAACTTCTTCAATGAAACCTCGTGAGCTGTTTGTTCAGTGATCCTTCACAGCACAATTCTTACTTTAATTGAGAACATATTCAAGGTCGAGCTCAAGATTTTATTAAGTAACCAGAGATAAGCCTTCATCGATTGTTTGAGTAATACATGCTAAAACCTGGCTCTTTACATATTCATTAGTTATTCTATGGTTTGTATGAGTGTTCTGTGTAAGATAATTTAGTGATGCTATTTCCGATGTCTAGATGCACAGCCATTAACATTTCGCCTTGTCAGCTTTTAAGAGTAAGTTTTATTATACTAGCATTAATAGGTAAATTGAAATTCGAATAGAGGTCAAATTCGTGCCAGCAAATGCACATTACAATGATGTGTAATAAAATTTATATAATCTCAATTACACAAGTAACTCAGTGGAGACAAATAACAATGCAAATGTTAGTTATGTATTTATATAGTGATCACAGCTAAAATAATTCTGTAGATTTTTAATAAATGATTTTTTCTTTATACAGGCACAGCGGTAGAGTTGCTGCCTTACAGCACCAGGGACCCGGGTTCGATCGTGACTACGGGTGCTGTCTATACCGGGTTTGTACGTTCTCCTTGTGACCGCGCGGGTTTTCTTTGGGTGCTCCAGTTTCCTCCCACTCCAAAGATGTACAGGTTTGTAGGTTAATTGGCTTTGGTAAAAATTGTCCATAGTGTGTAGAATAGTGTCAATGTATGGGGTGAATGCCGGTTAGCATGGACTGAAGGCCCGTTTCCACGCTGCATCTCAAAGTCTAAAAGTAAAGTCTAAATGTGCTCAATGGCAGCATTGAATTACTTTAGGTTGCTTGAGACAAAAATAGGAAGGTTAAGAACAGGACATATCAGAAATGGGAAAAAAGGCCTTGAAACCCTCAGAAGGAACATTGCTTTTTCAAATTATGCTTCCAAGAAATGAAAGTGTTGTGAAAACACCATGCTGTGGTGCCAATTGTACATGCATTAGATTGCCCTAGAATTTCCTGGCATATATTTTGCAAGGGCGAAAGTAATTTTAATTTCTTACCAATGCAATTCATGTAAAATTTTGTACTCGTGCAGGTGTATTACAAACATAGCTTTGATCACTATTACTGTTATATCGTACCAATGTGCCTATTTCTGCCTTTATTACAAAGGGAGTCATTGGCGACCATTTACATTAATTGCAGAATACTGTTTTTATGATGCCTACACAATTTGCTTGAAGGTGCTTCTATACCTTCTGGGCACCATCACAAAGGGTACCCCACTATATGCTAATGCCTTTGACTCTCATTACTTCTTATTCCCAAGGTTTGGGCGGTACAGTGGTGCAGCGCTGGTGTTGCTGCCTTACAGCGCCAGAGACCCGGGTTTGATCCTGACTGTGAGTGCTCTCTGTTTAGAGCTTGTAAGTTCTCCCTGTGAGCATGTGGGTTTTCTTCGGGTGTTCTGGTTTCCTCTCACACTCCAAAGACGTACAGGTTTGTAGGTTAATTAGCTTCGGTAAAATTGTAAATCGTCCCTAGAGTGTAGGATAGTGCTAGTGTACTGGGTGATTGTTGGTCGGCATGGACTCGGTGGGCTGGAGGGCCCGTTTCCGTGCTGTCTAAATTCTAAAGTTTACTTAACTGACAGTTCCAGGTGGACATTTCTCAGTATGGCATTAGGCCACACGCCTAACAACATACTCTTAATTTATGAAACACAAGGTAGTACAATTTTCTATTCATTAAAAATAATTGAGGCATTATAAATTCTAAGAATAAAATTATTCTTATTCTTAACATATGAGAAATGACTCACCAGTGTTTATACTGAGTCTTACAGCTGTCTTTGCATAATCTAGAGCTTGATCAAGATGGTTTAAAGAAATGTTAAGTTCAGTCAGTTTGTTAAAGAGTCTGAGCTCTACATCAAGGTCTTTCTTCACCCTTGCCAGAGGTACAGCCCCATCCTGTGGAATAATTCAAATATTGATGTCAAACCTCTCTAGATATACACTTGCACCAGCCTACTTAGCAATGCTTGTTTTTGCAAAGAAAACACATTTACTCAGATCAAATAAACAAAGGAACCCAAAAAAATAATGAAGCAACAAAATTCCAAATTAATAGCATATTATCACATATTTCAAAAAATTATAGTGAGGTTCCTTTAAAAATCAATTATTTCCAAAGTGCAGTGACATATTATCAAGGCAAATATGGAGGTACGTTTGCAAAGTACAACATTGCATAACTGGTAACTATTTCAAGTGTTTTTGCTTTCATTGACTGAAGGAACCTTATTGCCCAGGTAGGTGGGGAACCAAAATAAAGCAGAAAATACTGTCAATATTTTGTGAATCAGGCAGCATCTGTGAGGAACAGTTAACATTTCATCAGTTAGAGATAAAACGTGCTTTGAGGTGAATGCAAAGGGAGGCATTAGATAGGGTGGAAGGCTGCGGAGGCCAAATAACAAAAGACGTGATAACAGTGGGGGAAACAGTGATAAAAGCTTCAGTAAATAACGACAAGTAGAGATGGAGGAGATATAAATAAAATAAGATGTAATTATTTAAAATTATTCAGAAGGGAAGGTTTGAATGCTACAAGTAAGAAGTAAAAAGCATTTGATTAAGTGTAAATGTCAAAATATCAGGCAAATCTGGAAGGCTGAAATATGGTTTGTTGAAAATTGCAATGTTATTAATTGGGCTTATGATTGAATAATGGTTCCATGCAAGGTGGTCTCTCGATTTACAGAGGGGGATTACCAAAATGATGCCCGGATTAGGGAATATTAGCTACAGAGAGAGCTTGGACAGACTTGGATTGTTTTCTGTGGTTGGAGGTTGCAGGGATACGTGATAGAAGGATATAAAATTATGAGAAGCAGATAGGGTAGACGGGCAGAACGTTGTTCCCAGGATGGAAAAAATACTGGGAGGGCATACCAGAGGGCATTTCACTACGTGATATCCACTATGTTGCACTGTTTTTTAAGAAATTTAGACCAGCACATGACTGGGCACAGCATGGAAAGATACAGTGGGGCAAATATAATTAGTTTTGGCAGGCAAAAAGGTCAGTATGGACATGGTGGGTTAAATAGACCATTTCTGTGCTGTACAATTAATGCAAAGGGCAGTGGTTTGAGGTGATTCTGGGGGTGAGTGTTCTTACTTAAACGAGTAGACATCACAGGACTCAGTCAGATGAAGGGTCCCGACCCCAAATGTCACCTATCCATGTCTTCTAGAGATAGACACAAAATACTGGAGTAACTCAACGGGACAGGCAGCATCTATAGAGAGAAGGAATGGGTGATGTTTCGGGTCGAGACAATTGTTCAGGTTAGTCAGGGGAAAGGAGATGCAACCTGACACTGAGTTACTCCAGCAATTTGTGTATTTTTTGTAAACCTGCATCTGTAACTCTTTGTATCTGCCTGTGAATGTTCTTTAAATTAAATTGTCCTTGCCGCATCCTCTAGGATCCCGATTATTTGTATCATAGGATCATTTCTGAAACTGTCACAAGTCTGCTGTAATGTCGTCCTCCATTGTGTCATGCTGCAGTTCTAAATATGATGAACTTCCATCAGATAGCACTAGATGGTGCTATGTCTCATCTTTTTATTGTTTACATTTCAACATTGATTGCAACAGAAAGGCCAGTCTCCTGCTGTTCAATTAAACCCAAGTACATTTATATTTATTAATGTTCATGCAAGTTCTGCCAACATAATATTTCAACATCTTTCCACTTGGATAAACAATGATTCATAGTCAAGCCAAAAGTTTGCATGATAGCAAGCAGTTCTCCCAGTTTGGTCATTAGTCACTGTTTTTCACGGTGGGCTGGATGGGCAATGGTTTTATTGTTCTGCAGCAAGGGTTGCAGAGCATTCTCTGTGCAACTTCAGTCTCCAAAGTATTTTTTAGTCTCCTTCGTAATATCTATTCCACAGTCTTCCTCCGTAACTATTCCTCAGTAAATCTATAATACCTATACTTTTACCAATATACCTTGTCCTCGGTATTCTTCCTCATAATACCTATCCCTTTCATAATACCTATTCCTCACTCTTCCAAACCACACAAAACGTGCTTAGTAACAATTATATGATCATCACATCTTTCTAACATCTTTCTTGGTGATGCTATCGTGGAATTCCAATCGTTTCACCTGGTAATGGAGTGACCTCCCCCTTGACATCTTAATGTAATAAAGTATGTTCATCCACTTTTCATACCATATGCAATTTTGCAAATATTGTTTCAGTCTCCGAGCTGGATAAGATATGTATGCTGGCATTGGTGGATTTCAATCAAGAAACAGAAGTAGAGATACTACTTTTACTGGAAGCGACATTCCTGTTTTTACGCCATCCTCCATCTTACCCTCAGATAGTGGATGGTGTAGTAATGTTGCTGCATGAATGAAATTACAGTTAACTCCACATTGTCCTTGTAACTTCATCTGTAATCTGACATCTGACAAACTGAACCTTCAGCTTCCGAATTATTGTTGCAGATGTTGTTGAATCAAGATAAGCTTTTTATAGGAAGTTGGGAAAATAGTCCATTGTCTCCAGATGAGTTTTTACCTCAATCATGAGGAGCTCTACTGCTACCTTTGGTTAAGATCCATCAGACACACCTCATGTTCAAGTACAGGTCCCTTCTGTGACCCTGACATTTTCATGTTTAATGCATTCTTCATTCCTGGCCAGCATCATGACTCATAAGATCTCCTCAAACAGCTATTCTTCTCAGATTTGCTGCGGATAAGTGTTCTGTCCAGCATTTCTCTCCTCGCATTAATTTTGATACCATCACCCTGAAGAACAGCTACTCTTCAGCCATGAAAGAATGATGGTATCAAAAGAGTACCACTCAGATAAAATAACAGTATTGGAAGTACAGGTACATTTCATGTACTGCTACGGTTTAAGAACAGCATTCAAGCTTTAGTATCATAGTGATATGTTTCGCTGTAGATTGATAGCTCTGTAATACCTTCTTCTTCTTTCGTGTCGCGTGCACAGCTTAAAGTTGTAGGACAACTTGTTCTATTTAATCTTCTGTTTGTGCACATCGAGTTGATTGCATTAGTCGAAACAGGGTGGACCACGTGAAGGTTGCAATCTTCCACCCCTCTGTAATACCTTCACTTGCTTCATTCAGACTTGCTTGCAGATGATACACATGATTGTCTCTTATCTTCCTACTAACTGGAAATAAACTTTTGAAGCTTAATAGATACTGCAAGGATTTTGTACAGAAGTTTCCCACCTGTATACTAGTGCAACTTCTCATGTCTAAATGTCATAGCTAAATAGCTCTTTCCAAGTTGAAGTGTTGCATATCTTCAAAATCTGATTCTTTCAAGCCTCATCATCGTACAATAATCAACAGCAATTTCCCCAAAGCATTCCAATAGTCCAAACAAAGCTATGTTCAAAAAATTGGGCTTTGTTATTATTTAGTTTTTGGATTGTAGCATCAGGGACAAGGGCAGTACTGACCGCCTATCCATAATAGTCTTTGAGAAGGCAATTTTCAATGTTGTTGGGAAGGGAGTTAGATCTAGCCCAGCAAAAATGAAGGAATAATGATGTCCTTCCAAGTCAAGATGATGTGCAACTTGAAGGGGAGCATTCAAGTGGTGGCATTAGTGTTCTGAAGCCCTCTTCCTTGGCGGTAGATAGTTTGTGGGTTTGGGCAGTGCCGTAAACTGGGTGAATATCTGCTTTGCATTCTGTAAAGTGTACATCCTGTAGCCACAGTGCATTGATGGTGGAGGAAATGAGTGCTTAGGGTAGTCGGATGCCAATCAAGTAATAATATACATTCTATGTAGTGTTGAGCTTCTTGAGGGTTGTCGCAGCTGTACTTATCTAAGAAAGAGGAGACAATTCCGTACGTTCTCAACGTGTGTCTTGTATATGTTGGATTGTCATGAGATAAACCATGCAGAAGGATAACTAACCTCTGGCCTGTGCTTATCTTAGCATTTACATAGCAAATCTGGTTGAATTTGTGCTCGGTGGTGACCATCAGGATATTTAATGGTGGAAGGCACTGTGATAATAATCCCATTGAATGTCAGGGGTAAGTAGTCAGACTTTCTTGTTGAAGACAGCCTTGATCTTTAGTGATAGTGCCCTTTGGAGAATCGATCTTGGGGTGCAAGTCAATTACTCCTAGATAGTGGGAGCACAAGTGGATATAGTAGTAATTGTGGTATATAGCATACTTGTCTTCATCAGTTAGTCGAATATAAAAATTGGAATGTCATGTACCATCTGTAACAAACTTTGTTTTGGCCACAGTTGGATTATTGTGTACAGTTCTGGTCATTACACTGGAGGAACAATGTGAAGGCTTTGGAGAGGATGCAGAGGAGGTTCAGCTTTGTGTATTAGCTATAAAGGAGAGGTTGGACAAACTTGGATTGTTTTCTCTGGAGTGTCAGAGGCTAAAGAAGATCTGATGGATAAATAAAATTATGGGAGGCATCGATAAGGTAGATCTAGTCTTTATCCCAGGGTGGAAATGTCAAATACCCGAGGGCTGGGTTCAAGGTGAGAAGAGGAAATTTTAAAGGAGTTGCACAAGGCAAGTTTAAAAAAAAAAGGAGAACAGAAGGGTATTGCTATTGCTTGCCAGTTCTTGCTTCATCCCCCCCCACTCCAATGTGGGACCGGCTGCTAATTTCACCATACTCCTTCAGTCTAGATTAAATGTTTCAACCCGAAAAATTGATAGTCCATTTCTCTCCACAAATGCTGCATATGTATATGACATTTTGGGTCAGGACCGATGGAGTCGGGGGGAAAGAGAGGTGTGGGTGATGCAAAGCCTGGCCAGTCAAAGATGGATACAGGTGGAGGGGTTGCCGATTGCCAGATGGGGGGGGAGCAAGTGACAAAGGCTAGAGGTGAAAAGGAAACAAAAGGGAGTCAGATAAGGAGAGCGGAGTGAAATGTAAAGCTGGAGGGAACAGTAAATACAATATTTACTTTTATGATATTCAGTTATATTTTTCAACCTCTTACCCGATAAAATGATTCTGCTTTCTCTCGTTCTCTGGGTCCATTGTAAAACACATCACCAGCCGCTTCATTTATTGTCATGGTAAAGTGCATGTTCTCCATTCTCTCAGCTGTCTGCACAGCAGCCTGATTGATTCACAAGTTTCAGCAGAAATACAAATCAAATGTTGCAAGTTTTGAAACAGAAATTGTTCAGATCTACTAGAATAACTTAATAGAATAATCAAAAGATTGGGGATGGGGATGTATTTCTTTTGGACTGAACCTACATAACATTGTTCTTAACATTAGTTCATAACATTAGAAAAAAATAGCAGCTAAATTCAAGACCTGGGGCAGCAAATGCATGTGCTGCAAATCTGGTGCGTTCCTGAAGAGGAGAAATCTTCAGATTTAAAGGTGCTAATGGGATACAATGGCCACGTTATCATGTTGGACAACTTTCTCTACCTTCTGTACTATTAAAGCACCCGCCCCATTTCAACAGAAAAGTTTCTAAAGTGCCAGTTACTTTTGGCTGTACATGGAATTTGGGAATCCTATAATCTGCATACTTCAGCCATTTATTGAGAAACTGTGCCCTGAGGACACTTACAAAAGTTATCTCAGACTTTTTGTGGGTGCGTCAGATACGACTGCTCCATCAAAGCCCTTTCTCCCAGTTCTACTACTGAATGCATACAACTCACTGGCAGCCTCCAAATGTGGAGGTGCATGTATTGCAACTTGTGCCTGTATTGCAACTTGACTCTCAGATTTTAACAAGACTGTTTCTTCAAGATTGTGAGATGGTCTTGATGGGGAATTATAGGGGTGCAATTTTGTTTTCGGTGTGGCTGATTTGATTTACATACTAATATTTTCAACTGAAAGCAACTGGTACCTGTAAGTATAGTTCGACTAGTTCATCTTTTTCCATCATGTAATACGTTTTGCCGGCCATCAACCAGGCTTCTGCCTCCTTGCTGTGCATTCCCAGATCAATAAAGTTCTTCAGGTTCTGTTTGGTGTAGCTGAGAGATAACCTGTAGGAACTAACAATTGAAATTCTTTTACTTCCAACATTTCAATTATTACTGAAGATGGATGCACAAAATGCTAGAGAAATCAAGATATAATGAGACCGGTTTTCTACTGCCACTGCCTCTGCAGGTGACTAGTTCCCAATCATTGCAAACAGAGCAAAGGGCTTCACTTTGTAGTATCCAGCTGCTTTCTCAGGCCTCCAGCCACATGCTCAGCAGTTATAAAAAACTAAGTTATTGAATGTTTATAAGTGTCTTTGACAATCAGCAACTTTCAATATCTCTTGGGACCTATAAGGTACAAACAAATAAAAGGCCTACATTTATTTATTTATTCTCTCACTCACTTTCCCTCGCACACACGCTCTCGCCTACTCTCACACGTGCCCTCTTTCACCCTCACTCACGCACACACTCATGCAGTTACAAAAACTTCATAAGTACACAAAACAGTGCTAGAGGAACTCAACGGTAACTTCTGTGGATGGAAACTGACAGACAACATTTCAAGTAAGGACACAAAAAGCTGGAGCAACTCAGTGGGTTAGATATCATCTCTGGAGAAAAGGAACAGGTGACTTTTCGGGTCGAGACCCTTCTGAAGATGCTGTCTGACCTGCTGAGTTACCCCAGCTTTTTGGGTCTATCTTCAGTTTAAACTAGCATTTGCAGTTCCTTCCTAAATGTTCCACATTAGGATCCCTTCAGATCCCAACCAGAAACATTTTCTGTCCATTTCCCTCCAAAGATACTGCCTGGCCTGCTGAGTTCCTCCAGTAGTCTATTATTTGCTCATGATTTCAGCATTTGCTGTCTCTTACAGCCAAATGCTCCTATTCACTTCAAATGGGACTGCTGTACTTGTGGCAGGTTCAACCAGGCACAGGCTTCGCAGGCAAGTTAACAGGCCAAAAAGCTGGGAAAACTGCAGGTGATGGTATTGCACCAGTGGACTCCCTGAATAGTACAAACAGGCCTCTGGCCTGTGCTCTACTGAGCAAGAAGACTGCACTTCATCCAAGTAGCTGCAATATAGTTCAAGACCAATTTGCCTGTTAACAGATCTGGTTCATTATCTTTAATGTATTACTAAATGAAGTATTTTATATTCGTACCAAATTAAAAGAATTCTTGAATATGAAATTTCATCAGACTGATACATTAGCACTGTTTCTTTCACTACAGATGGTGAGTGTTGTCATCATATTAAACCCACTTTACTATTCATCTTCAACAAATTGAACAGTTAAATTGTATTTATAATGAAAGTACAAACAGCGTAATCATGTGGGCTGCCTCTGGTTTCATAAATTGTGATGAAATGTTTCAGTCAATTTGGTACTGATGTAGACTTCCAAATCATTTCACTTACCTTTGTGTGTTACATGAAAAGCAAAGATGACTTAGAATGGTCAACATTTTCATTTCCTGTTCTTTGTCCTTTAACCTCTGAGTGAGTACCAACCAGTGCTCATAATATGTAATGCATTGCATTTTATCATGTAAAACCTTTCCACAGAATCTGCAGAGTTGTTCCATGGCCTGGATTTGGTCTAGGTAAAAATATATATTCAAATGAGAACAAGAAAGGCTTAAAGAGTAACTCAACATGGTAGGAATAAAAAAATAAATAATTATATGTTGAAGCTTTATGTAACAGCAATATTCTGTCTTGCAACATAAATAGCCTCTTATCGACATATTGAGAGCTGTTGTGGTTCAAAGTTCGAAGCAGATGTTTAGACACTTTCTAACAATTTTTTTCTACAGAGATGTTGGAATGTAATTTTCTGAATCTGCTCCCGTACATATCTTTTTTCTGGTCATTTTAGTCTTGGTCTCTTATAATCTCACTGTTACATATTATAGTATTTTTGTCATGTTTGTTTAAAGTTTACCCGATTTCTAATTTTTATTTATCCAAGTAATCTTAAACTACTACTGCTTGTTCATTTTTTACTCATTTGTGATTCTTTCACTGGTGACTGCACCTCAAAATACCTGTCTGGCTGTAATGTGCTTTGAATCATCCGGAGCCTGTGAAAATGACCCTCTATCAATGTAGATTAATTCAGTTGCTTAGACCTTTTGTTTTTGTTTCAATAACTCAGGCTTTATTTTCTTGAAAAGTTAAGAAATAGAGATGGGAGATGATCACCCGCTAGTTCTTTCAACCATTTAATAAGATAATCTTGCCCCTCAAGCGCACATTCCTATCTGATATCTGTTGGCCCCTTTAGTACTTAAAAGTATAAGAACATATTCTAAATCTTATTTAACCATTTTCTGGTTTAAATTTTATCCAAGGCATGCAAAAGGAACAATCCACCAAACCTAAGTCCCGTCCACCTTAATTTTTTGTCAAATATATTTGACTCGTAACAACAAAAGTGCAAACACTACATTCACAAGTCTGTAGCATGGTAAGAAGTCCCAAAATATTAGTGATAAACTTACAATGAACATTGTTGGTTTTCATGGCAGTAAGAAGTGCTAGTTCATAATGCAGTCTCCCATCGTTTCTCATGCCTCTGTCTATGTAGTATTGCCCCAAACTCAGGAGAACTTGCACATAACCTACTTCCAAGCAGCAGTCTTGCATTTGTAAATACAGATTTAACGATTTTCTGAGGTAGCGTCCAGGCAGTGCAAGAATTTTACAACACAGAGTCAGAGACCCAAAGTTAGCATGAGCAATGGCTTGGTTACATTTTATGCCACTTTCTTCTGCAGTTACTATTGCACAATAGCAGTTTTCCATTGCTTCTTTTAGCCTGGTGTGCTTTCTTAGAGAGAGCGCCAGCATGTTGTGAACAATTCCCTGTTGTATAGGGTTGTGTGTTTCAAGCGACGATTCCAAAAGCGAATTCAATATTTCTGTTGCTAAGATAGGCTGATTATTTAGAACATATAACCATGCAAGAGAAAGATAGGCTTTGTAAGCTCCTCCATCACTGGTGCAGCTTGCTACTTCTGCACACTTTTTCATGTAATTAATTGCCCTTTCATACAGCTTATGTTGCTGATATAAATTAGCCAACGCAAAGTTCAAATCCCACAGGATGTCAATGTTGCCAATTCTAAATGAGAGATCTAGAGCCTCGTGAAGGTAAAATGCAGCCTGTGAAGGGATTTCACCCATACACATTTCTTGTGAGTTAAACTTTGCAATTGTTTCAATAACAAAGTCCGCCTTCTGCAAAGAACCAAACAACGTGCTACTTGAGCCAGGTTGAGAAAATCTTAGAGCTGCCAGTGCAAGCTGTGGTAAGCACTTTTTGTTGTATATGTAACTTAGAATCAAGTGCACATCTATTGGGACTATGTTGCTTTGTGAACTGAAACTATTTGAAAGAAACTGCAAATGTTCAGCAAACAACAGTGTCTCTTCAGACTTCCCACTTTCTAAAAATAGTTTTGCGATTAGAAAACAACTACGTGCCTCCAGGTGATAATCATTGACAATCATTGCTTTTTTGAGGAGAATGTTAAGTATGTCCAGCTCATTCTCTGAACTGAAGGCATGGGACGGGATGCACAGAAGGAGAGTTGCAGCCTTTTCCACAAGGGTGTGAGATTTCACTTTCATTTTTAGCTTCAAGTATACAGATGCCAAGTTCACATATAAAGCAGTCAACAGATAGAGGTCGGAAAATGTCCCTTGTACCAGAGTCATTGCTTCTTCAAAGTATATTCTGGCCTGTGAGAATCTGAGTCTTTTAGCACAGAGTCTTCCCAACAGGAAACAGATTCGGCAGTATGCCCAATGTTTGTCATGCATTTTGGCCATCTCCCTTGCCATTTCCAAGTACTGCAAAACTTCTTTCTCTTCAGTTATTCCATACAAGATGGAGCCTAAGAAAGAAAAGTTCAAGTCATAGAAATGTCTGAAATGTGGAATGTATTCCTTTTGGTTTAGAAATAATAATAATGGGTCAAAGACTTCGGGATCATTCATCTCTTCAATACTAAGGCATATATAAAATATTGGATGATTGGGCTGATCCTTTTCTGGAACGATTTGTTCTATTTCCTTGTATTTTGAAGGGTTCACATCAGGAATGTTGTTGGCAGGAGTAAGTCCATCTTGGTTAGACAGGAGGTGCTGATCATATGTGAAAGGAAGTAATTCCCCTGTGAAAATATGAAGAACAACAAAGGGTAAGTTCTTCAGAAATATTTACAAATTATTCACAACTTGCAAGAACAGAAATGGCTCTTGATGGTGTTACAGAACTCACAATGCATGTGGTCACAGCCAAAATTAATTGGAAAAATGGCACTGGTGAAAGGTTGAACAAATGTTGCTCAACATCATTGTACAAATCATCACCTAACATTGCCAACAATATTTTTTACGTTTATTTATATTGTTATTGTTATCATACTGTCGAACCCCTCCGCCCGGGAGTGGTTTCATCACGCCGGGGTCACCAATGTGGTGCGTGGGTCTCAAAAAAGAAATAGAGGAGTCGAGTATTTTGAGAGGCACCTTTAATTATGTTCCTCCCGGTTATAGGGAGGTCCAAACGAGAGAAAGGTGGCACCCAAACCCCTGCCTTTAAACCCTCTGGTTAAGGACCGCCTCCGGACTGAACCACTCCCGGGCCGAGGGGTTCGACAGTATGATGGCGCGACCCTTGGGAGCCACCGCAGGGTAATCATTAGAATGCATCCATTCCAACATGGAGGGAATATTCAATAACATTTAAGTTCTGGAAATTATTCACACAAATCATTGACAAAGTGGTTAGCCTTAAGTCACACAAACAACATATTTCACAGTTAATTCAAAACATTTATTTTTAAAAAGAAGGCTGCTCTTATTTTTGTACTCACCACGTTTGGCACCTACTTTGAGGCCAATCTTGTGCTGTCTGAGACTCTTGGCTCTACTGCATTTGATTTATTCCATTTCTCAGAGCATTGTCCCATGTATGGAACTTTGCTGAGAGGCTAATATCATCAGTGTGCTACAGCCCAGCATGATAGATAGCCTTTCATTGCACTATTGCCAGCCACACAGGAAGAATGGTGTTGAGAGCTGGAGAGGCTGCACCAGATGCCAAATGTGAATGTGTTTGACATTCCCAAACATTTAATAACACCAGGATTTTTTTTAATCCACGCACTTAAAGCAAATACACTTTAACTTAACTAAAATCTTATTAAATTGTCTACTTCCAGCAGGTGGTTCTTCCCATTCATTTACATGAGGCTGCTTTAATGAGGCAGCAGCTTAGCAGGTGGAAAGCTGACAAATCTGTGCTGTCCATTTGTAATCTGCTGGAGCTCAACATCTCTATACAAACAATTGCCAGTTTACCCCACATCCCTAGCCATGGGGTTTGTTAAAATCAACACGTTTATTCAGTTCTGGAAGTGGAGGGCACTTAACACTTTAATTGTGAATTCCTCAACTCTGAAGATCCCAAGAGCTAAATGTATACAGAGGGTCATATACATTGATGGAATAAGTACCAGGCTTCATGAAAAGTATGTTAAAAGACCCATGGAAAAATAAACATGGTTTATTCTAGTTGATGGTTTTTAAGAATGATTTTGCTATTTGTTCCATGTAAGAAGGAACTGCAGATGCTGGTTTAAACCGAAGATAAACACAAAAAGCTGGAGTATATTGTGATGTATATCCCAGTGATATACATCACAATATATTGCATTGGAAGAGTCATGTCTGTTGGTACATGGAGAATAATTGACATCTACCCTCATCAATGATCGGACAAGATTTTTTTGGGTGACGTTGGTTGAAGAAGAAATTTCAACTGCTATATTATAAGACCAGCCTAAGAAGTAAGGTATTTGACTGTCACCTGTGTGGAATGATCATTTTTTTGATTTAACAGCTCATTTGAAGTCCTTAAGTAATGCTGATGTAAGGTTTTTTTCGCATTGCAGTAAGGTGTTGACCCTAGGTAACACTCATGGAATGAAAGTTTTATTGTAGTACTTCTAACCAAATCAGGCAGACCTGTCCTATCTCAGTGACCTATAGTTGCTTTAAATATATATTTTTAATTTTACTGTTAGTAATTTCCATTCTGTAAGAGGCTTTATCACTGAGCAAATTTTCCTGGCAACTGCTTGTAAACCAGCTGAGATGCAAATTCAGAATTGCTGACAGAATTTGGATATGACAAGAGCAGACCACTCAATTCTTTTGGAAGCCTTGTAAGTGGAAGTCTACTGATGGACCTGTGTTTTGTCCTGATCTCCTTGACATTATATTTTCACGTAAATGAAGTAAATGTCTGGAAATACAAAGTATGTCATGCATTACCAAATGCAGAGCCCTGCATAGTTAAACTAACAAGTCAATTAATTTGCCGGAAGTGTGCAGTCTGGATGCAATGGGTTTCATGCAAGTACTATGTTGAGGCCAGAGGAGAGGCAAGGAGGAATACAAGAAAAAAGTGATTAGCTATAAAACAGGTTAAAATCGCAACATTAATGAAGTGCAAATAAAAGGGGATGATAGTAGAAGTAAGAAATTGAAGATTGGCTCAAAAGAGGTCTTGATCATTAACAAATGATTTATCTATTTTTGTCCAATTTTGATTAAAGGTTATCAACCTGAATGTTAACTGTGTTTTTCTCTCTCTGCAGATGTTGACTGACTGTTATGTTTTTAGCATTGTCAACTGTTTTTTGATTGCCAACAAATTTGTTTGGCTTTTAATTTGGCTTGCCATATCTCATTCCATTACACTGTGTCATGATAGCTTAAATCTTGCCAATCTTCATCTACTCACCACCAACATTTATTTTATTCACTTAAGAATCTACACAACATGTTAGACATTGCTGCAAAATGAATGTAGCTTCTACATAATGCTTGGAAAGTGAATCTTAGGTGGAATGTAGTGGTCTACTTTAGTAGGGAGTCAAAGATAGACAAAAAATGCTGGAGTAACCCAGCAGGGCACACAGCATTTCTGGAGAGAAGGAATGGGTGATGTTTCGGGTCGAGACCCTTCTTCAGACTTGTTAGAGATAAGGGAAACGAGAGATATAGGTAGTGATGTGGAGAGATAAAGAACAATGGATGAAAGATATGCAAAATAGTAACAATGTTAAACGAAACAGGAGATTGTTAGCTGTTTGTTGGGTGAAAATGAGAAGCTAGTGCGACTTGGGTGGGAGAAGGGTAGAGAGAGAGAGGGAATTCCGGGGTTTCCTGAAGTGAGAGAAATCAATATTCATACCATTGGGCTTTAAGCTGCCCAAAATATGAGATGCTGGTCCTCCAATTTGCATTTAGTCTCACTCTGACAAAGGAGGAGACTAACGCCAGAAAGGTCTGCATTGGAATGGAAAGGAGAATTAAAGTGTCCGGCAACCAGGAGATCAGGTAGGTTCAGGCGGGCTGAGCGAAGGTGTTCCATGAAACGATTGTCCAATCTGCGTTTGGTCTCGCCGATATATAAGAGTCCACATCTTGAACAACGGATACAGTAGATGTGGTTGGAGGTGCAAGTGAACCTCTGCCTAACCTGAAAGGAGAGTAGGGATCCCTGGACAGAGTCGAGGGAGGAGGTATAGGGACAAGTATTGCATCTTTTGCGGTTGCAGGGGAAGCTACCTTGGTTTGGGTGGGAAGGGATGAGTTAACCAGGGAGTTGCAGAGGGAACGATCTCTGCGGAAGGCGGAAAGGGGTAGAAATGGAAAAATGTTGCTTGTGGTGGGATCCCGTTGGAGGTGGCAGACATTTTGGAGGATTATATATTGTATGCGACGGCTGATGGGGTGGAAGGTAAGGACTCGGGGGACTCTGTCTCTGTTGCGACTAGGGGGAGGAGAAGCAATGGCAGAGCTGTGGGGTACCAACGAGACATGAGTGAGGGCCCAATCTATGATGGGAGAGGGAAACTGAGGTTCCCTAAAGAATGAGGAAATCTCAGATGTCCTAGAATGGAACACCTCATCTTGGGCGCAGACGCAGCGTAGACAGAGGAATTGGGAGTAGGGGATAGAGTCTTTGAAGGAAGCAGGGTGGGAAGAGGTGTTGTCAAGACAGTTGTGGGAGTCAGAGTATTGACTGACGTCTATTACAAATGCACTATTTCCCATGATGGAGACTGGTCAAGAAAGTGGAAGGAGGTACTTGAAATGCTCCAAATAAATGAGTGCAGTATGAAAATTGGTGGTGAAGTGAATGAAGTCCAGGAGTTCTGCATGGGTGCAGGAGGTAGCATCAATGCAGTCATCAGTGTAATGGAGATAGAGTTTGGGGATAGGGCCAGTGTACGCCTGGAACAGGGATTATTCAATGTAAACAATTAGTAAACACTGCCCAGTCCATCATCGGCTCTGACCTTCCTTCCATCGAGGGGATTTATCGCAGTCGCTGCCTCAAAAGGCTGGCAGTGTCATCAAAGACCCATACCATCCTGGCCACACACTCATCTCCCTGCTACCTTCAGGTAGAAGGTACAGGAGCCTGATGACTGCAACAACCAGGTTCAGGAAGAGCTACTTCCCCACAGCCATCAGGCTATTAAACCTGGCTCCGACAAAACTCTGGTTTTTAATAACCCAATATCTGTTATTTGCACTTCATCAATTTATTTATTCATGTGTGTATATATTTATATTATGGTATATGGACACACTGATCTGTTTTGTAGTAAATGCCTACTATGTTCTGTGTGCTAAGCAAAGCAAGAATTTCATTGTCCTATCAGGGACACATGACAATAAACTCACTTGACTTGACTTGACCTGACGATGTATGCAACAAAGAGGCAGGCATAGCTGGGGCCCATGGGGATGCCCATAGCTATGACTATGGTTCTGTGGTCAAGGAAGAAATGGAGGACTTTAAGGCCCTCCTGGTGGGGGATGGCATGTGTAAAGTGACTGAACATTCATAGTAACGATGAGGGAGTGGGGACTCGGAAAGTGGAAGTCATTAAAGAGACAAAGGGCATGTGAGGTATCTTGGACATAGGGCGGGAGAGATTGGACCAGAAGGGAGTCAAGGTATGTGGAAGTCATTTCAGTGTGACAGAGGCAGGCAGAAACAATGGAAGCCAGGGCAGTTGTGTTTGTGGATTTTGGGGAGAAGGTAAAACCGGGCTGTGCAGGGCTGGGAAATGATAAGGTTGGAGGCTGTGGAAGGCAGACAGCCAGAAGTGATGAAATCAAAAATGGTGTTTGAGATTAAGGCATGGTGCTCATCTGTGGGATCATGGGGTTCTGTCAGTTTCACTTGGACCCCAACCTATTACAGCCTGTACATCTGGAACCTCCCAGAAACAGAAACTGAATCTGTCCCAAATTCATCCACTCCCTTGGAATGGGTGGCTAACAGGAAGCGATATTTTTTACTATAGCAAGGCAAGTTTAATACACCTTAGGAAAGACAATGTAGCCAATATAACCTATCTAGAGTTGAATCCGTAGTGTTAAGAAAAGAAAGAGTGTTTCCTTTAAGCCCAAAGACAACCTAGTAAGCCATGTCCTATTAGAACTTCACTCCGTGGTCCGCTATTCATCAAGACTCCTCTCATGATCAGCCAGAACAGCCATTAAGAACCTTTATTCATGTGATGATCCTAATAACAACCCTCCCTCCAACCTTCTCAAAGGTGACACGATATCCAAAGACATACTCTTATACAATTCATCTTTGTGAGGCAGGCTTCCCATCCAAAAAGTCTTGAGCATGCTAATGACCCTGTCCCATAGTACGAGTTAATTCCAAGAGCTCTCCCGAGTTTGCCCCGATTCGAATTCGGAGATTTACGGTAATGGCCGCTCGTCGGTACACGGGGCTCTCGTGGGCATTTTTCAACATGTTGAAAAATCTTCACGAGTCTTCCCGAGCCTACCTGCCGTTAGCGAGTCTTCCTGAGTAAGCCGCTAAGAGACGTCCCCGAGCTCCGACGTACCTGCTATGTTCATTTTCTGTGCTTACCACAAGTTTGATTTTTTTTTAACTCGGGAGAGCTCTTGGAATGAACTCGTACCATGGGACAGGACCATAACCAAGCTGCTTGTGATTAGGAGCACCACTTAGCTCACTCCGAAAGGTTGAATTATTCAGGGCATTTCCGATACCTGTTCTTTTAGATGTTCCAATCTCAAAACACAATACCTTTCTTCCCCCCATGCCACACAGCGGTATAAAAGCCAAGAGTGTCCAGTTAAAAAATAAACCACACATCTGGAAGCAGAGAGAAATGGATTCATGATTGAATGTTCATCTAAAAAAAAAATAATGAAGAAAACACACCTAAGCGATAAACAGTGTCCACATCAGTTTGGGAGAGTTTGTTCAGGAGATTGATGCAATGCTCTTCATCAGGTTTTCTGAACATGTTCAAAGAAGACTTTTCTTCATCACTTAAGAATAGAAGATGGCTTTCCCTGTGGATTAAAAATTAGATATTAAGTATGTCCAACATTCACCAATTTGTTTCCACAAAACAATGAGCTTTAGTACCAAACCTTCCTTCAAATTAAATAGGCGGAAATACCTAGCATTTAAAATGAAAATATTTCTACGTGAAATCATAACACATGCCTTAGCTGATACCTTGTCAATCTTTAATACTTGCCAGTCAGCATACACAAATGTTTTACCCTTTATCACAGTGGACAGCAAAGAAATGTTTAAATGGACACTTGGGTGGAAATTAATGATACTGAAGATGAAAATGAAAGGGTTAGTGTACTAATTTCATTTCCATCTTCCTAATATTTCAATGGGAACTTTTCACACAGTGACCCTAAATCAAAGCATGCTATTAAATCAAAGTTTTATGATGCAGCTATGACCTCAATGCCATTTATCAGCCTAAAGGGGGAATGCATATAAATGTCCTCCTGGGGAAAAGAAGAGAAAGAGAACAAAAAAGCTAAATGTTAAAATTCTCCTTCAGGCTCCACAACAATAATCTCAGCTACAGCAACTTTTTTTTCCCATTTTCAGTGAACATTACTTCCTCTTACCATACATACCTGATAGCTGACTATTGCACTTGCTTGGAGCCGGCAATCTATAATGAGACACTTTAGCATTAGCAACATGTATGGACCTCAAAATGCACTCTAGTATCCCATGGGGTTAGTGGCCAGAGGCCACTTCCTCTCCTAGCCAGCTGGATGAGAGTCAAGGCTACAAGAGAATGCCTTAACGCATCTTAAAACAACTTCTCTATCAATTCCACATCCTGAAGGGCCTGTCCCACTTTCACGACCTAATACACGACCTCTGCCGAGTTTGTCATTGACTCATACTCGCAGCGTGGTCGTAGGAGGTCATAGGTAGATCGTAGCAGGTCGTGATGCTAGTTGTAGGTACTCGTGGCATCAAGTCGGTCGCGGCATTTTTTCTAGCCTGATGAAAAATGTCCACGAGTTTTAAAAAAAAGGTTGTCATGGAAATAATCGCTACATTTTACTCGTAGGTAGGTCGTAGTAGGTCATGATGCAAGTCTTAGGTAGTCGTAGGTGGTCGGAGGCAGTCGAAGGTAATAGCTCCCGGGTGAAAAAAAGGTCAGTAGAGAAAAAAAAGATTATTTAAACAGCAGAACGTCACCTCTGTCACTCCAAGGCATGTTCATTCATAGCTGGAGAGTTTTTTGAAGAGGAGACGTGTTTTAGAGATGGCACCAAATTTGCAGGGGGGGGGGGGGGGGCACAACCCTAAAAAAAAAATCTGTCATGCAGATGTTGCCCATCCAGGAGGAGGAGTGGCAGGAGGTGATGCCATAGGAGGTGATAGTGCAGGAGGAGGTAGCCCTGCATGGGAGACCCCTAGAGGAGGAGACCAGGGTGGTAGTATATGTCCCCACCACCACCCCATCCTTCACTGCCTCATTTCTCCTGTGTCTGACACAGCATCAGAGGCAGATGCCCCATAGGTGGTGAGGGAGGGTTGGAGGAAGGTTATGCCCTACAACTTCACCAGGCAGCAGGAGGGGGACCGTGAGGAATGGTTCCAGCAGAATACCATCCAGTACGAAAAGGAAAATTGAAGGGTACAGGGACAGGGACATGCTTGCCATCCACTGTCCCACATGTGTGCTTAATGTTCCATCTCTTCCAGTCGTCTGGTGTACTGGGACAGTCCATCACATCATCTTCATTCACCCATTGAGACCTCTTCTTGTGCTTCCTCTTCACCCTTGCTCTTCCCCTTCTGCCTTTCTTAATAGGCTGCTGAATCAAAATGGCTACTGCAAACAGTAGTAAAACGTACATGGTCAAAGCCAATCTTCAACATAGTCAATAGACAATAGGTGCAGGAGTAGGCCATTTGGCAATTCTAGCCAGCACCGCCATTCAATGTGATCATGGCTGATCATCCCAAATCAGTACCCCGTTCCTGCCTTCTCCCCATATTCCCTAACTGCTATTTATAAGAGCACTATCTAGCTCTCTCTTGAAAGCATCCAGAGAACCTGCCTCCACCGCCCTCTGAGGCAGAGAATTGCACAGACTCACCATTCTCTGTAAGATAAAAGTATTTCCTCAGCTCCGTTCTAAATGGCTTACCCATTATTCTTCAACTGTGGCCCCTGGTTCTGGACTCCCCCAACATCGAGAACATGTTTCCAGCCTCTAGTGTGTCCAGCCCTTAACATCCCATTCGCTTTCTTCACTGCCTGCTGTACCGGCATGCTTACTTTCATAGACTGATGTACAAGGACCCCCAGATCCCGTTGTACTTCCCCTTTTCCCAACTTGATGCCATTTAGATAGTAATCTGCCTTCCTGTTTTTGCTACCAAAGTGGATAACCTCACATTTATCCGCATTAAACTTCATCTGCCATGTATCTGCCCACTCCCCCAACCTGTCCAAGTCACCCTGCATTCTCATAGCATCCTCCTCACAGTTCACACTGTCACCCAGCTTTGTGTCATCTGCAAATTTGCTAATGTTACTTTGAATCCCTTCGGAGGTCGAAGGAGGTCATCTTCATAGTCGTGCGAGGTCTTCAAAATAGTCGTAGGAGGTCGTACACATAGTTGTGGAAGGTCGTAGGTTACCGCAACCTTGATATTTTTTTAAGTCGTTTATGGTCGTCAGAGGTCGTGAAGTAGGTTGTGAAAGTGGGGCATGCCCTTTACATGATCCTAATATTTCTCTGGATTCTAGCAGATATACCAGCCTCACCATTTTAAACACTCAGCAACTGAGCACCACATTTCTCTGGGACAGATAACTAGAAAGATTCACCATACTCTGTGTTAATACATTTCTTAGCTCAGTTGAAATGTCCTTCCCTTTATTCTAAGACCAAGTGTAGATTGAGACTGAGTAAGATTGAGAGTAGGAGATGGAGTTCACTTGAACTCCATCTGACGGCTCCAGATTTACTCCCGAGAACTGTCCTGCCCTGGACATAGATGAGATGACAAGGGGTCTGAAACTCAAACAAAAAATACTGCAACCTCAGCCAGTCAGGCAACATCTGCAGAAAGAAAAGTGGCTTGTTTTACTCTTTGTCCCTGTTCCAACGAAGGATCTTTGACCCAAAGTTATAACTTAATGTTTCTCTCCACAGATATTGCCTGATCTGCTGAGTTACTAGCATTTTCTATTTTTGTTTTAGTTTCCAGAATTTGCAGTTTTATTATGTTTTATTTACTGACAAACAGAAGCCAATAGAAGAGAAAGAGATGAAATCTTGTAATCTTATATGGCATACCATCATCAGACGAGTCACAGATTTGCAACAGAGATGATGTTTCACAGACTTTAATAGCATTTAGAATATTTCTTCATGTACCAAATACAAGTCAAGTAAAATGACTAATTATCAAACCGCACTTTATTGTCTTTAGCCGTTGGCATTTTCTGGTAACCATCCCAAGACTAAAGCAGCTCAAGATCAAAGTGTATTTGATCACTGCATTTGATTAACTGCAACTCTATTCTCTCCCTCGGGTGGGGATTGCCACATTATGTGATGCACAACAATCTGTCACGAACTTTTAAAAGTTCATAAGTTCTTAAATCAATGCAGATTTAGGCCAGTTGGACCATCGAGTCTACTCAGTATTTCAATCATGGCCGGCCTATCTCTGCCTCTGAACTCCATTCTCCAATCTTCTTTCCATAGCCTTTGACACCCTTACTAATCAAGAACTTTTCAATCTCTGCCTTAAAAATACCCAATGACTTGGCCTCCACACTTGGCAATGAATTCCACAGATTCACCACCCTCCGATTAAAGAAATTCCTCCTCATCTCCTTTCCAAATGCATGTCCTAATGCTGTGCCCTCTGGTCCTAGATTCTCCCACTAGTGGAAACATCCTCTCCACATCCTCTCTATCCAGGCCTTTCACTATTCGGTAAGTTTCAATGAGGTCCCCCCTCATCTTTCTAAGCTGCAGCGAGTGCACGCCCAGCGCCAAAAAACGCAAATCATACGTTAACCCAATCTCACTTCAGAAGAATGGTGGCTTAGTGGAAGGAGGAAGCACGCATCATCAAGCATCAATGCTTTCAAGATGGCGCCAATGCCAGGTGACGATTTGTGTGCTAGCCACAGAAGCTTCTCACTGTACCTCGGCACATGTGACAATAAACTAAACTGAACTGAACTGAATGCATCAATCTTGCTGTTCTTCAGACATCGAAGCTACAGGTCCATTGCAGTGACGTGAACCTCCCCATTGAGGTCAGCAGCCCAAGAGGAGCTTCTTGCCCTTGCTCTGGTGAACAGACACAATTTCAACATCCTGTACTGTATCAAACAGTTCACTGCTCTTTGAACAGTGCAGCTATGCATGGGAATAATAGTGAACTGGTTGACATAAAATAATGAAGATGTTAAAATCCTTTAAAGAATCCTTTCAAACCCTCTGTTGAATTATTTTGGTAAAGAAACTGAAAATCGGAGAGTTGTTACCGATCTCTTCTCCTCCTATCCATTCTTCCAACGAAGGTATCTTTTAAAATCTTCCAAGAAATAATGGATGTTTCAGATTGTGGTTTGAAGCAGAAGTAGGATCAAATCTACTGATTAGCTGATGTAAATGCATGTCATTGATAGTCATATCAACGATTTGAGTTAACCAGGGAGTTGTGGAGGGAGTGGTCTCTGCGACATTTGTCTGCCACATTATCCCATCTCCACCCCTTTCCGCAGAGACCGTTCCCTCTGCAACTCCCTGGTTAACTCATACCTTCCCACCCAAACCACCCCCTCTCCAGGTACCTTCCCCTGCCACACCAGAAGAAGCTACACCTGTCCCTATACCTCCTCCCTCAACTCTGTCCAGGGACCCCGATAATCCTTTCAGGTTAGGCAGAGGTTCACTTACACCTCCTCCAATGTCATCTACAGTATCCGTTGTTCAAGATGTGGACTCTCATACATCGGCGAGACCAAACATACACTGGGCAATCATTTCGCTGAACAACTTCACTCAGTCCACCTGAACCTATCTGATCTCCTGGTTGCGAAACACTTTAATTCTCCATCCAATTCCTACACAGACCTTTCTGTCCTAGGTCTCCTCCATTGTCAGAGTTTTTGTGTTTATCTAGTAGAATTGGGCCTTCCTCACACGTCAGAATAGCACCACAAAGTAATTTATTTCTTTCGAGATACAGCATGGAAACAGGTCCTTTGGCCCATCCAGTACGCACGGTCACAGGGAGAATGGACAAACTCTGTACAGACAGCACACGCAGTCAGGATTGAAGCCCGGTCTCCGGCGCTGTACGGCAGCAATTCTATCGCTGCACCACTGTGCCACTCTAAATCTTTACCCTAAAATGTGAAACCCTTCACAGGCAAAAACAGCATTTGGCAGCCATTGTTCACCTCCTTCACTTGCTGTCTCTTTTTTCCTTCACCCAGAATTGTATTCATCCAGAAAGTACTTCTCTACCCAAGAGTTCTCTCCCTAAGGCTCACTATATTGAATGAAGAGATACAAAATATTTTTAGATTTTTTGAGATATTGAGTTAGTGTAGCAAAATGGCACTGAGGTATTAAGTCACCCGTGATATTATTAAATGATGGAAACCGTATGAGGAACTGAGGTGTTTAGTCTTACTACATCTTCTTCTTCTGTTGCTGCTTGATATTCACTTCTCTATTTGTGGTCAACTGTACTAGCCCTGCAATTAAGATTGGCTGGCAGCAGACAGGGTGCTTGGCTCACGCATGCAATGCTGACAAGCAGCGAGTTTGACTATCTGGCCCATTAGTTGATGAATTGCTCCAAGTAATAGAATTGTTTGTCAGAGATTTAAGAATTTGCCTGTAAATATTTAAGTTGAGAGCTTGTCTTATAGGAAAGTGAATGGGATGTCTGGTAATACTACCATGTTGAATTGAGTCACAGAGTGATGGAGTGATACAGTGTGGAAACAGGCCCTTCGGCCCAACTTTCCCACACCGGCCAACATGTCCCAGTTACACTAGTCCCACCTGCCCACATTATCCCTCCGAATCTGTGTTATCCATGTACCTATCTAACTGTTTCTTGGGGTAGTCCCTACTTCTTCCGGCAGCTTGTTCCATACACCCACCACCCTTTGTGTGAAAAAGGTACCGCTCAGATTCCTATTAAATCTTTTTCCCTTCACCTTAAACCTACTTCCTCTGGTCCTCGATTCACCTACTCTGGGCAAGAGTCTCTCATGATCTTATATAACTCTATAAGATCACCCATCATCCTCCTGCGCTCTCAGACTACTCAACCTCTCCCTATACCTCAGGCCCTCTATTCCCGACAATATCCTCGTAAATCTTCTCTGTACCATTTCTAGCTTGACAACATCTTTCCTATGACGGTGCCCAGAACTGAACACAATGCTCTAAATGCGGCCTCACCAAAGTCTTATAAAACTGCAACATGTCCTCCCAACTATATTCAATACTCTGACTGATGAAGGCCAAAGTGCCAAAAGCCTTTTTGACCACCCAATCTACCTGCGACTCCACCTTCAAGGAACCATGCACCTGCACTCCTAGATTCCCCTACTCTACAACATTATCCAGAGCCCTGCCATTCACTATGCAGCTCCTGCCCATGTTAGACTTTCCAAAATACACCACCTCACATTTCTCTGCATTAAATTCCATTTATGGAGAGGACAACACAGCAACATGGTCTGTGCTTGACCAATTAAAAGGGTGCTGCAATACAGATGCCTGCGAGGAGCAGCAATTGAAAATAAAGTGTTTTAGTGAAGCGTTCAGCAGCAATGCAGCAAAGTGAAGAACTACGTCACTTGTTTGATTTCTGGAATAGGGCGCCAAGACAGAGAACAAGGGGAAAATAATTCTGCAGATTTTAAATCTCTCATGGAAACAGGATAAAGTTCAGAAGATGCCCTCACACACCAGATTGTGTAAATCACAAAACCTGTTGCTACTCATTTTCTGTCCGATGTTCGGAATGCATTGCATTTATAAAAAACAATTCCCATTTATAAAGTGTCTTCATCATTGTTTATCCTCCATAGAAATCTCCTGAAAGTAATACCAAGCATAAATTGATCTCTAATCATGTAAGGATATACTGAGACATTTAAATCAATCATACAATCATTTTGGAATACATATCCATTAAATGACTAACATTCCTTATGGTCTAAATCAGAAGCACTTTACTCACAGTGTTTTGAACTGGTCTGGCTGCACATGCTCTACTGGTACAAACCCAGTTAATCCAGTGGATAAAGACTTCCCCAAAAACCACCGCAGGTTAGAAAGAAGAAAGCCAATTATCTGAATCGTTTCTCCTTCACTGAAGCACAATTCATCCACCTCACCCTCTTTGTAATCTACGGTTGCGACACAGGTACCAGTACCTAAAAACGTAGAGGTTATCTGTAAGTAGTAAGTTGTATGAATAATGATGGAAGCTCTGTAATTCACTTTCAATAGAGTCATAGAGTTATAAAGTCAGAGTCACACAGCATGGAAACAGGCCCTTCGGCCCAACTTGTTTATGCCAACCTAGATGCCCCATCTAAGTATTTAAGAAGGAACTGCAGATGCTGGAAAATCGAAGGTGCCCCATCTAAGTAGTTTAGTTTATTTTAGAGAGACAGAGTGGAAACAAGTCTTTCTGCCTATCGGGTTTGCGTCAATCAATGATCACCCATAAACTAGTTCTGTCCTACACATCGGGGATAATTTACAATGAACCTACAAACTTGCATGACTTTGGAATGCGGGAGGAAAAAGCAGCGTCTGGAGAAAACTCATGCTGTCACAGGGAGAAACTCCATGCAGACAACACCCATAGTCATAATATCAAATGATATAACATTAAATCATGTATGATCAGCATATGGTCGAAATCAGGCTCTGGCCTGTTACCGAGACCAGGGAGATTTTGGATGCTGGGCTTAGCTGATGGGGCACTGATCAATCCCAGGGCTGCCAACTCTCACGTTTTGAGCGTGAGACTCACTCCCTCAAGCAAACTCTCACACTCTCACGCCCTCACGCTGATCAGAAATTTCTCACGCTCAGTGGTGAGATATTTTGTGATCAACGAAAATTTCAAAACTCAGATAAACTGCATGGTCCACGGGTGTTGGAGAGCCGGGGCTGCGGGAGCGATGGTAGCAGAACCAGCGGCGGGAGCAGATGCGGGGAGCCAGGACTGTCGAGTGTTTGCGGCGCTGACGAGTCGCTCGCTGCAGCTCTGGCCATGGAGCACTCCGGACAGTGCAAGTCCTGGGCCGCGGAGCCGTCGGAAGCGTTGCGTGCGTCGCTGCCGCGAGAGTCTCTGTGCCGAAGGGACAGACTATCAAAGGGAGGTGGAGAGAGAGAGGGGGTAATGAGACAGGGAGACAGTGGGGAGAGAGAGAGAGGGGGGTGAGAGGAGAGAGAGGGGAGAGACAGAGGGGGCGTGAATGGAGAGAGAGAGAGAGAGAGAGGGGGGGAGAGAGAGGTAGGGGAGAGAGAGGAGGGGGATGAGGTGGGAGAGGGAGAGAGAGAGAGGGAGAGAGGGGTGAGGGAAGAGAGAGGGGGTGGAGAGGGAACAGAGGGTAGGAGAGAAAGAGAGAGAGAGGGGGAGAGAGAGAGGGGGAGAGAGAGCGGAAGAGAGGGGGGATAGAGGAGGGGAGTGAGGTGGGAGGGATGGGGAGAGAGAGAGAGGGGGAGAGAGGGGGATAGAGAGGCAGGGCTGCCAACTGCCATGCATTGAGCGTGAGAATCACGCATTTTACCAAATTCTCACGCTGATCACAAATTTCTCTCGCTCTGTTGTGAGAAATTCTGTGATCAACGAAAATTTCAAAACTCATATCAACTGCATGGGCCGCAGGTGTTGAAAGCAGAAGCAGCGGCGGGGACAGATGCGGACGGGGAGTGGGGCTGGCGAGTGTTTGCCGGGCTGGCGAGTTGCTCACTGCAGCTCTGGCCATGGAGCAGCCTCAGTGCAAGAGTCCCGGGCCGTCGGAGGCGTCGAAGCGTTGCGCCGCTGCCGTGGTGCCGGCATGGGTCAGGCTGCGGCTCGGTGCATCCTGGAGGACAACCAGTGGCTGCTGGAAGTAAGTACCAAGCACTGGGTAGATACGGTGGAAGATAGTGGACTTCAAATGGGAGTGGTTGGTGAAAGCATCCTGCTTGTCTGTTAGATTTTCACTTACTGTAACTGCAGGAAAAATGTTCCCGATGTTGGGGGCGTTCAGAACCATGGGTCACAGTTTAAGAATAAAGGGGGGGCCAGTTAGGACTGAGATGAGAACAAACTTTCTTTACGCAGAGAGTAATGAATCTGTGGAATTCTCTGCCACAAGGCAGTGCAGGCCAATTGACATGTGTGGACCCTTTGTGTGGATAGTTACCCCTTAAAAAGTTACCTCTTAAAAATACTTCATACAAAAAACATTGAAATCATGCTTCTACAGTGCACTAAAACATGATTTTAATACATCAAATTTCAAAAAGTTCCTACCCTGGAAGGGTGGACACCCTTCTTCCACACCCTCTCCCCACTCGGTTGCTCCACTCCCTCACTGGGTACCCCCAAGGCCAGTGATCAGTGATTGCACAGCCTCCCCCCTTTCAAAAACGCTCCAATCCAATTTAAAGCATATATGTTGCATTCAAGTGTAGGTTAAAAGACTCACTACAGTATGCACCATATTGCACAATTTCAAGCTGAAAAATGCAAATGTTCCGTACCAATGGGAGGGGGGACACCCTCCTCCCCTCCTCCTCCCCCCCCCCCCCCCCCTCCCCCCCCCCCCCCCCCCCCCCCGGTCGCTTTGCTCCCTTGGCCCAACTCTCACCCAATGTTGGCAGCCCTGCAATCCCCCTGATTTATGTGAAACTGAGCAGGCAAGTGGAAGTGAGATGGTATGGTCCATGGATGACTGGGGATAAAATGGCCGTCCGCATAGTAGGAAGGGTAGTTTTTGCCTTGTGCAAGAAAGATTTAAAATTAACTGAAAGTGCCTGCACTTCCAGCTTTTCCTAGCCTGCAAAGAAAGTTGAAATTCTGTAATTAAACACATTTCTGGGGCCTCAGTCCAGCTCGTGTCACACATGGCTGCTAAAGGTACTAGTCTTGCCCTACTCAATGCCTTGATCACCTCAATGACATAAAAACAACATCAATACAAAACAAAAAAGCTTTAAGTTCTTAGTACCGCCCATTGTGTGAACAATTTGACCTCAAATTTTCATTAAATCTTTACCTTCTCACTTCAAACCTATGCCCTCTGGTTCTTGAATCCTGGGAAAAAAGACTGAGCATTCAGCCCATCTATGCACTCATGAATTCATGCACTTTGATAAGATTACCTCTCAGTGTCCTGTGCTGCAAGGAATAAACTCTCAGTCTGCCCATCCTCTCCTTACAACTCAATCCCTCAGGACCTGACAACGTCCTTATAAATCTTTTCTGTATTTTTTCCAGTTTAAGAAATAGAAACATAGAAACATAGAAATTAGGTGCAGGAGTAGGCCATTCAGCCCTTCGAGCCTGCACAGTCATTCAATATGATCATGGCTGATCATCCAACTCAGTATCCCATACCTGCCTTCTCTCCATACCCTCTGATCCCCTTAGCCACAAGGGCCACATCTAACTCCCTCTTAAATATAGCCAATGAACTGGCCTCGACTACCCTCTGTGGCAGAGAGTTCCAGAGATTCACCACTCTCTGTGTGAAAAAAGTTCTTCTCATCTCAGTTTTAAAGGATTTCCCCCTTATCCTTAAGCTGTGACCCTTTGTCCTGGACTTCCCCAACATTGGGAGCAATCTTCCTGCATCTAGCCTGTCCAACCCCTTAAGAATTTTGTAAGTTTCTATAAGATCCCCTCTCAATCTCCTAAATTCTAGAGAGTATAAACCAAGTCTATCCAGTCTTTCTTCATAAGACAGTCCTGACATCCCAGGAATCAGTCTGGTGAACCTTCTCTGAACTCCCTCTATGGCAATAATGTCCTTCCTCAGATTTGGAGACCAAAACTGTACGCAATACTCCAGGTGTGGTCTCACCAAGACCCTGTACAACTGCAGTAGAACCTCCCTGCTCTTATACTCAAATCCTTTTGCTATGAAAGTTAACATACCATTCGCTTTCTTCACTGCCTGCTGCACCTGCATGCCTACTTTCAATGACTGGTGTACCATGACACCCAGGTCTCGCTGCATCTCCCCTTTTCCTAGTCGGCCACCATTTAGATAATAGTCTGCTTTCCTGTTTTTGCCACCAAAATGGATAACCTCACATTTATCCACATTATACTGCATCTGCCAAACATTTGCCCACTCACCCAGCCTATCCAAGTCACCTTGCAGTCTCCTAGCATCCTCCTCACTAGAATATTTTCTGTATCACTTTAGTGACCTACGGGATATCCCCTGGCGGTAAGTTTCAGATATCAATGACTCTTTTTGCAAAATAATTTCCTCTCAAATTATCCCCAAACGTACCCATTGGAATAATTAAAGAATAATTAACCTACGAGAATTACTTACCAATTGAATGGGGAAAGTGGTGTTGTTTATATTCCTCATGGTCACCAAAGTTCCCTCCTCTCGTCTTCAAGAACCACCTGTGATAAAATTCAACTGTACTGTGATTAATCAGCAAATCATGTGATAAAATATTTTTCATGTGAATAAATGCAACAATAAAACAACAGAAGCATTTTCAAATAATTATGTTCTAATCTTTGCAAAATACAGTTTTCTATTTTTGGCCGTGATTTTGAAACTGATTTTACAATATTGACAAATGGTTGCTTTACGCTTTCATGAATTCTTGTCAAATCTGTAATATTCATTGAATAGGAAAGGAGAAAGCATTTTATGATGCAAAAATAATCCCAAACCCAGGGAATTAGGTTCAGTTCTAATGTTGGATGTTATCTGTATGGAGCATGCATATTCTTTACCATGTGTGAGCAAGAGGTCACAGGGATGCAGACAAAGAATGAGACGGGGAATGGGACTGCTCTGAGAGATGAAAGACGAGCGATCGGACACAACATGGCGAGTAATACGATCCTTCTGCATGGTAGTTAGTTAAACAAACAAAGGTTACATTTTGGCATCAATGCAAAAGATGACTTAGACAATGATTTATATGGAAATTTCCCAACTCGAGGTGAACAATCCCAAATCAGGGTAGAACAGGAGGAGCCCTAGGATTATTAGTCCCCGAGTTATTAAATTCATGCTTAGCACTGTATTAATTTCTCTAAATCTATTTCATAACATCAGAAAATTGGCTTTTTATGAAATCAGTACAAATAGGAAAGTTTTATTTTGCCTTACTGGTAAAATGGGTAGAGAAGGGCCTGTGGAGCAGAAACGGGAATGAAACCCTTTTCATTTGTTAAAAGTGTGGTTGCTTCCCACTTGGAGTCATTCCCAACATCTTTAACCATGATGAGATCGTCCTTGCAGATGTTCATATCTTGCTCCTCACTCTTTGGAATGTTGGATAAGGCTCTGGTGAAAAAGTGACCTTGATGCAGAAATAAATAATAGTTTTGAACTGTCTTTTAATAAATTCATCAAATTGGTTTAGCACAGCAGTATTCAACCCAATGAGCCTGTGCCATCTTTTGTTGACCAATCTATTCAGTCCCAACATTTCCCCTTAGTCCGACAAGTTATTCTCCCTTATTTGCCTATTAATTCCTTATTTGGAAGTCAGGATTAATTTAACCACTCTACAGGTAGAGAATTCACATCACATTATTCACATTGTGAAATACAAATTTACCTCACTTGTTTCTTTTGCCAATCGAATTGAAACTGATAATTGAACCATCCACTAAGGGGAGCTATTTCACTTTGCTTGCTCTACTTAAACCTATCATCATGTACACTTATATCATATCTCCTCAACGTTAAACTAACCAGACAAACTTTGTAGCTGCAACCCTTCATTCCTGGAAGCATATCAACATCTCTCTCTTCTGCACTCTCTCTGGAACAATCCCACGCTTCTCAAAATTGGATGCAATATTCCAGATTCAACTCAAGTTTTATAAAAGGTTCAGTACAACTACTCTACATTTGTACTTTGGACCTCTGCTAATGAAGTTTACAATCCCATGAGCTTTACTAATCGCTCTCTCAATTGATAATGTTACTTTCAAATACGTACGCACATTAGCCTTCTATTCCTACACATTGTTTAGAAATTGGCATTGGAGCCTGTATTGCCTAGTTTCATTTAATTTTCAACCAGTATGCATTATTTCGCACTTCACAATATAAAATTTCTTATGTCACTTGTCTGTACATTTTACATTTTGATTAAAAAAAAGCGAACATTGGTTAAAACTACGTAAATTTAATATTATCAGCTGAAGCAAACCCTAAACTGCAAAAGGTAGCCAATCCTAAAGCAATTGGCGTAATTTCCATCTCTTAGATGGTGCCACTGATTATAAAAATTCATACCTTATTTTCCTTTCATCCTTCACCTACGCTGAATTGATGGTGCATCCACTGTATGATGGATGCACCATCATTTTTGCAGTACAGTGGTAGTACTTTGTTGTATACCTCTTCCAAAATATGGTTCCATCAACTTTAATCAAATTATATTTTGGAAACAGAGCAGAATATTTAGCTGTTACTAAATGATCTAACTGTACAATATGACAAATAATTCTATCTGTGGGAATATGTTAAAGAGCTAAATTAAATTAGCCTGAGGTTCTGCTTCCGAGCACAATTTAGTCTGTACATGTTTTGTCGAATGACAATTAATTTGGCCACCCTTGATAATTGCTCGTTTCTAAGCTTTCCCCCAGTCTAGTTTCAGTAAAAATACTGAATCAAGCACTTGAATCAACTAAATTTTATTTTACCAAAGCGCGTCACAGATCTCACACTGTACCCATCCCACCACGGGTTCGATCCTTGTGCCTGCACGTTCAAACCCCCTAGGCCTCGCTCAGACAGAGGCACTCCAGAAGTGTACGCGGTCCTGAGCGCCCTTCCAGAAGATCGATGCTGAGCTTCGTGGTCGAGGACTATTATAGGTCCCGGGACCTCGAGGACCAAACCACATGGGGGTGGTCTCTTAATCACCCAATTACAGATATCGATTAACCCCATACATGACAGGCATTTCCCTAACCCAATGATACAACAGTTTAATACATTGTATTCACAACGGACTTTGAGATTAAGTCAACTTGGAAACATTTACTCTGATTAACAGAAAACTCAGACAAGGCTCAACACCTCAGCCAATCAACACTTAGCAAAGTCAGATTCTGCAACATTATCCGGAAGTGGCGGCGCTGCCCAAGCAGCTGCGGCTCGCCTGCAGTCCGTCTGTCTTTTTCTTTTTTTGTTGTTTCTTTTGTCTTGTTGGATGTATGTTTTAGTTTATTTTTAGTTGTGTGTGTGTGTGTGTGTGTGGGGGACGGGGGAAACTTGTTTTAGTCTCTTCCTTCGGGGGGGATGCGACCTTTTCTTTGTCGTGTCCCCATCTCCGTCTGCGCTGAGGCCTAATCGCGGAGCTGGCGGCCTCCAACTGGGGCCGACCTCGAGGCTCCGGAGGCAGAGCCAGGACTCACCATCGAGAAGCTGGCCGACTTCGATAATGTGGTGGCGCTGCGGCGGTCGTCCGACTTCGGGGCCTCGGAGGCTTCGGCCGCGGGCCCGATGGACGACAGCATTGGATGACAATAAAGGATACTTTATACTTTACCTTATTATTTACAATTATTTACAAGGTGTATGTCTGGTTTGCAGCCATCCAATCCATTCTATGCATTTTGCACCAGATTGACACAGTTTGCAGGGCTTCCCATTCTTTGCTTGCAAATTGTCTCTAAGCTCCAGACACTGTGTCACCTCTTCACAGCCGGTCCCAGCTCTGCAGAGTGTAATTCCAATTTGACCAAATCTCCCAGCAACCCTGAAACTTAACCCCATTTTGAAGTCATAGCTGGTCCAATTTAGCCAGGATTAATACCCTTTGAAAGTGATGGAATTGCTCACCGCACTATTCAAGATCAAAGTGTTAATAGGGTGGGGAGAGCCAATCTACCAATTGTGTTACTCTACCTTAATATGACCCCACTTTTGTTTAAGAAATTGAATCTCCTTGAACAGGACAAAAAGTCATGCTTTTTATCAACAGAATGATGGTTTGGCAATTGGCGGGTGAACTGGCCTACTGCCAGCACAAATTTGTTGTTTGCACTGTTGACTGTGAGCCCATTGTTCACGTGTAATTCATTCTCTGGTGACACTTGAATATTATAATACATTTACTGTGGAATGCACCCATACTCTTCACATTGTGTTTTTGATTTTCTGTTTTTGGACTGAATTCTGCTTTTAGTTTGTGTCTCTGTGATGTCTTTATTATTTATTTTACTCTGATTATATGTTTATATTTCCTGTTAATCTATGTAAGGTGTCCTTGAGATGTCTGAAAGGCGCCCAACAAATAAAATGTTTTATTATTATTATTATTATACTGGGCGAGGCAATGGTATCGTCTTGTGTTGCACGGATCAATAATTGTTGGGATTGGATTGAATTTACTGCCATTTGCAAAATCCAATGTTCATCAACATGAAACCGAATGTACTAATATAAAGATAAAATCTGGCTAAATTGATATATTAATTTAGAATAATCAAATAAAGTAAAAGGAAGCAGCCAGTCTCACATAATGGCTCCAGTGAATTAATGCTCACGGAGTGCCTTTACTACATGCTCATCAGATCAGATTCAATTTCAATTTCAAATCTCAAAGTACAATCAGATAATCGGGAGCAAACAGCTCAATGATTATGCTATAGTTCAGTCCCAGCACCAGAAGACCAGATGTTCCTTTACCCCAATCACTCTGTTGCCTTAATAAATATAGATAAGCATAGTTTGTGGGAATAAATAGCAGCAGCCAAATTACTTATTGAAAATAGCTGAAAGTTATGGGACGTGTAGCTTCAACAACTTTCATGAGGCTCAACATCAAAGCAAAACAATCCACTTGATTTGCAAACCCTCAACCACCCAAATCATTCATTCCTTCTACAAATGGTGCACCAAGTTACCATCACTGTTCTATGAACATGGAACAGTACAGCAAAGGAACAGGCCTCTACACGATGCAAAGATAAACTAACCTCTACCTGTATGTGACCCAGGTCCCTTCATTCTCTGCATGTGCTTATTTAAAATCCTCTTAAATGCCTCTACGACCATCCCTGGCAGCGTTGTCCAGGCACCTACCACTCTCCATGTAAAAAAATAACCCCACTAATTTTCCATATGCAAAATCCAATGTTCATCAACATGAAACCGAATGTACTAATATAAAGATAAAATCTGGCTAAATTGATACCTTAATTTAGAATAAATATTGCACGTCCCATCTTAAAGCTAAGTCTTTGAGTCTTTGACATTTCCTCCTGGGGAAAAAAATCTGACTGTCTACCCTAGCGATGTCCCTCATGATTTTATATACTTTGATCAGGTCTGACATTTCAGAGAAAACAATCCAAGTTTGTCCAGCCTCCCCTTGCAGCTAAAAACTTCCAAGAAACTTTCTTGTAAACCTCTTCTGCACCCCCTCCAAAGCCTCCACATCTTTCCTGCAGTTTGGTGACCATAGGTGTAGTCAATACTCCAAACGCAGCCCAACTAAAGTCTTATAAAACTGTAACATGACTTCCTGACCCATACTCATACCCACAATAATGAAGGCAAGCATACCATACATCTTCATTACCACTCTATCCACTTATGCTGTCACTTTCATGGAGCTATGGATTAGGACTACAAGATCACTTTGTTAACTGTATTAACACGCCATTAACTGTATACCTTTCCCTTGCATTCAATTTACGAAAATGCAACATCTCACACTGGCTCATATTAAATTCCATCTGCCATATCTCTGCCCATTTCTATAGCTGATCTATATCCTACTGCATACTTGCCAGCCTACTTCACTGTCCATAACCTGACCTCTAGCCAGAATAACACCCTTCCACCACAACACGCCATCTTCTGATTCTTATGTTGAATCCAAACGTCCAATTCAGCATGGATCCTATGCAGCATAATCTTCTGGAGCAGCCTTCCATGAGAGACTTTATCAAATGTCTAACTAAAATTCAGGGATAACATCGATGGCCCTATCCTTATTGATCATCTTTGTCGCCTCAGAAAATTCCATCAAGTTCCTAAGACATGACCTGTTGCAGGCAAAGCCTTGCTGACTGTCCCACCTTAACCCATTCTCACATAAACCTATCCCAAAGAATCCAATCTAGTAGCTTCCCTACCACTGACAATAGAATCACCAGCCTCTCATTTGCTGAATGATATCTACTTCTAAAATAAAGGAACAATATTGGTCACCCTGCACTCCTCCCGGACCGTGCCTGTGGCTCAAGGTCTTTGTTAAGGCCCCTGCAATCATCTCTCTTGCCTCTTTCAATAACCTGCAACCTGCAATAGATGCAATAACCTGCAATAGATTCCAGGACAATGGGTCACAGCTTAAGGATAAGGGGGAAATCCTTTAAGACCGAGATGAGAAGAACATTTTTCACACAGAGAGTGGTGAATCTCTGGAACTCTCTGCCACAGAGGATAGTTGAGGCCAGTTCATTGGCTATATTTAAGAGGGAGTTGGATGTGGCCCTTGTGGCTAGGGGGATCAGGGGGTATGGAGAGAAGGCAGGTACGGGATACCGAGTTGGATGATCAGCCATGATCATATTGAATGGCGGTGCAGGCTCAAAGGGCCGAATGGCCTACTCCTGCACCTATTTTCTATGTTTCTATCATCTCCAAAACCAATAATCTCTACCACCATGATGGAGATTGCAGCTTGTACAAAGGAACACCAGCAAATTAATGTTCCATTCCATGTCACATACCACACTGACTTGGAAGTATCTCACTGATCTTTATCATCTCCAAGCCTAAACCCTAGTATTCTCTATCCAAAAGCACTGTGGAGTCCATTAAGTAGAAGTGAATTTAAGGATAGGCAATAAATGCTGGCCTTGCTAGGGATGCCCAGATACTAAAAGTTAGCTGGTACCTAGTTACAGTTGGGATACAATGAAATGTAATGATAGTTACAATGAAATGAGTACTGAGAAAATTACTTAAACATGCTGCTGTTTTACTGATTCTTTTGAACAAAATGCATCAGCAAGGACTGGGACAGGATCAGAGAGAGTTTAGAGAAGTGGGTGGACGATTAGGACCGTTGTTGGGGATTGGGCAAATGATAAGGAATGAGGATGAGATGAGTGGCTCACGATTTTGGCATCCTCTTCAGGTTTCACATGATTGATCACTGGGTTAATGCAGTTAGCACTTTGGAATCAGAAGATGGAGGATGCAATCTGTGCATGAGGGGATTTGAATCAGTACCCAGGTTAACAGGGAGATCATGGAGTGGAATGGGATGGGAAGTTAAGAATTACCTTTGAGAAATAGGAGAATGTCAGTCATGCATAATAATAATAATAATAATAATAATAATAATAATATTTTATTGTCATTACACATCAGTGCAACGTGATTTAGTATGCAGCTTCCAACCGATGTAAAAGAAAAGTAAAATAAATAAATAAACTGTGTGACGTGACCATCCGAGGGAGACAGTCCCAGGGGGGTGGGGGGCACTCAGCAGGGCCGGTTCAGAGCCGCTATAGCTCTGGGAATAAAGCTGATTCTGAGTCTGGAGGTTTGGGTGTAGAAGGCCTTGTAACGTCTGCCGGAGGGAAGTAGTTCGAACAGTCCGTTACAAGGGTGTGAGGAGTCTTTATGGATGCTGACGGCCTTCCTGAGGCACCGTGTGTGGTAGATGCCCTCCAAGGCTGGTAGCTGTGTCCCAATTGTGTTCAAACTGGGTTGCCTGGAAGTAACTAAAGGTTCTGCAACAACTTGATCCAATATCTCTAGCAAATTCCCTAAAATAAAGCAACTTATTTTAATTTGCAGTTGACATGCAAATTGCAGCAGAACATTGATGCATGTCTTATGCAGGGAAATGTCTGGCCAAATATGCAGAATAATGTGAAGTAAGTCAGAAATGGTTGTCAATGGTTTTCACTCTGTGGTAAGCAAGCATGTTTTCAATCATATAGCACTGAAATAATCAATACTGTGCAATCCAATTTATAGGTAAATAATATTTTTTATATTACTCTAAGTCAGTAATATAAATTACCATGTGAAAAATATATGAGACCCGTGATGAACAGAAAAATCCTGTTGTCCAACAGTGCGGAAAGTACGTGAACAATCGAGTTCCTAGATTTAGCCTCATTATTAGTAACTTAAATGGAATGCAGGACTAGGGCCTCGCAAAGTGTGTCCCAGCAAGTTATAAGTTGTAAAAACCATTAATTTGAATAGTTTCAGACAGAAGTTAAAGTAACCGAGAGTTGCAGAAGCTGATGAATTGCCACACAAAGGAGGGGATAGTATCATTGGTTCCTCTGACATGGAGGAAAGATTTGAAATCTGAAATGATACAGATGGGTGGAGGATCTTAAGAACGACAGAAGAAGCATCCATATCGGACATAAAGTAGCAGTGAAACAAATTAAACACTTCAGATAAAGGAACATCACGGAGCTGCTATCTGGTGTACTGTGGAGCAGCATTAAAGAAGTTGTCCAGATACAAAGAAAGAGAATGTATATTCATCATCAAGCCTATTCAACCATTCAATGAGGGAACGGTTGTTCTAACTCCTAATAATTATGTACAAATAAACCTACAATCCTTTGTTATTCACTAGCCTCCACCACCTCCTGTGGGCTTACACAACCATTGTATCATGTAATTTCTCCCTTCCTCTTTTCTCTGGAATTTGATTTTGTTTTTATCCCTGTCTTTTCCCAGTTAAACCTTAACTGTACAGTCACTGGAACTCACCAGCCGCATTCACTCATGCTGAAATTATGAAGCAATAGACATGCAGGAAATGAAGGGCAGTTACCAAGTTGTGAGCCAATATTACAGAAAATATTTGTTTCCTCCATAAGACAGAACAGAGGACATCAACCAATTAACAATCCAAACTTAAATATCATCTGTCGTGAGTACGCAGGCTCAGTTTTGCCCGCAAACGACCGAGTAAACAATCAATGTGAAGCAGGTCATTGAATAGATCCATTGCTGGAAAATTTGGTGACTATTAAAACAGCCTTGCATAGGCTGGTGCAATGTGCAAAAATAAATCAAATGTAGGCACAGAGCTAGAGCAGCTGCAGATAATATAAGCCCATGTGTAAGTGCAGAAAGATTCAGTGAGCGGGATGGAGATTGATAATCAGTGGTTGCGAACAGGCTGGAAAGAGGCCAAGGAATCGTATGGTGCCCACAGGTGGGGAGATCAGTTGTGGGTAGGTGGAATCAAACAAGAGATTAAAGGGTTACACAAAAAAGCTGGAGAAACTCAGCGGGTGCAGCAGCATCTATGGAGCGAAGGAAATAGGCAACGTTTCGGGCCGAAACCCTTCTTCAGACTGATCGGGGGCGGGGGTGGGTGGGGACAAGAAAGGGAAAAGGAGGAGGAGCCCGAAGGCTGGGGGATGGGAGGAGACAGCAGGGGGGCTGAGGAAGGGGAGGAGACAGCAAGGACTAACAAAATTGGGAGAATTCGATGTTCATGCCCCCGGGGTGCAGACTCCCCAAACGGAATATGAGGTGCTGTTCCTCCAATTTCCGGTGCTGCTCGCTGTGGCCATGGAGGAGACCCAGGACAGAGAGGTCGGAGACGGAGTGGGAGGGGGAGTTGAAGTGCTGAGCCACCGGGAGGTCAGCTTGGTTATTGCGGACCGAGCGGAGGTGTTCGGCGAAACGATCGCCCAACCTCCGCTTGGTCTCACCGATATAGATCTGAGATTAAAGGGTATAGGAAAGAAATGCAGATGCTGGTTTAAATCAAAATCAAGATCAGTCTGAAGAAAGGTCTCGACCCGAAACGGCACCCATTCCTTCTCTCCAGAGATGCTGCCTGTCCCGCCGAGTTACTCCAGCATATTGTCCAGCAAGAGGTGATGGAGGTGGTGGAAGGATGGTGTCAAGGTGAACTCTTTTGGTAGATTAGAACTCTTTTAGGTAGATGACAACTTTTGTCAGGCAGGAGCTAGGGAGAGTAAATTGGGAGCAGATGTTGCCAGACAAGTCCGCATCCGATACATGGGTGTCATTTAAAAGCCAGTTGATCAAGGTTTAGGACCGGATGTTCCAGTCAGGAGGAGGGATAAGGATGGCAAGGTAAGGAAACCATGGTTGACTAAAGAGGTTGTAAAGTTGAAACAAGGGACTGCACATACTGGTTAATACACAAAAGGACATAAAGTGCTAGGGGAGCCCAGCAGGTCAGGCTGCATCTCTCGAGAACAGGTTTTTTGTGACATATATAACATTTGAGGTTGATAGCCTTCTACAGACCCTTTGGCCTGGTATTCAATTGTGGGGTCAGGTTCAAGTGCTAGGTATGAGGTGGTGTCCAAGAGCTGGCGCCTGGCCTTGGCACAGTAGAGGTCAGCCTGCCAGACAATAACAGCATTAAGAAAACCAAAAGAAGAGATGACACTGGCCTGGACAAATATCTTTGGAACTTATGTCACCACAGGTGAGGTCCCAGAGACTGGAGAGTGGCCAATGTTGTTCCTTTACAGACTATTAAAAAAAAGCTGTAAGTGCTGTGAATCAGCAAAATTCTTTGGGTTCCCTCAGAGTATTTTCCAGTATACACTGTTAAGGCCTTGAATAAACTGACTAGTTTGGGAAAACACTACTCTATGCGATTTTCTTTGTGTATTGTCCCAATCTGAACCGTATTTAAGAGGGTGGGTATTGTATTGTATTGTTGTATTGTATTCAATTTATTGTCATTGTCTCAATTTGAGACAACGAAATGAATTTCCCTTACAGGCAGTATCATTAAAAAAAAATCACAAAGAAATTATAAAAATAAATAATAAAACATATTAAAAATAAAATTGAAATTGAATTAAAATTTAAAAAAAAGCACAAACACAGAAGTCCACGACACAACATAACATATATGGCACCAAGGTGAGGAAGGCACCATAGTCCAGCCAGCCTCCCCTCCGTGTTCATCCGTGGTCGGGGCCTTCCGAGCACCCGCAGTCGCCGCCCCGGGTGGCCCGATGTTCAGGCCCTCACGCCGGGCTGGTGGAACACCGACGCCGAACCCCGACAGTGAGCAGCCTCCTCCTCAGCGACCCAGACCTCCTGATCAGCCGCCTCCCACTGCCGTAGTCTGCAGCTCCTGAGTCCGCAGGCCGAGCCGGGCAGAGTCACAGGACCCCGCACTGTCCACCAGCGCCGCCCGCGTTGGGAGCTCC
Source organism: Leucoraja erinaceus (assembly GCF_028641065.1). NCBI lineage: Eukaryota > Metazoa > Chordata > Chondrichthyes > Rajiformes > Rajidae > Leucoraja > Leucoraja erinaceus. The sequence continues at coordinate 33,513,140 of NC_073387.1, read as the reverse complement.
GCAAAACGCAGCTCCAGGATGTCGGTGCAGCAGGTCCAGCACTCCGGGCTCCAGACAGCGACCCCCCGGTAAGGCATCGCCAGCCCCGCGATGTTTCAGCGCTGTCCTGTCACTGCTGGAGCTCCGGTCGATCCTGGCAGGAAAGGCCGCGCCAATCCAGGTAGGTAGGCCGCTGGGGGGGGGGGGGGGGGAGGACGCGACTCGAATAATAGTCGCGTCCTCACCAGGAAGCGGCTGAAGGACGGTATCCCCCGCACCGTGCCCTCTTCCCCCACATAAAAACACCAAAAAACACACTTTAACATAATTAAATAAACAAAAAAACAAAAAGATACCGGGCTGTAGGTGGAGGCTGCTGGCACCAGCGCCACCGGAAGTACAATACACGTCAAACACATAATTCCTGCCAGCAATGTACCGCTGCCAAGTCTACTACCAAGTCTAGTTGAGGTACTTCGAGCAGAGAAGAGGACTGAGGCCAGCATGGATCAGTGATAGTCATATTGAATGGTAGGACAGGCTAAACTGGCCAAGTGACCTACTCCTGCCTTGTGCACTTGTGAAGATGCCTTTGTCTCAGCATTCAGATTGGACTCACTGCAGAATAGAGTACAGGTTTGCTTTGGGGATTTGGATGCAAAAAAAAAAAAAAATGGTCATATATTTACTCAACTTAAATTTAAGTTATATCTCCCAAATTCTAAAATTTAATTCCTTTGTGTAGAGGACAATTCACACATGATGCAATTGCAATTTGGCAAACGCAACAAAGGATTAATTACTGCACCATGTTACGTTTTGCCAAACACTACACAAGGGTAATTTACTCTTACTTTAAAGATAAGAATAAAATTGTTTCTGATTAACTTGGGAACCCTGCATGATGCTTGTTATATATTCTGAATATCTTTACTTTCAGTCAACAAATATTTAAATTTTCAATAAACAGAAGTTTTAATACATTTGTTTGAGAAGGAACTGCAGATGCTGGAAAATTGAAGGTAGACAAAAGTGCTGGAAAAACTCAGCGGGTGAGGCAGCATCTATAGAGCGAAGGAAATAGGTAACGTTTCGGTCTGAAGAAGGATTTTGGCCCGAAACATTGCTTATTTCCTTCGCTCTATAGATGCTGCCTCACCCGCTGAGTTGCTCCAGCACTTCTGTCTACCTTCAATTTTCCAGCATCTGCAGTTCCTTCTCAAACAAATGTATTAAAACTTCTGTTTAGTGAAAATTTAAATATTTGTTGACTGAAAGTAAAGATATTCAGAATATATAACAAGCATCATGCAGTGTTCCCAAGTTAATCAGAAACAATTGTATTCTTATCTTTATCTTATCTTACCTTTAATACATTTGACTGTTTTTTGCAATCTTCAGCAGCAAACCTCTTTGGAGATTAAATAACTCAACCTTTGGAAAGCCTCATCAAAAACAAAGGAACAAACTATTCTGACACCATCGCAGATGGAGGCAATAAATTATCCACACAAGTATGGTACAATACATAGTGGCAATCCACGATGGTCACACCATTCCCCAATCGTAGGGTGGGAAATGGGCAGTCAAGCTCTTTCAGTTAGGTCTGGTAACCTTCAACAATTAACACAATGGCATCAGCATAATGCAACATCAGACAATCCTTCTTCTCACTTCCCCAAAGATAGCTCTAGGGCATCTTGGCTCATTGCTGTACGTGTAAAATAATTAATTTTGCAATGAATTTCCTTGCGTAAAAACAAACTATATCTACAATGACAGTAAAATAAAAAAGCAAAGTAAGTACATCACTTCAATAGTTTTATTTTTGTTTAAATCTCAGAAGATCTCACGAGGTCAATCAACATAAACTCTCTGGTTAAGAAGGCACAACAATGGCTTCACTTCTTAAGAACTCTCAGGAAAGTCAACTTGCCACAACAGCTGCTAGTGTCCTTCTACCGCTGCTCCATTGAGAGTGTACTGACATATGGTATCCTGGTGTAGTATGGCAACAGTTCTGCAGCTGACAAGAAGGCGCCGCAGAGAGTCATCAACACAGCCCAGAAGATCACCAACACACATCTGCCTGCCCTGGAAGACAGTTATAGCTCCCGTTGCCTGCGGAGGGCATCCTGCATCCTAAAGGACCCATCTCACCCCGTCCATCATTTGTTTCCCTTCTGCCCTCAGGAAAGTGCTAAAGGTCCATCAAAGCACACATCACAAGACTAACAGTTTCTACCCTAATGGGCCTGTCCCACTTTCACGACCTAATTCACGACCTCTGCCGCGTTTACCCTCGTCTCATACTCGCAGCATGGTTGTCACGAGGTCGTTGGAGGTCGTAGGTAGGTCGTAGGTAGGTCGTAGGAAGGTCATAGCAGGCCGTGCTGCTAGTCGTAGGTATTTGTGGCATCAAGTAGGTCGGGGCGTTTTTCTAGCATGATGAAAAATGTCCACAAGTGAAAAAGGTTGTGAATTAGGTCATGAAAGTGGGACGGGCCCTTTAGTCCATCACCAAAATGAACTCTGCACTGAAAGCACACCCCTCATAGTCAATATTTATACTGTACCTTTGTGCAATACTGATATGTTCATTTAGAATATTTATATTTATTCTATTCTGTGCAATATCTTATATTCTGACAATGACTTTCTGAGTGCAATATCTTATATTATGGTAAGGGTGCATACGTATTATATGTATGTATGCATGAGTGAATCTGCGTGTATGTGTCACAGTATGTACACATGAGTGTATGAACAATTTCCATTTTTCACATTTTTTTGGTTATTTTATTGTTATTTTTATCTTATTTGAGCTTCGCTCAGGCAGTGAGCCAGAATGCTGTTGTATGCACCACGCCAATGACAATAAAGTAATGAAGTAAAGTAAGTAAGTTCATTATTTCAATCGTTTTTTTTTACAAACATTGATGCAATCATACAATTTAGTCCAGCATCTCAAGGGAAAGCGGCCATTGTAGTTTTTGGACTTTTGCCCTAAGTTGCAAAATGCAGACTCAAGGACAGGACCCCATTGATTCATCCCCTGGCAAATCCTTTGGCCTAGAAGAGCAGAATATCATCCTATTGAATTTCTGTACCTTCTTGCCAGCCTCTCAGGATTTATTGGCAAACTATTAATTTGATGGGATTTTATGATAAACCCTAAAATTAAAAACTGTGCCAACAATGTAATGAATTGCTCAGCCAAAGTATTTTTAAAAGCAGTGGTAGGCTTCTGCTGATAGACTAAGTCGGAAGTAAGAAACACCATCGATCCTGCATCAATGTTACAGTTACATAAATTAAATGCCAGTGAAACATTCAGCCACTCTTGGTCACTTAATTTTGCTTGTGTATATCTAGACATGCCTGCAATATAGTGATTATAGCACCAGGTGGAGTTCCTACAAGCTCCACAGTATACAAATCCACAATTGTAGTCCAGAGCATCACAGACATTCTCAAAGGAAACATTTCTTAAAGGAAACATCAAAAAAAAGATTGAACTCGCAAATTGTATTGCATTTCATTGAGTATTCCTTGACCCAGCACAAAGCCATAATCACAAACAAGCCTCACAGACACACAGACACAGACAAAACACAAAGTATAAATTATACAAGGCAGTGAAAGAATTTGAAAAAAAAACAAGACATAAGAGCCAAAAAAGAATTAGAAATCGAGTCCTTAGTAGTGCAAAATGTGTTATGTTGCTGGGATAAAATTAGGGTTGTGCAGGTTGGTTCAAGAACCTGATGGTTGCAGAAAGGTAGTTGGAGGACTTCAGGCTTCTGCACCTCCTGCGCATTTGTGGCAGTGAGAAGAGGCCATAGTGGAGATTTTTGATGATAGATGTGCGCCAGTGCCTCTACTTTCTTACAAGTTTAAAGAAAGTACTTGGAACAAACTTCTAGAAATGTACCATGGAAAGTATCCTGACTGGTTTCATCACGGCCTGATACGGCAAATCACAGGAACTCACAAAGGTACTTTTGTCCTCTCCACGATTGAAAGTACCTAAAAGAGCGGCTGCCTCAAGAAGATAACATCTATTATCAAGAATCACCTTCCTCTGGCCAATGCCCTAGCCTCACTGCCATCATTAAGCAGGAGATACAGAAGCCTAAAGTCCCATATCACCAAGATTGGGAACAATTACTTTACTAAAACTATCAGGTCCTCAAATATATCCTAATCCTATCCAAATAAGGAACACTTAAGGGCCTGTCCCACTTAGACGATTATTCAGCGATCTGTCGGCAACTGTCAAGTTCGTGGCACTCGCCTGAAAAACCGGGAACTGGAACAGCGACTGTGGAGCACACACACACACACACACACACACACAAACACATCGCAAAGGCAGGGGCCAGGGTAAGCGGGGGAGCGCTGTCTGAAATTCACACGGTGCAAACTCAAGGTGATACAGACACACACACCGCAATGAACAGGAAGGTTAAGACTGCTAGCACAGTGTACGGTAAGTCCTTTAAAAGAGGGGGGGGGGGGGGGGGGATGGAAGGGGGGGAAGGGGGGAAGGGGGGGGAAGGGGGGAAGGGGGGAAGGGGGGGAAGGGGGGAAGGGGGGAAGGGGGGGAAGGGGGAAGGGGAAGGGGGAAGGGGGGAAGGGGGGAAGGGGGGAAGGGGGGGGGAAGGGGGGGGGGGGGAAGGGGGGGAAGAAGGAGTGGAGACACTTTTAAGAAGCCAGGACAACTTTTAATAAGCCAGAGATACATAGCTGTGACGTTTGGCGGGCATTTAACATTACCGGTCGGTTATCCATAGTTCTGAAAACTCATGCGTACATTTTTTTCCCCCAATGAGCCAATGAAAATGCCTGGTCAGCAAAGGCCATTAACTAAAACTACCTACGACTTCCCACAACTGCACCTACAGGATTATCAATTTTCTCCATGGCGACCAACTTTCGGTCGCAGAAAAATTTGCGGTGACCATACTGAGGCCACGACTAGTTCCCAGAATGCAGGAATTCCTCGCGACTATGAAGGAGACTCACCAGAGACCACCAGCGACCATGTGGCGATCATGAGGCGAGCGCAGAGTCTCCTGCACTCGCCTAAAAAGTCGCCTAAGTGGGACAGGCCCTTTAGGATCACCTCGTACTACCATGGCTTTGTTGCACCGTAATTCTTATCACCGTCTTGTACAACTTAACGTGTAACTTATGTTTTGCGTGTTGTCCGAATCTATGTGCTTGTGATGCTGCTCAATACAAGAATTTGATTGTACTTGTACCACAACATATTTGCACGCATGACAGTGAACCCAATTTAACTTCACTTGTAGCAACAATGCCTTCAGCTGCCAAGGCCCATGCTCTGAAATTATTTTTCTAATTCTCTGCACTTCCTCTTGCATTCTTTAGGACACTCCTTAAATCCTACCTCACTGACAAAGTGCTTTTTTTTAAGCTGCCTTTATATTCTGTGTGGCTTAGAATCAAATATTGACTCTTAATGCTCCTGTAAAATGGCTGGGGATGATTTATTACAGAAAATTAGTACCTCATTGTCAATACAGTCTTCACAAATTTTCGATCAATTTCTTCTGCCACATAATTACTTCCGGTGGTACGTCATACATGCAACATATAGTTACCCAGTCATACCATTTAATTCACTACAGTCTTAGAAACTTAAAAAACATAGAAACATAGAAAAATAGGTGCAGGAGTAGGCCATCTGGCCTTAGAGACAGCATGACCATTCAATATGATCATGGCTGATCATCTAAAATCAGTACCCCATCCTGCTTTTTCCCCATATCCCTCACATAACTCTCTCTAAAATATTCAGTGAAATGGGCTCCACTGCCTTCTGTGGCACAAATTCCACAGATTCACAACTCTCTGGGTGAATTTTATTTTCCTCATCTCAGTCCTAAATGGCCTACCCCTTATTCTTAAACTATGCCCCCCTGGTTCTAGACTCCCCCAACATCAGGAACATTTTTCCTGCATCTAGCCTGTCCGATCTTTTAAGAATTTTAGATGTTTCTATAAGTTATCCTCTCATCCGTCTAAATTCCAGTGAATACAAGCCCAGTTGACCCATTCGTTCATCATTTGTCACTCCTGCCGTCGCGGGAATTAACCTGATGAACCTACTCTGCACTCCCTTAATAGTAATAAAGTCCTTCCTCAACTTAGGAGACCAAAATTGCACACAACACTCCATGTGTGGTCTCACCAGGGCCATGTACAACTGCATTAAGACCTCCTTGCTCCTAAACTCAAATCCTCTCGCAATGAAGCCCAACATGCCATTAGCTTTCTTCACTGCCTGTTGTACCTGCATGCTTACTTTCAGTGACTGATGTACAAGCACACCCAGGTCACGTTGCACCTCCCCTTTTCCTAATCTGACACCATTCAGATAATAATCTGCTTTCCTGTTCTTGCCATCAAAGTGCATAACCTCACATTTTTTCACATTATACTGCATCTGCCATGCATCTGCCCACTCTCCCAACCTTTCCAAGTCACTCTGCAGCCTCATAGCATCCTCATCGCAGCTCATATTGCCACCCAGCTTTGTGTCATCCGCAAACTTGGAGATGTTACATTTAATTCCCGCATCTAAATCGTTAATATATATCGTAATTACTGTGGTTGCAGCCCCGAGCCTTGCGGCACCCCACTAGTCACTGCATGCCATTCTGAAAGGGACCCGTCAATTCCTACTCTTTGCTTCCTGTCTGCCAACCACTCTATCCATATCAATACCCTATCACCAACACTATGTGCTCTAATTTTGCACACTAATATCTTGTTTGGGACCTTGTCAAAGGCGTTTTGCAAGTCCAGATACACCACATCTACTGACTTTCCCTTATCCATTATACTTCTTATATCCTCAAAAAATTCCAGAAGATTAGTCAAGCATGATTTCCCCTTCATAAATCCATGCTGACTTTGACAGATCCTGTCACTGCTGTACAAATGTGCTGCTGTAACATATTTAACAATTGACTCCAGCATCTTCCCCACTACTGATGTAAGGCTAACTGGTCTACAATTCCCCGTTTTCTCTCTTCCTCCTTTCTTAAAAAGTGGGGTTACATTGGCTACCCTCCAGTCCATAGGAACTGATCCTGAGTCAAGAGAACATTGGAAAATGATCACCAATGCATCCACAATTTCTAGGGCCACCTCCTTGAGTATTCTGGAATGCAGACCATCTGGCCCTGGGGATTTATGTGCCTTCAGTCCCAACAGTTTACTCAACACCATTTCCTGACTAATGTGAATTCCGTTCTGTTCTTCACTCCCACTACATCCTCGGTCCCCTAGTATTTCTGGGAGATTGTTTATGTCTTCCTGAGTGAAGACATAACCAAAGTACTCGTTTAACTGTTCTGCCATTTCTTCGTTTCCCATTATAAATCCACCTGTTTCTGATTGTAAGGGAACTACATTTGTCTTCACTAATCTTTTCCTTTTTACATATCTAAAGAAGCTTTTAGAGTCAGTTTTTATATTCCCCGCAAACTTTCTTTCGTGCTCTTTTTTCCTCCTCATAATTAACCCCTTTGCCCTCCCCGGTTGAGTTCTAAATTTCTCCCAGTCATCCGGTTTGCTGCTTCCTCCGGCCATTTTATATGCCTTTTTCTTGGATTTAACACTACCCATGATTTCCCGCAATAGCCACGGTTGAGCCGCCTTCCCCATTTTATTTTTTCACCAGACAGGGATGAACAATTTTTGGAGCTCATCCATGCCGTCTTGAAATATCTGCCATTGCGTCTCCACCATCAACCCTTTAAGTATAATTTGCCAGTCTCTCCTAGCCAATTCCCGTCTCATACCTTCAAATTCTCCTTTCTTTAAGTTCTAGTCTCTGAATTAACCATGTCACTTTCCATTCTAATGCAGAATTCCACCATATTATGGTCACTGTTGCCCAAGGGACTTTGCACAATAAGATCGCTAACTAATTCTTCCTCATTACACAATACACAGTCTAGGATGGCCTGTCTGCTAGTCGGTTCCCTAAATATTGATTTAAAAAATCATCCCGTATACATCTGGGAAATCCTCCACCTCAGCGCTGCTACGAATTTGGTTGGCGCAATCTATATGTAGATTGAAGTCACCCATTCTTGGGATTATAAAGTCATCAGATAAGGAAGCATTTCCTAGACTGCACTTTTGGTTTCCAAATAAAATTTCATATTTTGAAGTTGGTATTCAGCAGAAAATCCCAATTTCTGGAAAATAGTTAGTCAAAGGAATGTGGATTTAGAGATAGGACAAAATAAATTCTGGATTGTCATTTATTTGACCCTGTTAGCTTCCATTTTCCCCCATGTATTCCTAATTCCTTGTTCCACACATCCAATATTCAATGTCTTACCTTCCTGTAACAGAAGATCCAAATACATCAGTGACAAATGTACTTCATTTACTTTAACCTGAATCTTCACATCTTCCACAAGAGAGACATTCAACCAGAAATGTTGGTCTAACAACAAGTTTTCCAAACAGCGACCGACAAATCCTAGATAAACAGATTAAATTTAATAACAATGGGGTTACATGATTAACATTTTTGCTAATGATTCTGGCAAACCTTATCAACTAAATATGTATGTCAGCCAAAAAAGTGTTCCCTCTCCTGAAGGCCCTGGTTTACCCTGAGGTTCAAATCCATAAGTATTCAGTGCCCTTATTTCAACAAAGTAGCATTTTTTTCTTATTATGGCCTTAAAGATATTGTGCTTTGGATTACACGTGATTTGCCAGTTATTGACTTTAGAAAAGAAGATAATGTACACACCAGTCGGCATCAATAGTGCTAATGTGTACAAGTTCCTAAATATTATTAATAACTTGTCCTGCACCAATCAAATTGATGCTGTAGCATACAAAACATAACCACGCATCTACTTCCTCAGAAGATATAGGAATTTCAGCATGTCTCTAAGGACTCTTACCAATTTCTACAGAAACTCAGTAGAAAGCATCCTATTGGAATGCATCACAACTTGGTCTTGCAACTGATCTGGCTAAAACCATAGGAAATTGCAGAGTTGTCAACTCAGCCCAGTACATCACGCAAAACAGCCTCATCCCATTGACTTCATCTATACTTCACGCTGCCTCAGGAAAACAGTTAAATAATCAAGGACCATTTGCACCCCAATCAAACCCACCATTCCCTTCTCCCATCAAGCAGAAGACACAAAAGCTTGAAAGCACAGACCACCATATTCTTCCCCACTATTTTCATGCACATCTCAGGTTGTAATCCCGATCTCTCAACCTACCTTCTTGGGGTTCTTGCATTTTGTTCCTGCACTCATTCTGTAACTATAATGTTCTAACACTGTAACACTATATTCTGCATTCTGATATCTATCTCTTTGCTCTACATGTTGTACCAGTATGTATGGCTTGATTGCGCTGATTGATACTATGATTAGACTGGATAGCATGCAAACAATGTTTTTCACTATCTCAGTACACAAGTAACAATAATAAACCAATACCAAATCCAATACCTATAGTACCATGGTAAGGTCAATTCCACAGCAAATGCACACTCTCTGTTGGGATCACTGGACAATAAACATAGACGTAGATCCCTTTTTTGTTACCTCTCTATATGCAGGGATGGTCAAACTGCTGGCATATTAAGGTTTACGTTGCTCTATAAATAAAGCAAATTAATTGTTTTTAAGTATCAAGTACGTGGTTACAAAATATTGCACTTCAAAGCCTTGTTTCCCTTAGTTCTGCCATCACAATGTAGCAAAGTTGCAAACCAGTGCATTAATGTGAAAGTCTCAAACTTATTATCTGCAAGCTAACAGTGACTCTTTCCTTTGGCAGAGGTTCTCTGGAATTCCCCTTAGCCTGGTTACAGTATTTTCAAATCTATTCCTTATAGCTATTGGAGAGATGGCAGGAATGTTACATTTTTTAATAATTATTAGTGTTTGTAATAATGTTTTTATATCAACAATTAAGGCAATTTTTTTATTGTCAATATCCTTATTTTAAGTCAAAGGATATGTTTAATGCTGAGATTGACAGATTCTTGATTAATACTGGTACCAGTCATTGTGGGGCAGAAGAATGGGGCTGAGAGGGAAGGATAGATAAGCCATGATTGAATGGCGGAGTAGACTTGATGTTCCGAATAGCCTAATTCAGCTAATATTACTTATGCACATAATTTAGTTGTTTTCTTTTACCTTATTATTTTTAACATACCACAAAGCTCATGGTGTCGGCTTGCTGCTTGCCCTGGGGCATTTTGTGGAGGACATTCATTTTTAGCCCATCCGCATGACCTGATTACACTGCATGAGACCCTATGGCTCCAAGGACAACTTGGTCCGTAAGGCTGCATTTTGCTTTGTTTACATGTGGTTGCAAGTGAACAATTTTATGGCAGTGCAAACGACTGATCACATTCAGCAAGTTTCCTGTCCCAGTGCTAGAAATATTTCGCAGTTCAGGCAGCTAGTGAGGGATGATCAATCTCTTGTTCAAATATCCTGCACTATAAAAATTAAACGTCGATCCAATATTGACTCTACTGCTGAAAGGACTCGTCTGTTGGCTTTCAAACAGCAAATTATTGTACAAGAGTGGTCTGAGTATCTTGTATCTGGAAAAAATCCTTCCTTTAGCAATAACACCACCACCCTTTTGCTAAATAATTACATCATCTCCTGGAATGTTTAGGTTGGTCTTTGGCTTCCTGATGGAAACGTTTCCAGGTTCTTTAAATAATAAAATCTGTTGTCTTGCATGCTACCTTTAAGTATCACAAAATAAATACAAAGGACACTGAAATTCTGAAGTTTAAAAAATTAAATGGACTGTTGGAAGTATTATAAGAAAGGTGGTATTTATGGAGAAATAAAATGTTGATTTGCTTAATGTTTAATGTCTCACTCCTCAAAAAAATATATAAAATACTAACTTCACTGCCACAGAATCAGCTTTGCCTTCCTCAGTGGCCTTTCAGGCAGTGAGGCCGATTGAAAAATCAACACAATGCCAATTTTATAATTACAAAAGTGTAAGGCAGTGTTGGTGTTGATAACAGTCACAAGATGTATAAACAGTCCAGTGTTTGCGAAACAAAGAGTAACACAAATCTGGATTCAGTTTCCAAAATAGATATTTGATATCTCTCAAATAAAAATTACAGAGGAGCGATTTTCTGTATCTGGAGCAAGACTTCAAGGGGAACATTAACCATTTATTAAAATAAAAACACAACCAACACATGAAAATCCCCTTCAAAAGTACGGACAGATTATAGGCTTCTTGGTGAGATGCATGCATTAAAACAGCATTCGGGTAAAGATGATTTTACAACTCAATAATCTAATCGTGCAGTTCAACAGTGAGACTGTTACTGCATTTAAAGTATTTACTTTTCTCTGTAAAGTACATGTCGGGTTGGAGGCAAATTGTTTGATTCTACTTTGCTAATTTTTCATTTACTGATGACAGGCGTAATGTAGTACGAATTGAGGGAGCTTTGTCTCACATACTTTGAACAATAGAAATGTAGATTTCATGTTACTGCAGTTACACATAAATAAAACATTCAAGGGTCAGAGAGTCTTACAGTGTGGAAATAGGCCTTTCAGCTCAACTAGACCACACTGGCCAACATGTCCCATTTATACCACTACCATTTGTCTGTGTTGGCTCATAATGTTCTAAACCCGTCCTATCCATGTACCTGTCTAAATCTTTCTTAACCGTTGCAATAGTACCTGCCTCAACTACCTCCTCTGGCAGTATGATTCACACACCTACCACCCTTAGTGTGAAATAATTACCCTTCAGGATCCTATTAAATGTTTCCCTTTCTCACCCTAAACTTATGTCCTCTGGTTCTCGATTCCCCTATTGTGGGCAAGAGACTCTGTGCATCTACCCGATTTATTCCTCTCAAGATTTTGTACACCTCTTTAAGATCACCCATCAACATCCTGCGCTCTAAGGAATAGAGTCCTCGCCTGCTCAGCCTCTAACTACAGCCCGTGCCCTCAAGTCCTGGTAAAATCCTCATAAATTTTCTCTGCACCCTTTACAACTTAACGGCATATTTCCTATTACATGGTGCCGAAAACTGAACACAATACTCCAAATGAAGCCTCACCATGTCTTATCAACTATACTGCCAAGTGCTGTCTCTTTCAACAAACTATGTACCTGTACTCCTACAACCTCCTGCTCTACAACACACCACAGAGCCCTACCATTCTCTGTGTAGGTCACACATTTCTCCGAATTAAATTCCACCAATCCCGTTATCCCTGATCTCTATCTCCGCTATATTAATGATTGCATCAGGGCTACTTCTACACCCATGCAGAACTCAGACTTCATCAATATTGCTACTAATTTCCATCCTGCATTCAAATTCACTTGGACCATCTCTGATATCTTCCTTTCGCTTCTTCATCTCACCTCCATCACAGGAGATAGGAAAAAATAAAGAAACCTACTGACTCCCACAGCTATCTAGACTACACTTCCACCCACCCTGCCTCCTGCAAAGACTCTATCTCCTACTCCCAATGTCTCCGTTGCACCTGCGCTCAAGATGAGGTGTTCCACACCAGAACACCAGGTGTTCCTCATTCTTTAGGGAAGCTGGCTCCCCTCTTCCATCATAGTTAAGGCCCTTACTAGGGTCTCCTCGAATGCCATTGAGAGGTAATTCAGTCATTTATTTTCTCTTCACAAACATAATAAGCAACCACATACCTAGGGAAAGGTAAGTTGTAAATTTCCAAATTTCCTCAACAGTCTTAAAGGTGAGAACAAAGAGGTCCTTCTCTGCGTGAATTGAAATCAGTCGCGATGATAATTCCTGCAAATTTCAAAACATCAGCAAAGGGTAATTTATAAATCACAGGGATTAGGAGATATTTCTAAGCACAAGCTCTGCATTGCTTTCTGAGAGAAATTATGTGGTATTTCTACAGTAAAACATCCTGTGAATTGTACGCAGCAGATAACGAATGATGCAATGTGTTACACAATTACTTCACTATCCAGCTCAGACATCATGGATCACCTGATGAGTCACGTCTCTAAAATTCCTCTGATTCCACCATTCACACTAAGTCCTGATTGGTTTTTAGCCATTAAACCAAATGAAATTCCAATTGAAAATGCTAGACCTCCGTATATTCTGCAGCAGCCTGAGTTTTCACACCACATTGCTGCATGTCAGGATCAAGGATAAGCAGGCTCCCAGTAAATACATCTAATACAAAAGCAGGCGCAGGCTCCCAGTAAATACATCTAATAAAAGTTTACTGAGCCATATGCACATGCTTGTATCAGAAGATGACCCTTTAACAACAAAACCAATGTAAATTAAGACCCAAAGTGCTGGAGCAACTCAGCAGGTCAGGCACCATCTCTGAAGGATATTGATAGGTGATATTTAGATGGGCAACCTTCTTCAGATTAATTGTAGTAGGGCTGAGGGGTAGATGGGGGGGGGCAGAGGGGGAAAGGCAGGCACTTTCAAATAATCCCATGATATTATAGGATATAGTTCAACTGCTTAAATTCATATAATTCAACAAAGCCTGCTCATTTGGATTTTTTCCCCTATATTTAGGAAGTGGTAAGAATAAGTTAAATTAGTTAAATAACTCCATTTTATATCCCCTCCTCGAACAACACATTCAAGACATGCATTGTAATTAACTCTCATGTCAAAACAAAAACAATCAAATTTCCCTTCCCATAATAACATGACATCCTATTATAATATAACTCTCCAAGAGAGCACTATTACCAAATAATATTATATTTATCATATTCTTTTTATCTCAGCAGTCATGAACAGTATTTTTTATACATTAGGCGTCTTACATTGAAAAGCGCGCCAACATCTTTGGTTTCGCTTTCCAGAATGCACAGCCTCCTTCTTGTAGCCCCTTGAAGCTCATGATCGACAAGTCCTGATTTTTGACTGATAACACAGTATGATAATGTCACATCTGGAAAAAAAAGACAGATCAGTCCAGTGTTAAATGATTTCCTCTGGGGCGCCTACATTTTTTTGTGCAAACTTAGTGTAAAATTTTGTGTTTTAAACAATTTCTCGTAATTGACCAAAGTGAAGCCATATTCTTTCAGATATTTCTGTGCGTTTCTGACTGATTGGTATGCTATCTTTGGTGTGCATTTAGTTATATTTTCCATTTAGAAATGAGAAGTTTAAATATCAGGGAATGTAACATAATCAACTGTCACAGTTGTAAAGTATTTAAGCAATAAAAAACGGTAAAGGAACATCAACGGGTTAGGTAGCATGTGTGGAGGACATTTACAGTCAATGTTTCGGGTGACCCTTATTCAGAGTGATAAAAGTGGGGTGGAGGTGGGGGGGAACCAAAGTTAATAAAGAGAGTTATGGGTAAAACAAAGCCTGGCAAGTGTTAGGTGGATACAGGGGAGGGGAGGATTGATTGGCAGATGGATGAAACTTTAGAGATGTTAGAGATTCAGTGCAGAAACTGGCCCTTTGGCCCATCGAGTCCTTGCCGACCAGTGATCACCCCATACGTTAGCACCACCTTACTAGGAACAATTTACGATTTACAGAAGTCAATTAACCTACAAACCTGCACATCTTTGGAGTGTGGAAGGAAACCAGTGCCCCCTGGGAAAACCCATGTGCTCACAGGGAGAATGTACACACTCCATACAGACAGCAACCGTAGTCAGGATCAAACCCGGGTCTCTGGCGCTGTAAGACAATAAGTCTACCACTGCGCCACTGTGCCCACCCCAGCAACGGCCAAGGGTTAGAAATGAAATTGAGACAAAAGGATGTAAGATAAGGGGAGAAGAGGAGTGAAATGTAAAGCCGGAGTAACGGATTTACATTTAATGCCTCTCTCTTTATCTGACACGCTTTTGTCTCCTTTTCATCTCCAGCTTTTGTCGCTTACTCCACCCATCCACCAATCAAACCCCCTTAACAGTTCCCATCTATTAGTTGCCAGGCTTTCTCCCACCCCCAATTTTATTTTACAGGTTTCTCTCCCCTTACTCCAATCAGGTGCAAAGGGTCCCAACCAAAATATTGTCCAAACATTCTCTCCCCAAATGCTGCCTGATCCACTGAGTTCCTCCAGCACTTTGTGTTTTGCTCACGATTCCAGCATCTGCAGTTTCTTGTGCCTCCATTTTTAAAGGAAGAGCTTGTTGTCACTCTCCCAATCTCATGATTCCATTCTTTTGAAGAAGGCAACACAGAGTTCACGATAGGCCAGCTGCGGACTATTGTTCTCGCCAGGGAACCTTAATAAATTAGTCTGCTGACAGCAAATCCTAAGCCGTTAAGAATCAAATCTCTCCACATTAAGTGGTGATGCAAGTGCAAATTGGAAGAAGGGAGGAAATAAAACTTTACAAGTTATCAGAAAACATGAAGTGCTGATTGAATTTCCATCAACTAATTAATAGTGCATTTGGCTTAATTATATGTTTGGACACATAACTTTTTCATAATTAAACTGGCTGCTTTTAGTTAGAAGGTGTTGTACACTGTGGCACCAGAGAATCATAAAACGGTTGCAGCACATGTGGCAGAGATTTACTCATCATATCTATAAAAAGACAAAAAGTGTGAGATATGGATAGAAGAGGTCAGAATTGTGAAGCCCACAATCAAGGCAAAATACACAAATACAAACCCACTGTCTCCCACTGTTGTTCAAGCGGAACGATGGTGCAGCAGTAAAGTTGCCTCCTTACAGCACCAGAGACTGATTCGACGCTGACTACAGGTGCTGTCTGTATAGTTTGTATGTTCTCCCTGTGACTGCATGAGTTTTCTCCGGCTGCTCCAGTTTCCTCCCACATTCCAAAAATGTAGGTTAATTTGCTTCTGTACATTGTCCCTAGTGTGTATGATAGGACTTGCGTATGGGTGCTCGCTGGTCGGCGTGGACTCGGTGGGCCGAAGGGCTTGTTTCCAAGCTGTATCTCTCTAAACTAGAATAAACTTCCTCCCACTGCATCTTGCTAAGATGCCATCCACTAATAAATGTGTACCCCCCCCCCCCCCCCCCCCCCCCCCCCCCCCCCCCCCGCTGTCGTAGAAGGATCCCACGCACACATCTTGTGTCCAGTAGTTCTGGTCTCACTCCCCCTCCCTCCAGATAGAACAAGAATTTTCCCTGGTCCCCACTTTTCACCTCACCAGCCTCTGCATCATTCTCTGACATTTTCACCACTCCAACATGATTGAACCAGTTACATTCTCCCATCCCCACCCCTTTCTGCTTTCCTCACAACTCCTTGGTTCAATCATCCCATTCCACCCAAACCATCCCATCCCCAGGTATTTTCCACTGCAACTACAGGAGATGTAACATCTGTTCCTGTACCTGTTCCCTCACATCCATCCACGGCCCCAGCAGAACTTTCAGGTGAGAAAGAGATTAGCATGTACCTCGTCTAACTTCATCGATTGCATCCTATGTTTCCGGCGAGGCATCCTTAACATCTGCGTAGACTTGGCAATTATTTCACCAAACAGGTGCTCAGTCCACCAAGGACTACTGGATCTCCCAGCTGCTAACCATTTTAAATCCTCTTCCTATTCCCATACTGCTCTATTAAAACACTGGACGAGAGAAGCAAACTGAATCAAGTTGCAGAAGTTGGTGATATTGCAGAAAGAATGCAAAAGTATGGATACATGATCAACGGTTCATCATGAGGTCAAGAACAAAAGTTCTTGAACAGACTGGTTCAGTCTCATATAGTTATCAAGGAGAGGAACAGAGTAAAAGGCTCATGATAGAAATTTGCAGTTGGAACTGTAGAAAAAAGTTGTAACTTTGGCCTCTGAAAAGTCTGTTGGAAGACATCCCTTTTTTTTTCCAAGAATTGACTGTCAAAAACATGGAAGGAACAGTATAAAGTGAAAGATATGCACCTTACCTAAAATACTGATCAGCATGTTTTATACATATTTATTGATGTGGCTGGGGAACTGACTCTGACTGCTTTATTCCTATGTCTGAAAGACATAATACCTGTCATGAATATCAGTGCACACTATGGAACCTTTGGCCTCCAATCTGCAGGGGGTTTCTTACTGAGTTTGAATATGATCCAAGAAAAACATTGGATGGTGTTATCTCAGTCTTTTCAATGCAGCCTGAAGGTCTCCTTTATGAAAAGCTGCAATGTGAATGTTTCCAGTTTAATACCTGTCATTGAAGGAATATCTTCTGTGTAATCACGGGAGCATTTCTCTTCCCTTAACTACACTGAGTCTCCTCCTCTCTGATGGTAAAGCCTTTCTGAATAAGATTTTGTTGCACGCAACATCTCCAACAATATTTGAGATACTGTCAGACTGTGAAACACATTGAGCTGAGTTGTGTAAATGTTTTCAGTTATATAGCTTGTGGTACCTTTAGGAAATTGTTGTTTCACAGAGGATCCTAGCAAATGATCTTCACAATCTGTGTCCTGGTTCAGTGACCGTGATTCAGGCTGATGCTCCCATTTACCTAGAAAAAAAAATATTAGTTTCCTGTACACACTAATCTTTATGTTACTACATGCACCACAAATATGTTCAACCATGAAGGAGGTACGTTTCCTTCTCTTCAGAGATGCTGCATGTCCCCCTGAGTTACTCCAGCATTTTGTGTCTATCTTGGATTTAAACCAGCATCTGCAGTTCTTTCCTGCACATGGTTATATCAACATTGAGCCATGAAAAAAATGCCTTTTTGAGGATTTAGGCTTCACAATCTTCTGATTAGTTTATAAGCAAATTAAAATGTCTTTATTTGGAACATTTTCAAATTTTCCCAGTAGCATATTACATTTAATATTAACTTTTCCTTTTGACTTTAGAAATGCAGCACAGTAACAGGCCCTTCAGCCCACTAAATCCCGGCTGACCAGCGACCATTCCATACACTAACACTATCCTAAACACTAGGGATAATTACAAATTTTACTGATGTCAATTAACCAATAAACCTGTATGTCTTTGGAGTGTGGGAGGTAACCAGAACACCTGGAGAAAACCCACGTGGTCCCAGGAAAAACCTACAAATTCCATATGGACTTCATTCATAGACAGGATCGAACCTGGGTCTCTGGCGCTGTAAGGCAGCAACTCTACCACATCGCCACCCTATTCCATTTGTCCAAGGATCTTCTTCATGTAAAGCATAGAACAATGAAACCAAAGTTAATCAGAATAGGTTTCTCAGCCCAGTGTATTGCCTGGGTTTTTTTGGTATCAAGGGACTGTTTGTATATATTTGTATCAAAATACTGCAGATCATTTAGAATCTCTCTTTACATTTCATCTCCTTGACTGAATGTCAGAGGGACATATAGAAATATTAATGTTAAGATCCCCCAGGCAAGCCTCTTCAACTTGTTGGATTCGAGTGGAGCAAGTGGCAGATATTAGAATACCAAAGCAAATGTCCCCTTTTTTTCTTTCAGGATCACAGATTTCCATGTACAGCTTTAAACCCAGTGATAGGCACATTTCTGGCTAGAAATTCATCTTTAGCCACATTCAGAAAACATACGATACAATACAATGCAACTTTATTTATCCCAGAAGGGAAATTGATCAGCCAGCAGTCATAAAACACAAGATACATGACATATTACATTAAAGTGACGAGTGGAAAGGATTGGGGATGTGCAAAGATTTAGAGGGGGGGGTGAGAGGGAAGTCAGTCGATCCCACGACAGAAGGGCGAGATGTTGTACAGTTTTGTTCTGTATTACATCATGGTGGAACTAGTCTGTTGCTGAAGGTACTCCTCAGGTTGACCAGTATGTCATGGAGGGGGTGAGCTTGGCATGGCATGGTACTCCAATACCAACGTTCAATTGCACTTTGTTATATTGTGCTTTTAGCACATGTAACCAATAACACATTTCTGCCTTTCCATTAATACTATAGTTTCACCTTGGAAACTAGTATTAACATTTTTTTTTGTCTCAATGATAATACATGTTCTGAATTATAATTATCCCAAATGATCAAAACCCTTGCAAATTAATTAATAAAAACATTTCTTAAATAAATTTTACAATATGTTCAGAACGTTGGGCCTGTATTCAGCAACCATATAAAGTTATGTTTTGCAACGTATTCCTGTCTACTCTTACCTACAGCCATTTTATCTCCATGAGTAGATTCTCTGTCTGTTTCAAGAGACTGGCTTTGCATATCGGACCAGTAACCCGAAGAGTTAAGAGATACAAAAGGGGATTCTTTCTCTGAAAGGAAATAAATGAAAAAAATTAAAAGATTGTTATAACAGAACCTAAATTTTACATTGCACTGAAGAAATTGGTTACAGAACAGTGAAAAAATAAGTCAAATACATGAGATTTGTTGCCATGGTTCTACATCTAACAACTTACCAATTGCTGCTAAAAATTGTTTTAACTTTTAACGTGGAAACAGTATCTGTGGTGTTATTGTCATGCTCTTCCTAACTGCTGAATAAATCCTTGGCATAACAGTTATTGGAAAGTTTGAAGATGGAATTCAAGCCCAGATTACAATAAGAATTCCCATTCATTTTCTCCCATACTCTTGAAGATACAGACATTGAGCTATGATTTCACATACTGCCCTCAAAAGTGTCATCTATTTGCCAACCTTCATTTGGGAGCATGAAAATAATTACTTGAGAGATCATTCCCTTGTGAGTTACCTTCAGCTGTGTGGCAAAAATGAACAAAGCCTGTGTTTGTCAAGTTGATGATTAGCTCCATAGCTTTTCTCAGCCTGTTCACCAGTTATCAGCAATTAAACATAGAAACAAAGAAAATAGGTGCAGGAGGAGGCCATTTGGCCCTTGGAGCCTGCACCGCCATTCATTGTGATCGTGGCTGATCATCCACAATCAGTAACCCATGCCTGCCTTCTCCCCATATCCTGTGATTCTGCTAGCCATTAGAGCTCTATCTAACTCTCTTTTAAATTTATCCACATCTTATTTTAAAATCCACCATAGTATATGCTCATGAGACATTTTGTTCTCTTAGCATGTCAGCTGTCCAGGTCTCTCCGAGAGTACACATGCTTATGAATACCATGATCTGTTGTTTTTTTCATCCAATTCCTACTTTATTTTTTTTTAATTCGAGCTATTTATCCATTTCAGCTTTCTGGATGCTTCATCAGACTTTCCTGCGGCTACATTATTGTGCCTCTTGCCTAATTAAATTAATTCAAAATGATCCCCCAGCATTAGTCAGCATGTCCCTTCCCACACCCATTCATGAGGTACATCTCCGCTTATTTAAATACAACTCATTCCACATATTGAGTTTTTCCTAAAATCAGAACTGATACAAATACCCATTTACTATATTTAAGTAATTGAAACATGATTGCGTAAGAAGTACAGGTGCACAACCTTTTATCCAAAAGCCTTGGGACCAGACACTTTTCATAATTCGGAAATTTTCGGCCTTCAGAATGGAAGATTTTTAGCATAGATTTTAACGGCTGGCTCAGTGGTAGAGTGCTCGGCTCATATCCGCAAGGTCGCGAGTTTGCGCCTCGATCCCGGCAGTTACTCGGTCGCGAGTTTGAGTCTTCAATGTCGTTTTTTCTTGCAGAATAAATGTTTGTATGAAATGCAGTGTGTTGAATTAATTCCTGAATTTATAAATGTGACCGCAGCATTGAATCACCTCTGGCACTCATGTCACCCTAGCGGGGCTACATGCCCTTAGGCGGCCTAGCTCGGGGATTCTTGAATCCCCGAGCTAGGTCGCGAGTTTGCGCCTCGATCCCGGCAGTTACTCGGTCGCGAGTTTGAGTCTTCAATGTAGTTTTTTCTTGCAGAATAAATATTTGTATGAAATGCAGTGTAGGAGAGGTGTACTGACTGTGTGGGCAGAATTTTGGAAGTGATTGCCCACCAGTCTCAAAAGCCGCTGTGTCTCCCTGTCCCTGGGATAGCAGGGGGCGATCAAACAGCACAATACCCCCCTCCCCCTCCAACTCTAGAGGAATCCGCTCCCCGATGGGCCGCTACGGCGACAAGTGGCAGTTCGCCCACAGCCCGAGCTGCGCCACCCCAAGAACAAGACTACCTTGCACACCATCATCTTCTGCCCCTATGGGGAGCGTGTTCCTCTGGAGTTGGAGCGGGGCTGGGCTGGAGTTGCTGATCTGGGATCTCCGTGCTTGCAGTGGGCCTGGGGGTCGGTGTCCCGATGAGGGGGCGCAGCTCGGGCTGTGGGCGACTGCCACTTGTCGCCGTAGCGGCCCATCTGGGAGCGGCTTCTGGTGGTCCTGACGTCTCCGGCCAGTTTGCAGTTTTCCTCTGGAGTTGGGACGGGGCTGGGCTGCTGCTGGCTGTGGGTCTCTGGGATCTCCATGCTTGCAGTGGGCCTGGGGTCGGTGTCCCGTTGGTCCTGACGTCTCCGGTGACTGGCACTGACCTGCTGGCATCGCCGACGTGAAGACAGTGCAAAGCCTCCGCGCCGGTGCAATGGGCGGGGAGCTGGAGAGGGGAGGGAAGGGGTTACACACATGTGGGCAGACAGCAGCAAATTGTCAATTATTAACCCTCTCGCGCAATATACCCTCACCTTCTCATTTATGAATGGGGATTTAGTTCCCCTTCCTTCGAGGACCGACCGGAGGTTCCGCTGTCACCTCTGCGGGCCGCCCTCGGTGAACGTCTTCAAGGACCTTTCTTCAAGGACCGAAAAAATGTCTGCTATTCGGAGCTTTTCGTTATTTGGAACTTCGGATAAAAGGTTGTGCACCTGTACCTTGATATTAAATACCATATATCATTTCAGATCAGAATAATCAATCACCGATTCTTTTTTATCCTTTTCTAATCAAATGTCGTGATATTTGAAGGAATCTGAATTGATCTGTTTCATCTGCAAATATCTCGCTGAAATCGCTGAAAATTTTGTTTTCATGAAATGGGAGAAAATGCCTTTAATGCCAACAAAGCAGTTTCCTTTTACACAGTGCATTATTCTTTTAGTGAAACAAGTAAACTACTATTGTGCATACAATGTGACTCTCCTGCTGACTCTCCTGGGTCCTACCACTTCTCCTTTCCAACAGGGGACCTCTGTAATGGTACCACTGGGTCCTGCTGCCTATCCCCTCTTTAAACCATACTACTACTAACGCCCCATCAGTCTGAAGAAGGGTTTCGGCCCGAAACATTGCCTTATTTCCTTTGCTCCATAGATGCTGCTGCACCTGCTGAGTTTCTCCAGCATTTTTGTGTACCTACTACTAACCCCTACCTGTGTACCACTCTTCACACCTCCCTCCTCTCTGAAACGCCATCATCCCTCCACAATACCTCGCCCAAGACTCCTTCTACCCCCTCTGACCCCAGCCCTCATCCCTGTTGTGATTTCCCCATTCGCCTCGACCTCCCTCTTTCTGATACAGAATGGTCTGTCGTCAATAGAGGCCTTACATTTATACCACTCAACCCCCTACTCAAAGAGTTCTGGACTTGCCATTCCATGGAGCTGTTTTCCCGTCACCTCTACCTTCGAGGCTTTTTTATGTGAAGGAGTCCTCACTGTCCAGTGATTACCCCTTCTCCCGTCTCCAACATTCCCCCTCATCTTGGACCCCTTGCCGGCCTTCTAACCTCACTGGATCGTTTTATTTCTAACTGCTGGCGGGATATGAGCCGCCTTGAGTTTTCTACTCCATTTACCCACTCCAATCTCACCCCCTTCTGAACGCACAGCCCTCTGCTCACTTCCCAAGAATCCCGACATTATCATTAAACCTGTGGACAAGGAAGGTGCCGTTGTAACTGGTATGATGACCTCTACCGTACAGAGGCCAAGTACTAACTCTTGGACCCTACCTATCCCATGACCATAAACCCACAGATGAAGACCCTACGCCATTATCTCCCAAACTGTCTCTAATTCCATCACTTCTGGTGATCTCCCAAACTGTCTCTAATTTCATCACTTCTGGTGATCTGCCACCCACAACCTCCAAACTTATTGTTCCCAAGACCTGCACAGCTTGCTTCTACCTCTTCTCCAAAATCCACAAAGAACCGCCCTGGCGGACCCATTGTTTCTGCCTGCTCCTGCCCCACTGAACATATTTCCACGCAACTTGATTCTATCCTATCCACCCTTGTCCAACCTACATCAAATACACCACACACGCCTTTCCACACACCTTTTAATACCTTTTAATATCCAGGCCCCCGTTCACTCATCTTCACTATGGCCATTCAATCCCTCTACATCTCCATTTCCAACCAGGAATGGTTCAAGGCCCTTTGTTTCTTCCTTGAACAAAGGCTTAAGTATTTCCCTTCTGCTAACCTAGTGGAAATGGTCCTCACTGCTCTCACTTTCTCCAATTTAAAGGAATAGCCACAGCCACTCGCATTGGTCTCAGCAATTTCTACCTTTTTGTTGGTTATGCCGAACAGTCCTTTTTACATGTGTACACTGGTCCTATCCCCCAACTCTTTCTCCACTACATAGGCGACTGTATCGGGGCTTCCTCCTGCATCCGTGCAGAACTCCTAGACTTTATTAACTTCACCACTAACTTCTACCCTGCCCTCAAGTACACTTGGACCATCTCAGACAACTCTCTCCCCTTTCTCGATCTCTTTGTCCCCATCACAGCAGACATCTGCTACAAACCTACCGACTCCCGCAGTTATCAGGACAACATGTCTTCCAACCCTGCCTCCTGCAAAGAGCCTATCCCTCTCCTCTCAATTACACCGTCTCTGCTGCATCTACTCCCAAGGTGAGAGTTTCCATACAAGGTCATCTGAGATGTTCTCATTCTTCAGTGAACATAGTTTCCCCTCTTCTATCTTAGATCGGTCTCTCATTCGTGTCTCCTCTGTGTTCTGTCGTATTGCTCTTGCTCCTCCTCCTCCCAGATAAAACAAAGACAATGTTCTCCTGTTCCTCATCTTTCATCCCACTACCCTCTAACACATCGTCCTCTGACATTACCATCGCCTCCAACTTGAGCCCACCACTAATCACATCTCCTCATCTTCACCCGTTTCCATCTTCCGCAGAGATCATTCCCTCCGCAACTTCTTGGTTCACTCATCCCTTCCCACACAATCCACCCTCCTCCCAGGTAATTTCCTTTGCAAACGCAAGAGGTGCAACACCAGTCCTTATATGTCCTCTCTTCCATGTACTTCGCATGCACCCCCTCAAACTTCGACGACTTCATCCGATGTTCCCGATGTGGGGTCCTGTACATTGGCAAGTCAAAGCATAGACTGCAAAACCACTTTCCAATGAACGCTTACACTCAGTCTGCCAAGGCCTACTGGATCTCCTAACCATTTTAACACCCCTTCCCATTTTTCCATGCTGACTTGGTTTTTCCTGGGCCTCCTCCGTTGCCAGAGGCCACTCGCAAATCGGAGGAACAGCACCTCACATTTCATTTGGGTAGCTTACAACCCAGCGGTATGTAGGTTGAATTCTCCAAGTATAGGTATCTTCTACAAACATTCACTTACCCCGCCCCTCACTCCCACCCCCTGCACTCATTCCTCCACTGAAAGTTGGTTAACCAGTTCCACAGTTCACAACAATGTATCCCTCTTGGGACACACAATCCCTAGCCAACAGTCGACCTATCAGGGAACCTTGCCACCGGATGTCATCTGTTGCCAGCCTGTTTTTTTCTTGCTTCCACCCCCTCCCCACCACAATGAGTCTGAAGAAAGGTCTCGACCCCAAAAGTCACCTGTACATTTTCTCCAGATACTGACCTGCTGAGTTAAGGTCAGCATTTTGTACCTATCTTTGGTATAAACCAGCATCTACAATTCCTTTTTAATCACTATTGTGGATGCATTGCCAACCAAGTGGGATATTTTTAACCACATAAGTGCCGGATGATGCGTCTCAAACAATATGATGCAAGTGCTCAGAATTTCCCACCCATCACCCAACAACTCAATTTGGGTGTGAATTTCAACCCGTTTAGTATTTCCATGTTAAAATGATGGAGTTCCCTTCCCAACACCAACACTGAAGCACCTTCCCAAAAAAGAATGATAATAATTCAAGTTGAAAATCCACTTCCAATCTTTTAAGGGCCTGTACGAGGTAATTCAAGAGTTCTCCTGAGTTTCCCCTGATTCGAACTCGGAGAATTACGGTAATAGCCGTTCATAGATACTCGGGGCTCTCTTGGACATTTTTCACAGTGCTAAAAAAACTTCACGAGTCTCCGTGTTTTCCGAGTACCTGCCGTTAGCATTACGAGCCTCTCCGAGACATCCACGAGCTCCGACGTAACCGCTACATACTTACCACGAGTTTGATTTTTTTTTAAACTCGGGAGAGCTCTTGAATTGCCTCGTACAGTGGGACAGGCCCTTGAGGAACTGAGAAAAGAATATGCAGCTTTTTACAACCGCTGCTCAAAAAATATCAAGCTTTTGTAAAAATAAATTATACATTCAAAAACCTTTCCATGGGAAGGTTTAATCTGGGTAGGAATTGTTATATAATTTGCGTGCAATGCTATAATGATTAAAGCAATACATAGTATTTCAACAAAGCTAACATTTATTGATGGACTGAGTTATCTAGGTTTTTGATGTCAGTTAATTCTGAGCAGATTCCAATTTATGCAACTCTGAACCAAGAACATTGTCGAACCAAGGTTGAAATTTATCAAAACAAAAACTTTCTATTTAGTCCAAGGTTCAAATAGGACAGCAAAAGATTCTACATGTTAATCAGAATCATACACCAATGTGGAGCAGGATCAATTATTGCTAGGACACAACACTATCTCATCTGGTGCACAGATTAACTTCCTCTGTCTATAATTACACCTGTTTATGCTGACACACTTACCTTAACATTGCCAAAGTTTATGGCCAAGGACAGCCTCGTGATTACCGCAGGTCATTGGATTGATATCTCAGTGCAACCTGCTTTCATTTCACTGCCATTCTTTATTCTTTTAAACTCATGAATTACAGATACTTGAGCAACACTCCACATGGCACAAGGTTATCAAAACTTTATGCAGCAAAACCACACTCCCTTGTAAAACCAGGCAGCTTGTTCAAGCAATGCTTATTTAACCGACTCGTTTCTGAGCTTTGCAATGGTGAAGGCAACTTGTAACTACTGGAAACTACACAAACACAGCTTATTGCACAACAGTGATTACAGCTACACAGTAACTGCATTGATCTTACCAAGAGCTTAGATAGCTGCCAAATCTTATTATCGTGTACACGAAAACTTCCATGCAGCATTCTGTGACTTTTTTTATTGATAAATTGGTGTTAATGTTTTATTATTTTCTTCAGCGTTTAAACGTATAGTAGTGTGCTAAATGGGATAACTTCTGAAAATAGGAATGGGGATTGAGGAGCAGTTAACCATCATTTGTCGTCTCGAATACCAGCAGCCTGCCTACTTTATACTGCCTGCTAATAAGCCAGTTCGATGTTCTGAAAAACGCAAGGAATCATGGCATTTGTCAAATGTCATTCGCTATAAAGAAAAAGCGAACGAAGCGCTGGCTGTATAAACAGCGTATAAATTCATATCTTTCTTCATAATTTATGTGTAAAAATATATTTAATCTGAGGAATGGGGGTGCCAGGTAACAGGAGAGCGGGGTGTAACAGCGAGAGAGAGGAGGCATATGCGAATGGGTGACAGGGGGAGAGACTAGACCGGCAGAGAAACATTCTTGGAAGCTGCGCTACTGCGCGCGCACAGACCCGCGCCTCATCCGCAGCCAGGATCAAACCCGGGTCCCCGGCGCCACAAACGCTGCTGAACCGCCACTGGACATCCCCCCATCCTCCCCTCCCCAAGTGTCCCATTCCCTCCCGGGGCACGGCCAGAGACATCCAGCGCGACCCCGGACCAACGAGCCTCTGGCCCGGAGCAGCGGTGGCCCCAGGCCCACAGACAGTGTGGAGAAGAAGCACTAAACCCAACTCAACTTCGCCTGCCCTGCTGGGCCAATCGACAGCCCCGGATCGATAGAACACCGGCCCGGAGCAGCGGCGGCCACTCCCTGATGGGTTGGGGACCCCCAGCCGCACCCCCACGCTCCACCAAGTGGACATCGGCCAACTCCCCCAGCGCTGGTGAAAGCTGAGCACTAGCCATCAACGGACACACACACACAAAGTTCTGCAGCAACTCAGCGGGACAAGCAGCATCCCCAGAGAAAAGGAATGGGTGATGTTTTGGGTTGAGTCCCTACTCCATAGATGTTGCCTGACCCGCCGAGCCACCGCAGCAGCCCATTTGCATACCTGCCGATGACCGGCGCTCGGCCTCCTCAGGCATCAAGGGGGCCAACCAACAGCCACTGGACAAGGCAGGAGGCGCAGCCTATGGTCTCCGGCCAACCAGGAAACGGGCCCCAAGGGGGCCAGAGCCAAAGCCATCTCCCCCCTCTCCGTGCCGGCTGCAAACTCAGGGCTGCCACCACCCCAGGCCAGCGCCCCGCCAGTCCAGGGCTGCCGGCCAACCCGGCGAGACAGGCAGAGCTGAGCTGGAGCCAGTGCCTCCCCCTTGTGCCGGCTGCAAGCCTGGGGCTGCCACCACCGCGGGCCGGCACCCCGCCAGCCCAGGGCCACTCCGGACACTTCCGGCCACCCCCGGACAGGGACAGGACACCCGGGAAGGGACGGCCCAGCAGCAACTCAACAGCACCTGCAGCGCCAGAGACTCAGGCCCGATCCTGGATGAAACGCAGGCCTGCACACACGCAGCAACACAGCTGCCAAAAATGTTTATCGCGAGTGACCTCTGACCTGGGCATGCGCAGTCGGAATACCGAACTCGCTTATTTACATGTGTGCTGCACACAGTCAATGTTAACTGTGGTGTCGAGTGGCTTAGCAGGAGGCCGTTGACTTGGGGACACGCGCTAATGAAGTCAGTCTGTGCTTTTTAACGGGGAGATGCAATGTTGCTGCAACAGATATTCCAGGACTTATTTTGATACGAGGACAGCACCACGCGAGAGAAAACAGATTCCGACAATTTCCAATGCTGCAATGTGAATAACAAAAGAGATATATTCATCAGTCTGAAGAAGGGTCTCAACCTGAAAGGTCACCCATTCCTTCTCCCCAGAGATGCTGCCTGCCCCACTGAGTTAAGGGGCTGTCCCACTATGGCGACCTAATCCGCGAGTTAAGAAGACTGTCTTCGACCTTCAAGCTCGAGGGCACTCGCCTGGAAAACCTCGAGCTGGATCGACCATCAGCGATGACACGGCGAGCTGGATTGACCCATACACACCACACGCACACCACACACCACACGCACCCACCCGCACCCACGCAGGGGCCAGGGAAAGCGGGGGAGTGCTGTCTGAAACTCACACCCGCGATGAAGAGGAAGAAGAGGAGAAGGGGGTGGGGGGAGAAGGGGGGGAAAGACACTTTTAAGAAGTATAATAAAGTTTAGTGGGCATTTTACTTACCGGTCAGTTTTCCCTGGTCTTAAAAACTACAATGAGCCAATCAAAATGCCCGGTCAGCGAAGGAGATTGCCTACAGCTGCCCTCGACTGCCTGTAACTACATAGCGACACCACTCCCCTGCACTACGAGTTAAAAAGAACTATGCCGACCAAATTATACGCGCGGAAATTTTTTCAAAATGCTGAAACATTTTCTGTGACCTAGCTGAGGCCGCGAGTATACGGGAACTTCCCTCGAGCATGAAGGAGAGTTCCAGTGACCTCATAGGAACTGCTAGGATCATGTGTCGACCATGCTGCGAGTATGTGTCGAGGGCAAACTCGTCTAAACTCGCAGATTAGGTCGCCGCAGTGGGACAGCCCCTTTACTCCAGCATTTTGTGTCTATCTTTGGTGTATAATTAATCATTATGCAATACACAGCAGCTGTTGGCTTAGCCCCTATTTGACAAAAAAAAACAGAAGTTATCTATGCTGGGATGCTTGCAATGCAAATCTAAATAGATCTCATCATGTTTGGGGAAAGCAATATTCAGAATTACAAGTGCTGCATTTAAAAGTACAACAATACAGCACAGGATTAAGCCTTGCAACCCACATTGTTTGTGACAAACACGACACCAAGATAATTTAATCTCACCTGCCTGCACATGATCCATTTCCCTCCATTCCCTCCATTCCCTGCATTCCAAAACCCTCTTAAACACCACTATTTTACCTGCCTCCACCACTAACCCTGGCAGCATGTTATAGGCATCCACCCTCCTTTGTAAAAACACTTGCCCTGTGCATTTCTTTTAACCATTGCCCTTCTCACATTAAAGCTATGCCCTCTAGTCTTCGATATTTCCACCCTGGGAAGAAGATTCTGACTGTCTACCTTATCTATGCCTCTCAATGTTATATATTTCTTTCAGGTCTCCCTCAACCTCTTAGATTTAGATCCCAGAGAAAACAAGTCTGTCAAGCTGACCTTTTAGCTGATATCATCTAATCCTGGTAAACCTCTTCTGCGGCCTTTTTCAAAGCCTCCACAACCTTCCTGATTGGGGTAACTAGAACTGCAGACCAGACCAGCACATCAACAATTTCTTCTCCAGTGCTATGGCAAGACTGAAACAATGACCTGGGGGAAGTGTTAATGGCCTCTCGGGGCATGAACTTCCTGATGTCTATTTGGCCCAACATTTGTCATTCCATCAACTCGCACTCTGCCATGACCTAATTGTTACCCGTCACTACTGCCCTTGCCAAAATGTTATGGTTAAATATAGCGTCTGCATCTATATAGTTACCCCAAATCCTCCTTCATCCTCCTGCAGTTGGTCATCAGCTTTTCATCAGCTGAGCTGTATCGTCATACAGCATCGCACAGGAATATTAGGACTAACAAAGGTAATGACATGGTTGCAACTCTCTATGGAGCATGCCTGCATCTTTAGAAACAATGTACACCATGTGGTATGACTTTGTTGCAGCATTAGTGGTTGACAATACAACGCTCAACCAGTGTAGTGGCATCAATACACTGATGTATTGATCATCAATAAAGAATATTTGGATAGAGACTTTATCCTTATTACTTGGCTAATAAAACATCAATACAAAAGATACTGTGGAAGGGGAAAGGCAGTAATCAATAGTGGGCAAAAAGAAAATGTGTTTCTCAAAATACGGTTGTAGTGGTGCCAGATGGTGAACACAATGGTGAACTGGAGAAGTTTAAGATATCGCAGCCATGTGTTCTGTACATATAAATAGTGGAGCCATTTCTGAGAGAGTAAGATGATCCCAGGAGTGGATCTGGATGAGACAATACATCAGTGTGGCAAAGACCCATGACTTATTGACATTACCGATGCCACAAAGCATAATACGATCTATTATGAGATCATTGTAAGACTTCTGAAGGGACATTTAATCCAGCTTTTACTCATTTTAAAATGTAAATATTTGATGCTGGTAACCAGATACTGATGTATAGGCTGTGGGCCGAGCATCAAAAATGTGCCTAGAAATCCATTTTCGTGACCTACGTCTCGCAACTACTTGAAATTTTGCACAGATCTAGATTAAATATAATTGAGAAGGAAGTCATAACTCGTACGTGCCAAGAGTTGTACATCAATTAATTAAACTAATTAGAAAATGAGATCGGAAAGGTAAGCGCCATCTAGTGCCCAATGCCCATATTACACCATGGGGAGCCTATTTCCATGTTGCAGTCTATTTAAACTATATATTATTATACTATCTATATGTATAGTAATTAATTAGGCTGGTTCAAGAAGACCTCTGCGGCAGTTTATTCAAATAAAAACCTCACAATTATATTTGTTATATTATTTTTATAGAATACAATTGTACATAATTATATATTATAATAAGTTATAATAAGGAGAGATAAGTTTTTTTTGGCCTTCCATCACAGCGATGTGATGGATGTTTATGTAAAATGTAAATTATGTTGTGTCTGGTGTCTATTTGTTTGTAATGTAGGGCTGCAGAAACGGCATTTCGTTTGGACCTCCAGGGGTCCAAATGACAATTAAATTGACTATTGACTATTGATATATGATTGCAG